>NC_137008.1:27764556-28074556 GCF_032717465.1 Coenobita brevimanus | reverse complement strand
AATGGAGCGAGGTCACTGTTTTTTGGTTCGCCTTCTCGGATCTGAGGCTCCTTCTACCACAGTGGCTGATCAAAGGTTAAAATGGGTGTATTATGCCTCTGGCATGGGAGGACACACAACTTAAGGTTGAATAAAACACAACTGAGGTCACTTGGATTCAAATCAAGAATAGGGAGGTACAAGATAGAAGACTCTCCTGGGTGTTTGCTCACCTGTAACATTTACAATATAGCAGACCATCCTGGCCTCTTGGGACACACTGGATATGAGGTCTTCCAAAGAGCATCAAGGGCTACCATTGGATCTTCTACATTAGGTACAGTTAGTGGATGATATGAGAGTGGCCTGATGCCCTCAGCAACTGAAGTGAAATACTTTATGTTGACATGCCCAATAGAGTCTATATCCACTGTTGTGACTGTGATGCGAGGAACCTGGTAACTGTTCTTGACTCCTGGTGTAATAATGGCAATCGCACCCATACCATGGAATGTATTTTGACCATCTATTGTAACTCTGTTGTGGTCAAGGTTGTCAGCAGCATACTAAACAACATGCTCAGGTGTAAGTTTGGGAATGTCTGTCCCCTAATATACTGAAGCACTTCGTTCAAAGTGCTGAACCTCTGAGTAAGAACAGCAAAAACCATATTCATTTAAAGAATTTATCAACAATCTTGATGCAAAATGGTGCTGAAGTTGCATACAGAGTCCCAGCTGCAAAGGACATAATATAACTCTTGGTCGTGTTGCCCAGTTGATAGTCTGCCTCAATGAAGCAAATTTTATGATGGATTTTGTTCCTGGAAAGAGGGTTTGTAATAGTGTAGAGAGTGACTCTGGTAGAAAGCCCATAGCCTTTCCAGCATTCATTTCTTTGGCAGTTATGAATATTTTTGGACTGTGTGATACAATTAATGTCACCTTTGATCAGCTTGCCTGCTGCTCAGTTAGTCTAATTTTTTCTCCCTTGCCTCCATCACTTGCAAATGAAAATCACAGAGAATTTTAGATGCAGTAGTGGTGAAGGTCACAGCATTAGACTTCCCACTGATCTCTGTTATGATAATGTCATCACCAATATGTTCTTTGATCCTCTTTTTCATGTATGTGGACCCATATCGTATACCATCGGAGTCGGCTAGATACAGTACATCTCCATGTTGTCTATCAGGTCATTTAAGGTGGTTTGTTCTTCATCGTTTACCTTGAGATCTTCCATAACTTGCAGAAATGCCTCTTGCTGGAATGTGTCCTTTATTCTCCCATGCTTGTTAGTGACAGGCTGGTCATTGTATCTAACAGACACACAAGTGGGTGACCTTTCCTGTCCGAAAATTAATGCCGCATTTCTGATGATATACTGCATCTGCAGCTGGTAGGTCATGTACAATTCTGATCCTAGGCTTCACTTTCTCTAATCATTTATTCCTATTATTACACTGCTGAACAATAGCTTCCTGAAAGTCCAATTATCTGACAGGTATCAGCTTGTGACCTTTCTTGTTTCTGGACAAAAGTATCAATGTGTCCATAGAACAGACATTTTTCTTTAAATCTAAATGTCATATCTCATGACCTGAGTGACACTTGATCCCCAGAACTATCAGATACCGCACCATGGCATCTCTTGAAGGTCTGTTCGGTGCTCCTATTGTTAAGGTGCCTTTGTCAGCATCTAGTATGCGCTTATTGGCCAAGTACAGTAGTGATGTTGCAGCCTCGTACTTGACTAGTTATTGCTATTCTTTAACATTCCTTAGCTCTCTTGCCCATCATCCAGAGAGGTTTTACAATATACACACTTGTCCATCACTTGTGCTGTTCATTCTGAAAATAAATGGACAACTTTTAAAACAGTTACCATTGCATGTGCATGCATATAAGCTTGCCATAATAGCTTACATCATGCTTGCCCTATGAGAGAGGGAGATGTGAGCTGGGAGCAGGGCAGTGAAATGGCGAGGGACAGGGCGACATGGAGGCGATTTGTTTGTGGCCACCCCTTACGGAATTGAGGCGTCCAGCAATAGATAGAGAGATGCTTGCCCTATAAATAAAGCACTTTTAATTTCACACCAGCACCTGAAAGAATAACTCAAATAATTAGAGTGTAATGGCTTTCTAACATCTTTAAAAGATTTCAATATATGAAAACTCAATACCATACATGAATCACAATAAAACTAAATTTCCAAAAAAAGCAAGTAAAAAAAAAAACAGTGTACAGAGACAAATGCTATGCATTTACTACGTCGCCCGGACGGAGTCCGTCGAGGTATTGTTTTTGGTCGAGTTTGTTTGTTTGTTTGCATCATTACGGAATAACGGCTGAATGAAATTACATGGAACTTTCAGGGTATGTGGGCACCGGTCCCAAAAGAAAGTGATTACATTTTGGAGGTAATCGAGTGACCCTGAAAGGTCAAAATCAAATCTATAACTTGAGACCAGTTGAAGATAGAGATATTTACTATTAAGAACATACAGGAACTTGTAATATGAGCTTTCATTTGGCACCAAGACCTTTGACCTTGAGTGACCTTGAAAGGTCAGATTCAAGGTCACGGATATTCAGGGAGCTATAACTCGAAACTGGTTGAAGGTAGAGAGATATTTAGTATTATCATCATACACTGAAGTCCCATAAAGTCTTTTAATCAGTACCATGACCTTTGACTGTAAGTCACACTGAAAGGTCAAACTCAAGGTTACGAATATTTGGGGGGTTATAACTCGAAATTCGTTGAAGATAGATATTTACTATTATCGAGACATAGGAAGTCTCGTATGGGCTTTTATTTGGCACCATGACCTTTGACCCTAAGTGACCTTGAAAGGTCAAATGAAAGACCATGGATTTTGAGAGGGTGTAACTTGAAAACATTTGCGCCATTACCTTAGACTTTACTTGTGTACCGTACTGACAGTAAATGGCAGTATCGATTGAGTATTTAACAGCAATAAAATAACTGCTGCCAGGCGAGGTTTGTTGTGCCTGGCACCACTTGTTGTAAATATGGTAAAACAGCAAAGTCTCTCTATGGATAGTCAGTGGCCCTCATTAGCCATATACTGGTCACAAATGTATTGATCAATTATTATTTTTGTCTGAGATGGCCCTTGTGAGATGAATTTTGTGAGGGGACTTGCCCTTGCCTAATCCTGAATTAAAACAAAATAAAAACAAAATGAAACTGATTTTTTTTGTTTGGTTAAATAAGTAATTTTCAGTCATTTGGCTGGCCATATTGGATTTATGCAAATTAATTAAGAACTCACGTCAAATTTCGTATCCTTGAAAAAGGTTATGCTTGATCAAAAATTACATTTTAAACTACATAATTTCTAAAATAGCTTGGCTGCTAGTTGATATACGGTCAAAAAGTGTGATTTTGTGAATTTTGGTAGCCATATTGAATTTATGCAAATTAGGCATACTTCCCCAAGGTAGATTTTGGTAAACTTATAATACGTTGTTCTAGAGACCTGTCTAAAATGCACTGCGCAAGAAAAAGAAATCTGTTGCAATTTGTTGTGGACTAGGTTCAACAATCTCTTAGACTGACTAGAGCAGTGGGTATGGTTCTGAGCAGTGGGTGGGTACGGAAGCCGGGTGTAAGCTTTTTGGCGTCACTGAAAAGACCTCAGATGCAACTAAATAGACTGAGGACATACCAGCAAGCATAAGAGTAAAAATATTGCGGATTGTGAATAAGGAAACAATAATGAAGTGACGACAAGCAAAAGTGCACAGACGGCTATTGATAGGACGAAAAGTCAAGTTTCCTTTGTGTTCTTCATCAAAGCACTAAGAGTAACCTGGTATTTTACGTAGTTAGATTAAAAACGTCAAGTAATGGTTGGTAAGCTCACCTACTCCAGTTATTTATTTCAACGAATTCCCATCCTGCACTGACACATTTGTTTCAACGTCCTTGCCACTGATCGGAGAATCATTGGAACTTTCGTAATATTAGAATGGATTTCCTCATTCTAGTCTGATCCATGTCCTTTCATTAGGAGTTTCAGTATGGGATACAGTGAGTAGCTGCACATTACTGAGTCAGGTGAAGAGTGTGTGTCATGGACAAATATTCTCGAACAAAACTTGCTCGGAAGCAGAGATGTATATGGCTGCATTGTTTTTGAGACAAAACCACTCAGCATTCCATTTCTCACGCCATTTACGTCTCGTTGTTTCGTGAAAACATTCAAAACTTCAAAGTAAATTGTGCACTGACAATATTTTATTAAAAAAGAAACTATGTGTGTACCACTTTTTTTTTTTTTTATAACTGACTAGCAGCATGACCTGCGCCGTTGATTTAACGCTGACAAGATTTGGAGAGGCCAAGTGACTTTGGCGTCTTCGACTGGGAGCTTGGTCTCTCTTGTCTCTGGGGTTTACCCGTCACCCCATATCCTCCCCCGTTATGACCCTGGATGAACGTGGAAATCGATAAGCTGTGATCAGTCAGGCTGGAAGGAGTAAAGGCAGATTGTTCCTTTTGATCATCTGTGGGATTCGTCAAACAGTCTTACCGGGGATGCATCTGTGAATGATTGACAGTGGGCCTTTGCCACAGTGCACTGACAGGTGGTATTGAGTTCTTCCATAAAATTTACTAACTGCAGAAACGGGTGATGTGCAGCAAGCAAGAAATCGTGCAAGTCACTAACCAGGCCATTCATTAAAAAATGATGAAATATTTTCGTTTATCTGTTATCTCATCAAAAAGTGATGAAAGTATTTTCGAATATTTGTTATCTTTCCTCGTATATCAGTCTGGTGTAAAATCTGCCTTGAGCAAGAGCTCTTCTAAAATACTGGTCATGCAGCAACAACTTAACTTTAGTTCCAAGTAAGTAAGTAAAATAATCATTGTGTGTTATCGTTTTAGCACGTGATTTTTTCCTGAATTGCATACTACAATACGAGTATATATATCATACGAGTATAACATTATCTCTCCATTTGGTACCTCATACTCGGCCCAGTAAAGTTGTATTATGCCTGTAGTTGTCGCATTAGGAGTTTGTCCCAGATTCAGCATTTATGTTCAGTTACCTCTACTTCTAACGAGTACAGTGGGTGGTTGGTTTGGTGAAATGTGGCACCACAGTGTTTGTTTATATCGTAGTAATAGTAAGCGAATGGGCAGACCCGGCAGAGTTTCCCCTCCGCTACAGTATCTCGTACCCACAGAAACAATGTTCTATCAAGTCATACTCTGTCTGAAAATACAAGTGTTTGCCACGTACGTATAATGGAAGGTAAAGAAAAACAAATAGTGATGCCATTGGATCCCATTGTTTCTCTGAAAGGAGATGACTCTGAGGCGAGGTGGAACGGAGGGGAAGGGGGACAAATAGTGGGGGACCATGTGTCGAAACTTTGTCGTGTTTCGTTTAGAATGATGAAGGGTGTGATTATACAGATGTTCTGAGGTGATCTGTAACTCCGTATGCAATAACGTATATTGCATGAATTTTGGAGTCTTAATGTTCGTCATACAGTGTGGTGAACGACTGTATTCGAGCATAAATGTTAGAAGGTGTGATGTCCGGTGTCTCGAAGCGTGGTTCACCTGAGTCTAGTGAGTATGCGACTCAACTGCTGTAACATTTTTGTGAACCAGGGTGGCCATAAATGATTCATGATTATGCATGTGACACAACGGTCATGCCATGTTATGCATCATTCTGTTTTATTGGGAGGAAAAACAATCATTATATTCGCAAACCATGGTATAAATAGATGTCCTGTTGCATAGGATTATTGCTACTTTGAGTGCTGGACAGCTGTTGACTTGTTGTGTGAAAATGTTGTGCAGTCATCATACTGATGGATCACACGGAGGTAATGAGGTACTGTATTTGCATAATGAATGCACATCTTGTTTTATAATAATTGAAATAACGGTGTTATGGATGTTCAGTCCACAAATGATGTCGCTCTCTTGAGGTGTTATTTCGTTAGTCTGGATAGTTGTGACACAACATCCACAAACGTTGATCAACGTATATTATATTCTCTTTAAAACATTCATACATTAGTTTTCATACAGGTACTGCACATTCAGGCCCTCAGCTCCAGATATATTATACTATTTAATTGTGTCTATACTCACACACTGTTCATCCAGAGGGAGCAATATTTTCTTTACCATGCATGTCTGTCCGTTGTCTGCCATTATAACAGTGTTTTAGTATGTGGCCACGGCTACACAAAATATATCGGTGGCGTGGTGTTGCTGGGAGAGTGAAATTGCGCATTTGTGTAGGGTGTCTGGTAATGCACTTCACCGACTTAACTCACACTAATGCCAAGACAGCAGCCGAAGTCGGGGTTTTGGTAACTATACAGACTGACCATTGAACACGCATTCACCTCCCAGCAGTCTGAATAAGGTTCTGTTTTCAACCAAAAGAAACATTAAGTAACAGAGCGAACAACGCAATTTTATATGTAAAGTAAGGAGAGTTTTATGCATCATATCATCATACAGGAATATACAATATAACACAGCCAATGATAAGCTGGATGTACGGTGGGATAAAGACTGAGTGCTGCTGGAGTGTCCAAGTAAACGTAAACAGCATTGGTGCACCAGCACTTGGATGGTAAACCCAACCACCGCGCTTTAGGCAAAATACCCATGGGTTCTGAAGCTGCCCCACGTCATCCAGTAGATTTACACAAGGTCGTTGAGAAGACTGCACTCTCGTCGTAGTGATGCGATATCATAAGAAAGTCAATATCAGGTCTCGTTACCCATTATACGAGGAAGGGCCGGAGTTTGTGTGTGTGTGTGTGTGTGTGTGTGTGTGTGTGTGTGTGTGAGAGAGAGAGAGAGAGAGAGAGAGAGAGAGAGAGAGAGAGAGAGAGAGAGAGAGAGACTAACACAGACAGACAGACTGGTGCGTTCATGATGTCATTACAAGTTGCTACAATACGACATAATAGATCAAGGGAAGGACAGAGTGGTCATTGTCTCCCTGGGTGTCGTTCTACAGTGACAGTAACCTCATATCAACCCACCTGTGACAGTGTGAGCATAACAAACCTCTTTGTTTACAGGCTATTTGAGAGAGAGAGAGAGAGAGAGAGAGAGAGAGTCTCCCCTCCCTCCCTCCCTCCCTCCCCCCCCTCTCTCTCTCTCGCTCTCTCTCTCTCTCTCCAGACGCATTATACAATTTTATCATGTGTCTACACTCACACACTGTTCATCCAGAGGAAGCGATATTTCCCTTACCAACATCACACATCACATAATGTTGGTGATGACCCTACTCGCACCTGTCCATCTCCTCACTCGCTCCTACTCCACAACGGTTCACTTGCACACACACCTTGCCACCAAGCAATGTGGTCAAGCCTTCCCATCCTCTCTATTCCTGCAACATTTCCTTCCTCTTCTAATACCCCGTCCCACTGACCAACCTCTCCTCAAGTCCCCACCCCCCTTACCTGCCAAATATTCTATTCTATTTCTAACTGCCTTGGGAATATCGTTTTCAAGTTCAGCGCCATGGCACACAGCATCACAGATATAGGTATTATCCAAATCTATCGTCGAACTTGAGCTTATTATGAATCTCGCATGATGGCTCTAAGCAATTGCACCATAACGACGTTTCGCTTCCCGGCTACAGTCACCACCACCACAGTGCCCGGTACTCGCTACACGTCATGATGTTTTTGGTCTTGCTTCCCTTTGTCCTACGATTGATATACTATGTGTGTCCATTTTCTGTCGTTGAAACTACAAGGATAGTATCGGACCAATACCCACTGTTAAAGTGACAAGGACCACCCTATCCTTCCCTTGGTCCATTATGTCGTATTGTAGGAACTTGCAATGACAACATGAATGCACCAGTCTGTCTGTTAGTCTCTCTCACTCTCTCTCTCTCTCTCTCTCTCTCTCTCTCTCTCACACACACACACACACACACACACACACACACACACACACACACACACACACACACACACACACACACACACACACAAAATTCCAGCCCTACCTCGTATAATGTGTAACAAGACCTGATATTGACTTCCTTATCATATCGCATCACTACGACGAGATTGCTGCCTTATCAATGACCTTGTGTAAATCTACTGGATGAAAGTGTGGCAGCTTCAAAACCTGTGGGTATTTTGCCTGAAGTGCGGTGGTTGGGTTTTACCATCCAGGTGCTGTTGCACAAAATACTGCTTACGTTTACATCACTCAACCTTTATCCTACCGTAGATCCAGCTTATCCTTGGCTGTGTTATACCGTATAAGCTTATATGATAAGACGGTGCATAAAACACTCCTCACTTTACATTTAAAATTGCACAGTTCACCCTGTTACTTAATGTTTCTATTGACTGAAAACAAGATATCATTCAGACTGTTGAGAGGTGAATGCTTGTTCAATGGTCAGTCAGTAGTGTCATCAAAACCGCGACTTTGGCTGCTATCTTGGCATGAGTGTGAATAAATCGGTGAAGTGCATAAACAGACTCCCTGCACAAATACGCAATTTTACTCTCTCCCAGCAACTCCACGCTATCGATATATTTTGTGTAGCCGTGGCCACATACTAAAACATTGTGTTATAATGACAGACAACGGACAGACATGGATGGTAAAGAAAATATTGCTCTCTCTGGATGAACAGTGTGTGAGTGTAGACACACAAATTGTATAATGTGTCTCGAGCTAAAGAGGGTCTGAATGCGTAGTATTTGTATGAAAACTAATGTATGAATGTTTAAAAAAAAATATAATATACGATGATCAATGTTTGAGGATGTTGTGTCACAACTATCCAGACTAACGAAATAACACCTCAAGAGAGCGACATCATTTGTGGACTGAACATCAATAACACCGTTATTTCGATTATTATAAAACAAGATGTGCATTCATTATGCAAATACAGTACCTCATTACCTCCGTGTGATCCATCAGTATGATGACTGCACAACATTTTCACACAACAAGCCAACAGCTGTCCAGCACTCAAAGTAGCAATAATCCTATGCAACAGGACATCTATTTATACCATGGTTTGCGAATATAATGATTGTTTTTCCTCCCAATAAAACAGAATGATGCATGACATGGCATGACCGTTGTGTCACATGCATAATCATGAATCATTTATGGCCACCCTGGTTCACAAAAATGTTACAGCAGTTGAGTCGCATACTCACTAGACTCAGGTGAACCACGCTTCGAGACACCGGACATCACACCTTCTAACATTTATGCTCGAATACAGTCGTTCACCACACTGTATGACGAACATTAAGACTCCAAAATTCATGCAATATACGTTATTGCATACGGAGTTACAGATCACCTCAGAACATCTGTATAATCACACCCTTCATCATTCTAAACGAAACACGACAAAGCTTCGACACATGGTCCCCCCACTACTTGTCCCTCCTCCCCTCCGTTCCACCTCGCCTCAGAGTCATCTCCTGTCAGAGAAACAATGGGATCCAATGGCATCACTATTTGTTTTTCTTTACCTTCCATTATACATACGTGGCAAACACTTGTATTTTCAGACAGAGTATGACTTGACAGAACATTGTTTCTGTGGGTACTAGATACTGTAGCGGAGGAGAAGCTCTGCCGGGTCTGCCCATTGACTTACTACGATATAAAAAAACACTGTGGTGCCACATTTCACCAAACCCACCACCCGCTGTACTCGTTAGAAGTGGAGGTAACTGTACATGTGCTGCAGAATCACAAGATGTGTCTCTATTACAATCTTACCATACTGGCAAGTTATGATAATCAATCTAGTATGGCAATCGGAGAATCAGTGGAAATCATATAGTTTCACACACACACGCACACACTCACACACACACACACACACACACACACACACACACACACACACACACACACACACACACACACACACACACACACACACACACACACACACACACACACACACACACACACACACACACTGCAAATGGAGGGAATACAGGAAATAGCATGTCGTATCATCTTGGGTACAGCATGCAGATGTCCTAACATATGTCCATCCTTGACGGTGTACAGAGAGCGTGCTGTAGCGTGACCCTGGTTTGTTTACAGCTCCATGTGGTGTGGTACAAACGACGTGAGCGCTACCTTAGAATACGAACATAAGTGCGAATTATGCTTACTGGATATCTCAACGTCAGCTAGGGTACTCAGCTTTCTAAGGCTATAAGATAAATAGAAGAAGGGAAGCGACGTTACACAGAAAAATGTTGCATTTTGGGTGTGTAGAACCCCCATAATATGCATCCTAATTGTTAAGAGAAGTAAAAAATGGCATGGTTGACATGAATCATGAAGATTTACCAGACTTGACCTAGCCAGACCTGTAAATTTGCTTCATACACAAGCAGTCCTATTACAAAGGAAGGGAAATAAAAGCATGCAAAATCTTAGATGCCTACAGCCAGGGTGTGAAGGGATGGGTAACGAATCTCTTCTTGTGGCAAGTTCCTAGCAGTGCACTGGAATCGTATCTATCAAAATCCTTTTATATTCATCTAGTAGGATACATAAAAATGCATCTACAAAACAACATTTAAATGTCTGGAAAGTATACAAAATGGGGAACAAACCATTACCTTATACCTCTCCTAACCATGTTTTGTACACGGCCAACCATGGGACTCGTTGTGGATAAGTCGTGAAGGCGATTCACGATTAATCCTGACGTTGTATTCAGCACTAGATTTGTCTCATGGTACTTTTTTTAAATATTACAACATCAGTAAAGTAGCTTAAATGTCTCTATGTCTATATCTATATCTATCTATCTATATCTATCTATCTATCTATATATTTATATCTATCTATCTATCCATCTATCTATCTATCTATCTATCTATCTATCTATATATATATATATATATATATATATATATATATATATATATATATATATGGAAGTTGTGGAAGCAATGAAGAAAGATAAAATGGGGAAAGCCCCAGGAAATGATGAAGTGTGTGGTGAAATACTGAAGTATGGGGGAGAGATAGTAGTAGAATGGATATGGAAGACGTGCAGACTGGCCTGGGAGGAAAGTAGAGTCCCGGAGGATTGGAAGTCAGGTATAATTACTGTATTCCCTTGTACAAAGGAAAAGGGGAAAAAGAAGTATGTGGTAATCATAGGGGCATTTGTCTCCTTAGTGTAATAGGAAAAGTATATGGTAGAATACTTACTGACAGAGTTAGGGAAATAACAGAGGAATTAGTTGGAGAAGAACAGGGGAGTTTTAAGAAGGGAAGAGGTTGCTTAGATCCGATATTCATTCTTAGATCTTTAGTGGAAAAGTTTTTTGAGAAGGGAAAGAAATTGTATGCGGCCTTCATGGACTTGGAGAAAGCATATGACAGGGTGGATAGACAAGGATTGTGGAAAGTATTAAGAATACATGGAGTAGTTGGGAAGTTACTGAATGCCGTGAAGAGTATGTATGAGGGTGCTAAGGCTGCAGTGCATGTGTATAGTGAACTAAGTGAATTTTTCTATTTGAAGGATGGATTGAAACAAGGATGTGTCATGTCTCCTTGGTTGTTCAATCTGTATATGGATGGGGTTGTAAAAGAGTTACAATGTAGGGCAGTGGATGTTGGAGTGGCCCTAGTGAGAGAGGGCATTGTTTGGAAACTCCCTGTACTGCTGTTTGCAGATGATACTGTGTTGCTAATTGATGATGGAGGGTAGCTGCAAGGCTTGGTGGATGGTTTTGGGAGAGTGTGTAAGAAACGGAATGTAAAGGCGAATATAGAGAATATTAAAGTTATGGTCTTCGAGAGAAGTGAAGTGAGTAAACGTACAGTGAGGTTGGATGAGGAGGAAATGGAAAATGTGAGTGTGTTTAAGTGCTTGGGTGGTGTGATGAGTGAGGATGGAAGTTTAAAGGATGAAGTGCTTGAAAGGGTACAACAAGGAAGAAAGTCTGCTGGTTCCTTGAAAGAAGTGATAAAAAACAGGGAAGTGAGGATAAAAGTGAAAAAGTTTCTACATGACAGTATTGTGATACCAACTCTAATGTATGGAAGTGAAGCTTGGACCTTGTTGGAGGGACAGAAGTCAAGAGTGAGAGCAGGGGAAATGAGTTATTTGAAAGGAGTACGTGGAGTCACATGGAGAGACATACTGACAAATGAGAAAGTGAGGGAGAGTTGTGGTCTGGATATGGATGTAATAGGAAGCGTTAGGAGATGCACAGTGAGGTGGTTTGGCCATGTGGAGAGGATGAAGAGTGAGAGACTGACGAGGAGAGTGTGAGTGAGATGAAGGGGGGGGGAGAGGGAGGGGAGGCGATGGATGAGATGGACAGATGAAGTGGAGAGGTATATGAGAGAGGGGTGGTGTGAGCTGGGAGCAGGGCAGTGAAATGGCGTTGGACAGGGCGACATAGACGCGATTTGTTTGGGCCCAACCCTTACGGGATTAAGGCGGCTCTCTCTCTCTCTCTCTCCAATATATATATATATATATATATATATATATATATAGTACACACTGTATACAAATATATATATATATATATATATATATATATATATATATATATATATATATATATTGTGAACAAAATGAGGAGCAGATCTAAGTGGCAATGATGCAGAGACTGAGCTCATTATATAGGGGCCAGCAGAGCTTGATACAACTTGTAATAAGGACGCGCAAATGAAGCGATGGGGACAAACGGTCGACAATCCCGCACTGAATAACAGAAAGGACGACTTACTCTACTATAACGGTAGAAGGGGGGAACTGAGGCAGAACACGCTCGTGATCAAACATGCAGCAACTGTGCGTTAAAATTACACAAAGGATGATGAAATCATAGGCTATGTAACACCTCCCCACAAAGAAAAAGAAATTTACAAAGGAAATTTCTTATTACTCTAAAACAATCTGTCTAAAGTCTAGATAAGCAATCTGCAATAACATTTTCTTTCCCCTTGACATGTTGTATGTCTAATGAATACTCCTGAAGAAGTAGACTCCATCATGTCAATCTCTGATTTTTATCTTTAAACTTACCAAGGAATTTCAGTGGGTTATGATCGATATAAATGACTATGGGGTCAAAACCAGAACACAAATAAAATGAAAAATGCTGTAAACCCAAAATCAAGGCCAAAAGCTCTTTCTCAATAGTTGAGTAGTTCTTTTGAGGTGGAGTGAACTTCTTACTGTAATAAGATACAGGATGTTCAATACCCTGATCATCCTCTTGCAGCAAAACAGCCCCAGCTCCTGTATCACTTGCATCAACAGCCATCTTAAAAGGCTTAGCAAAATTTGAAGTAGCGAGCACTGGCTGACTTAATAGAATAGCTTTAAGTTTGTTGAAAGAGGATTCACAGTTATCGGTCCAGACAAATTCAACTCCCTTTTTCAGTAGGTCTGTAAGTGGTGATACAAGAATAGAAAAGTTAAGAACAAATCTCCTGTAATAACCTACCATTCCCAAAAATCTTTGTAGCTCTTTCCTACTTTTAGGTCTGGGAAGATCACTTATAACCTGAACCTTAGCTCCTGGTGGTGCAACATGTCCATCACCAATTACATACCCAAGGTACTGAACTTTAGCTTGACCAAACTCACACTTTGATAAATTAGCTACAAGATTAGCATGAACTAAACGGTCAAGAAATTTACTGACATGGCATAGGTGATCTTTCCAGTTGTCACTGAAGATTAATACATCATCAATATAAACAACACACCCTGCCAAACCCTCTGTTACAACATTCATGAGCTTCTGAAATGTGGCTGGTGCATTCTTCATACCATACGGCATTACAGAACATGCAAAAGCCTTTCCTAGTGTTACAAAACATGAGATCTCCCTAGCACGTTCAGTCATAGGTACTTGCCAGTATCCCTTTAACAAATCAAACTTACTTATGTACCTAGCCTTTCCGATCTTGTCTATGCAATCTTCCACACGAGGGAGAGGGTAAGTGTCTGTTTTAGTTATCTGATTAACACGTCTGTAGTCGATGCAAAGCCTCTGTGACCCACCTGGCTTAGGGACCAGAGTGACAGGAGAACTCCACTCGCTCTGACAGGGCTCAATCATCTTGTGGTCCAACAGGTAGCCAAGCTCCTTCTGGATGAGAGGAACTTTCACTGGGTTCACACGGTAAGGAGGCAATTTAATTGGCTTTGCGTCTCCAACATCGACATCATGCATCAACACAGTGGTTCTTCCTGGAGTGGCACGGAACACTTGCGGGTACTCCTGCAGTAATGCCGAAAACTCCTGCCTTTCCTTGGGTGGTAGATGAGAAAGCTTAGTCTGGAGATCATTCATGATATCAGGATTCTTCCCCAAACTATCACTCAGGCTCATACTGCATGGGAGAGCTTCACTTGCAGACTCGGGTGGAACAGCTACAGTGCAGACTGGGTTATTTTCGTCCCGCCTGTGATACAACTTTAGCATGTTGATGTGACATAGTTGCTTGTTCTTTCTACGATCTGGTGTGGCGATGACATAGTTGACATCACTGAGTTTCTTCTCCACGAAATAAGGGCCACTAAACCTGGCTTGAAGAGGTTGCCCATGAACTGGTAGCAGAATCAAAACCTGATCTCCTGGCTGAAAGTGGCGTAACCTGGACTTCTTGTCATACCAAGTCTTCATCTTCTCCTGAGCAGCTCCTAAATTCTCTCTCGCCAGCTGTAAAGCAGTGGACAGCCGTTCTTTGAAATTCATCACATACTCCAGCAGGTTGACGTCATCTTCCTCCGACAGCCAGCATTCCTTGAGTAACTTAAGGGGTCCTCTTACTTCATGGCCAAACAGTAGTTCAAAAGGTGAGAAGCCCAGTGATTCATTTGGAGATTCTCTTGCGGCAAATACAACAAATGGAAGACCTTTGTCCCAGTCTTTCTGGTGTTCCAAACAGTATTTCTTGAGCATCGATTTGAGTGTTTGATGATATCTCTCCAACGCTCCTTGGGTCTGGGGATGGTAAGCTGAAGACGTGATCTGGGTGATGCCCAACTCTTTCAGAGACTGCTTGAAAACGTTTGACATGAAATTACTTCCTCGGTCTGACTGTACCTCCTTGGGCAGACCAAACTTTGTGAAGAACCCTAGCATTTCCTTAACCACGTTCTTTGCTGAGATGTTTCTAAGTGGAATGGCTTCAGGATAACGAGTAGCCATATCAATCATGGTCAACACATAAGAAAATCCTGAAGAAGTCTTAGGAAGAGGGCCCACAATATCCACCAACACACGGGTGAAAGGCGCCTCAAAAGGAGGAATGGGAACTAGAGGTGCAACCTTTTCGGTCTGATTACACTTCCCCACAACTTGACAGGTGTGACAAGACTTACAATACCAGGAAACATCCCTGAAGATACCTGGCCAGTAGAAGTGTTTCAAAATGCGTGCCACAGTCTTCCTCACTCCAAGGTGTCCTGCCAAACTGGAATCATGAGCCACTCTAATGATATCCTGCCTACAAACACGAGGGATGACAACTTGATGTACAACCTCCCATTCACAGTCGGCTGATGCTGTTGGGGGTCTCCACTTCCTCATAAGTACTCCTGACTTTACATAATAAGAAGTAGAAGCACCGGCTGACTCTTCTTCACTGTAAGCAGAGTTAGCTAGACCTTTCAACTCAGGGTCAGCAACCTGCAACTCAACCAACTCTTGACGAGACAAATTATCAACACTACGGGGTACTGCCTCATCTGGTGAGTGGTCCAAATTAGCAAGAAAAGTGTCAGCTAGGATAACATCATCATCATCATTATCCTCTAAATCACCAGTAACTTTAGACTTAGCCCTAGTGACAGCACATGCAGGGAACACATCAGGGACATCACAATCCCGGGACGCAGCCACTGGCTCACTAGACAACTGAGGAGCTGGACACACTTGACTTCCACCAATATCATTTCCAAGTAAGAAAGTTACACCTGACATTGGGAGTGTCTCAACCAACCCAACCATAACAGAACCATTAACAAAACCAGACTCTAAATTCACTCTGGACAGAGGAACAGAGAAGTAATTATTCCCTACACCTTGTAAGATTACAGTTTCATCAGAGGAATTAAAATTAGAGCCTAGAACACTGGTCAGCATAAGGGATTGGCAAGCACCTGTATCACGATATATTTGAACTGATTTCCTGTCATTACTGTCCAGAGGACTGACAAAACCATCAGACAGGAAATTAGCACATGAACTCTTGAGAGTGTCACCCACGTTACTGCTCAAAAGAGGAGCTCCATCATGAGAATTTAAGTTACCCCTCAAAGCAGGTTCAGTTAACTCAGTTAAAGAATTCTGGGAACTCTCAAGAGTGGACACTAGACCAATTGACTGAATATTTAAAGACTCCTTTTTGTTCACATCACGCTGTCTCCTGAAACATCTCTCCGTAGTATGACCAAGCTTACTACAATAAGTACATTTACTTTTCTGAAATCTAGAGGTGAAGCTGGTATTTACTTCCTGAGAAACATCATCTTTATTCTCTTTCCTGTTACCTGTACTCTGAGTAGAGGCAACGTACTTACTCTCAGCTTTCCCTTTTTCTCTAGAATATCTCTTGTGAGTGAGAACATACTCATCAGCTAAAACTGCAGCATCAGACAAATTATCTATTCTTTTCTCATCAAGATATAGGCTTACATCTTTACTAATACACCTTTTGAAGTCCTCCAGCAAAATCATCTGCTTAAATTTGTCAAAATCAGAATCCACATTCTTAGAATTTAACCACTGCTCTAACAGATCTTCTTTGATTTTTGCATACTCAACATGGGATTGCTTATCTTGCTTGTAAGTTGTCCTAAATTTTACTATATAGGCTTCAGGAACAAGCTCATAGGCCTTGAGAATCAAGCTCTTTACATCATAATTATCACATTGATCCTGAGGCAAAGATGCATAAGTTACTTGAGCTTTACCGGTGAGAACAGTTTGAAGGAGTACTGGCCAATACTTCTTTGGCCAATTAAAACCTGTAGCTACCCTCTCAAACAACTGAAAATACTTTGTTAAATCAGATTCATTAAAAGGAGGGACAAGTTTAACATTTTTAGCCACATCAAAATCATCAGAGCTAGATGATCCAGTTCCACCTTGTTTCATGCGATACTCATGGTCTGCCAGAATCCTAGCAATTTCAACTTGTGCCTCAACCTCCCTAGCACGGGCCTCCTGCAGGGCTAGCTGTAACTTAGCTAATTCAATCTGCGTTTGCTCATTTGGAGGAGTTACATTAAACAAGCTTTCATTAATAATGGCAACAATTTGATCTTTAGACTGATGAGAGCGAACAACAAATCCCAATTGTTGAGCAACAATCTTAAGTTCATTCTTTGTTCTGTTTTCTATATCACACACTGTTTGCACATTTGACAAAAAATCTTTGGCTTCATCAAGTGTAGAAATAGTAGCCATCATGAATATATCACAGTCACAAAATATCAAACAATATCCTTATGATAATATCCTGAATATCCTGGCGAGGTCGCCAAATTTATGTTACGAAACAGAGAAAGATAATGTACACTTTAAGTGAGAATACGAAGAGTCACCACTGTCCCGTAAAGTTCCAGGTTCAAAACAAAAGAGTTAGGTAAAATTACAAGTTAAAGTTTAATGCTTAAATTAACAACAAAACATTCAGGACTCATAAGGATAATGTAATGGCAAAAACAGGTTAAATATATGGTTAACTGCAATAGCCTCTATTAACACGAAGTTAGCAAGAATAAATTTATCTAAGTCAGCCCTGATAAAATGAGATACCAGATAATACTCAGTGAATGCCAGATAAATAATCACAGATACAAACTATTATCAAAAATGACTGACATAAAGAACCCTACATGAATTATAAAAACTTCACTAGGCCTACAAATTAAACTTATGCTATACAGTACAAGAAAAAATGCAACAACAGTTATACTCAAATTACACACAGCTGCTAGATGGTTGGAGATTTCTTGAGCACTCACAATAATAATATCTGTACAGGGGAGGACAGAGGTGTGAACAAAATGAGGAGCAGATCTAAGTGGCAATGATGCAGAGACTGAGCTCATTATATAGGGGCCAGCAGAGCTTGATACAACTTGTAATAAGGACGCGCAAATGAAGCGATGGGGACAAACGGTCGACAATCCCGCACTGAATAACAGAAAGGACGACTTACTCTACTATAACGGTAGAAGGGGGGAACTGAGGCAGAACACGCTCGTGATCAAACATGCAGCAACTGTGCGTTAAAATTACACAAAGGATGATGAAATCATAGGCTATGTAACAATATATATATATATATATATATATATATATATATATATATATATATATATATGGGAGTGTTCACCCGGCCACGTACTACATTGGAGGACACAAGGGGGCTGTGGTCGAACCAGTGTCATTTAATGTAAAGTGTGCTTGCACTCAGTCGGCTTCCGCGGGCCGATTACACTTGGTTCACAGACTACACACACATCCAAAGCCACTCCAACAATACAATTACACTTACAAGCACTTCTCACCCTACATACAATCTCTACCAGACAGCCTAAGCCACTTGGTAGAGATACATTGGCTGTATCGTCTCGACTTCGGTCGGGATAGGCCGGTCCTGCAGTGGATACTCAAACGGCTGATGATGATGATGATATATATATATATATATATATATATATAGTATCTTTCTATCTATCTATCTATCTATATCTGTATATCTATCTATCTGTATATATATATCCATCTATCCATCCATCATCCAATCCTACATTGCCCCATGAGGAGTGTAGGAGCCCGGGGCTAGGCAGTTGGTCCCGACATTTAAGATGAGAGTGACCAGCCTCACATCTCTGAGTGGCATTACATGAGCAATCAACCCCAACCATTCCTTGGATATAAACCTTCACCGGCTCAATCCGATTGGAGGGCAATAATTACCCACTAAATCACCAGGCGCCAAAAATTGGTTATATGGTTACCACCCAGCGTAGTAAATGGTTTCCTGGTGCACAGGAAACCGTTTGACTTGTCACTCTGTGTAGAGTCACCCACAGGCTGAAGGAAGTGGAAAGAATGAAGGAAAGAAAGACAGAAGAGAGAATGTAAAGTCACCCGTAGGCAGAAGGACAAGGAAAGAATGAAGGAAAGAAAGACAGAAGAGAATGGAAGGAAAGAGGGGTGGATATATATATATATATATATATATATATCTCTATCTATCTATTGCCAGACGCCTCAATCCCGTTTGGGGTGGCCACAAACAAATCGCCTCCAAGTCGCCCTGTCCCCCGCCATTTCACTACCCTGCTCCCAACTCACACCCCCCTCTCTCATATACCTCTCCACCCCATCCCTCCATCTCATCCTCGGTCTCCCCCTCCCTCTTCCACCCTCCACCTCACTCACATACACTCTCTTCGTCAGTCTTTCACCCTCCATCCTCTCCACATGGCCAAACCACCTCAGTGTGTTCCTCACAACGCTTCCTATCACATCCACATCAACACCACAACGCTCCTTTATATCCTCATTCGTCAGCCTGTCTCTCCACGTGACTCCACAAGCTCCTCTTAAATAACTCATTTCCACTGCTCTCACTCTTGACTTGTGTCCTTCCAACAACGTCCAAGCTTCACTTCCGTACGTTAGAGTTGGTATCACAATACTGTCATGTAGTAACTTTTTTACTTCCATGCTCACTTCCCTGTTTCTTATCACTGCTTTCAAGGAACCAGCAACCTTTCTTCCCTGCTGTACCCTTTCAAGCACTTCACCCTCCAAACCTCCATCCTTACTCATCACACTACCCAAATACTTAAACGTACTCACATTTTCCAATTCCTCACCATCCAACCTCGCTATACATTCACTGACTTCACCTCTCTCAAAGACCATCACTTTACTCTTCCCTACATTCACCTTTAGGTTCCGTTTCTTACACACTCTCTCAAACTCATCCACCAAGCCTTGCAGCTCCCCTTCATCTTCACTCAACAACACAGTATCATCTGCAAACAACAGTACAGGGAGTTTCCAAACACTATCCTCTCTCACCAGGGCCACTCCAACATCCACTACCCTACCTTGTACCTCTTTTATTACCCCATCCATGTACAGATTGAACAACCATGGAGACATGACACATCCCTGTTTCAAACCAACTTTCAAAGAGAAAAATTCACTTAGTTCACCATCCACACGCACTGCAGCCTTAGCACCATCATACATACTCTTCACAGCATTCAACAACTTCCCATCTACTCCATATATTCTTAACACTTTCCACAATCCTTGTCTATCCACCCTGTCATATGCTTTCTCCAAATCCATGAAAGCCGCATACAACTTCTTTCCCTTCTCTAGAAACTTTTCCACTAAAGATCTAAGAATGAATATCTGATCTACACAACCTCTTCCGTTCCTAAAGCCTCCCTGTTCTTCTCCAACTAATTTCTCTGTTCTTTCTCTAACTCTGTCTATAAGTATCCTACCATACACTTTTCCTATTATACTAAGAAGACAAATGCCCCTATGATTACCACACACTTCTTTTTCCCCTTTTCCTTTGTACAAGGGAATAATTATACCTGACTTCCAATCCTCCGGGACTCTACCTTCCTCCCAGGCCAATCTGCACATCTTCCACATCCATTCTACTACTATCTCTCCCCCATGCTTCAGCATCTCACCACACACTCCATCAATTCCTGGGGCTTTCCCCGATTTAACTTTCTTCATTGCTTCCACAACCTCTATCCTACTGATTTCTACCTGTCTTCTCACCTCCCTCCTTCTCCCAGCCATTCCCCAGCCACTTATACTCGCATTACTTCCATCCTCTACGTTCAACAATTCCTTAAAGTGTTCTCTCCATCTGCTCACTTTTTCTCCCTTCTCCACTAGTAATCTACCATGTTTATCTTTCACTCCCCTGCTAACTTCACTTCCACCCTGTCTTACTCTTTTCACTTCTCTCCAGAACATTTTCTTACAGTCCCTCCACTTTACACTCAAATTCCTTCCAAATTCCTCATCCACTCTCTTCTTACTCTCTCTTACTAATCTTTTCACCTCTCTCTTCCTTTCCACATATAACTCTCTCTTCTGCCTCTCAACTTCTTCCACGCCCCTATTTCTCATCCATTCATTGTATGCTTTCTTCTTTTGTGCCACAGCCTGTTTCACCTCTTCAGTCCACCACGCTGTTCCTTGCACCCCTCCGTCTTCTCTTCCTTCCACACACCACATCACATGCTGCACATATTTCTTCTGTAAATATCTTACACACACCTTCCACGTCTCCCATCTGCTCCAATTCATATTTGCCCAATCGTTCCTCCACTTCTCTCTTATACTCTGCCTTTTTCTCATCCTCTTGTAACCTTTCCACTCTCCTTGCAACTACTCCTTCCTCTTGTCTTTCCCTTCTTCTATTCCTCCATCTTACTTGCATCCTAATTCTGGCCACCACCAAGTAGTGGTCAGAAAGGCCACTCCCCCAACCTCTATAAACTCTTGCATCCAATATACATCTTCGCATCCTTTCATCCACACACACATAATCAATCATTGCCTTCCTTTCATTCAGTTCACCACCCACCCTTCTCATCACTCGCCATGTATACCTGTGGATCATTTTATGCCTGAAGAGGGTATTGGCTATTACCAACCCCTCCCAGCACAGATGTCCACTAACGCACTCCCATTCTCATCTATCTCAGCAGGCACACCCCACTCACCAACTATTCCATCCACCTTCACATTACCAACTTTACCATTCATATCACCGATCAAAAACACTCTCTCATTCCTTCCAAACTTTTCCATGCACACTTCCACATTTGTCCAGAACTCTTCTCTCACTCTTCTAGCACGATCTTGCGTTGGCGCATACACACACACAATCGCCCACATTTGTATTCCAACTTTCAACTTTACCCACACAATCCTTGACCCAACTGATCCATACTGTCTTATGCTCTTCTTCCATCTTTTACTCACAACTATACACACTCCTTCCTTTGCCCTCTCATTCTCATCTACTCCTGCACATATACCCCATCCATACTCCCATTCTCTCACACTTTCTCCTCTCCATTTTGTTTCAGTTATTCCACATACATCCACTTTCGCATCCTCAAGCACCTGGACAATCTCTCTCTCTTTCACCTCATCATTCGCTCCTCTTACATTCCATGTACACATTACCAAGTCCTTTGTCCGGTCCTGGGTCGTCAACGTTTGGTCAGTCCTTGTCCGAGGCTTCTTGTTTGTTTTTTTAGTTAGTTGTTTTCCGGGGAGGGGCACTAACCCTCCGCCAACCCTTTTAGTCGCCTTTTACGACAAGCAGGGATACTGGGGGAGTATTCTTGAAAACCCCCCTACCCCCAGGGGGTCTTATAAAATATGAAAATATTCTTGTGAGGAAATATGTGTATAAATATGTATGCACACTGATCCCTTCTACTAGAATATCAACAGCATGCACACAAAAAGGAGGCATGTACTAAAATTATTTATTGTAAATTAAAATCAAAGTTTAGTTAAATAGCATTTCTCTAGTTTCCTAGATCATCAGTTAAAAGTAGTGGCCCAGGAAGAGGTGTGCTTCCTACAAGTGATTGATAGCCACTGATATTTGGTATGAATATATATATATATATATATATATATATATATATATATATATATGTAAAACTGGAGAACGTCGTGAAGGCGCGCCGTACAAAAAACTCTCCACGATTTGACGAGGAAAAACTGGACAAGTCGAGATTAGTTGTCAAAATATTCAGTCGCAGCTGTTATCCACGGTAATGCTTCCTTATCATATATATTTAGTTAATAAAATACAAGTATAAAAAAAAATGAAAATATCTAGAAAGAACAATACTGGGAACCATCCACTGCCAAACTTTTGTCCGGTAAACAACCAGTCGAGGTTAGTGCAAGCGATTCACAATTAACATTGTAAAAGATCAGCTATGGCTGTGCCCCACTGCTGTCATTCATTATCATATTCACAAACTCCGTTTCATCTGTTCCCGGGACTAACTTCGAACCTCTGCTAAACTTTTTCAATGTTTCAGTGACACAGAGAGTGGACCAGCACACATTTTCTTCAAATTATTAACACCAAACTCTTCTCGTATGCATATTTCACACCACTCTTCCTGTTCCAAAATCAATAAAAATAGCAAATCAACACCATCCTCAGAGTCCCCCCCGGAGCTGGGGGGGGGGGGAGAGAAAAGGCCCCACCATTTGCCCCTCTCTCAGTGACGACCAAGTGAGGATCATGGAACCATAGTCTGATCAACTCTCTATTCATTTAAGCTACATTCACGGCCTTACTGATATTTTTCCCTCTGCTGAATACCCCCTCCTTCCTCTAAACTACATTCTCTCTTTCTTGATGAGACTCATCTGTCTGAGGCGACTGATAACAAACCCTTCTCTGTATCAACATAATTTCTCTTTACTCATTTCAAAGCCAAGGGTGGTTATAGTTTGTATGTAAGCAACAACACCACACCTTCCTCTCGTCTCTGAGTTTCAGTACTCTGAATACTCTGCACGCCGGCTTCAGTTATTCTGTCATTCTTTTACTAAATATATATGGGTTGTGCGCTTACACCCTGATTCTACCAATTGTGAAAGTTTCTTTGATTACCTTAGTTCTAAAATTAAACACATTCTATCAACACCTAATTTCCCTGAAATATGTTATAAGGGATATTAATGTCCACTGCCAACTTTGCCTCGCCTCTCCAATCAATGATCCACCTTGTGAACAAGTCTTCCTTTTTTCTACCTTTAATGACCTAGAGGAGCTTGTACAGCACCCTATCAGTATCCTTCACCGCCTTAGAGAGAATTCCAACTTCTTACAAATAATCCTTCTGCTTACTCTGTCTCTAAAATGACCTCTTCTGATAACAACCATATTACCTTAGCCTGTCCTATGGTTTCAGTAAAGCCTGGGGACCCTGCTGATAAGCGGCACCTGTGACATTATGGAGCTGCTGATTGGGAGACCCTCAGGCAGTACTTTGATATTCTCTGGAACGATTATAGTTTCCATAGCGGAGAGTAATCTAAGTGTGCCTCATGCATAACGGAATTTATTCTTTCGGGCATGAAAGAATACTTTCGTTACTCTTATCCTCTGAATACTAAAAAAAAAAAAAAAATCTTGGTTTAATCACGCACGTTATAATGCTGTCCAGAACAAGGAGGAGGCCTACAAAAAGTGCCGGAGTCAACCTTCACCTGAATCTCATCTCTAATTATGTCTCTGCATGGAGCTGTGATAAATCTGTTTTCCAATCTTCTAAGAGTAATTTCATATATACAGATGCTCTGAACTCTTAGACTCAGATGCTTCCTGCTTCACCTGACATGGCTGACATTAGAATTCTTCACTTGATGTGCTGCCCAAACTGGCCTGAGGAAAAACATGGCATGTGTACCTGATGGGGTCATTCCTGTTGTCACCAAGAACTGTGCTTCTGTGCTTATGTCCAGTCTAGGTAAACTCTCTCGCTTTTGTCTGTCAACTTGTAGCATTCCTTCATGCTGGAAGTTTATTTCATTCGAACTGTTCCAAAGAGAGGCGATCGTTCCCAGCCTTCCCACTATCGCCTAAACGTTCTGTTATCCTGTATTTCTAATTTTTTAAAAATTATTCAAGCTATATATATATATCTTATAAATCATCATCATTATCATCCGGACCACCTTTCCCACCCCAAGGCAGGGTGAGGGGTAGTAATGTCCAGACGGCTCAAATTTGCCCAATCTAACGGGCCACGCTTCCATTCACTCATCATTCAAGCCCCTGGAATCCTGGCTCTATCGGATACGCCAAAAAACATTTACCATGTTTTGTTGCATCACATAAACGTATCCGACAGAGTTAATCCGGACGCTGCAACGTTAAAAAGGGGTGCCAAATCCCTGATCATGCACCTCTCCTTGCAACATTCATCCAGTTAGCTCGATCTCTTGTCAGTTCCCTAGCCTTACCGACTTCCAAACCTCTCTTCCTCACACATTCATCCACCATATCTCTCCACCTTCTCTTTGGCCTACCTCGCCTCCTCCCTCCTTCAAATTCTCTCATAATGTATCTTTTTCACCATGCTATTGTTATCCATTCTCTCCATGTGACCATATCATCTCAGTACACTCTCTTCATTTCTGGTGTCCACAGACTTCCTCACTCCACATCTTTCACGAATCACATCATTTCGAATCCTATCCACATCTGTACTCCACATACATTCCTCAGCAGTCCCATCTCCACTGCTTTTATTCTTGACTTTTCATTTTCATACAAACCATAGTCTCACATCCATATGTTAAAGTTGGCATTAACACTCCTTCATGTAAGCCTCGTGCAGCTGCAACACTCAAGTCTCTGTTTCTTATCAAGGCTCTTCATTGCACCAGCTACATTTCTTCCTTGTGTCAATCTACTTTCCACTTCTGCACATTTTCCTCTCTTTTCTATCACTGTACCCAGGTATTTGAACTTTCTCACCAATTCCAATCTCTTCATTCCTTGTAACATCGCACTGGGAGTCACCTTCTCTCTCAGTAACCATCACTTTACCCTTTTCTACATATACTGTCAAGGCACGACGCTCGCAGACGTCAGCAAAACTCTGCACTAGCCTACCAGGTTCTTGTCCGGCAAGTAGTACTGCATCATCTGCACACAACAAATTTGAGATATTCCATCCATCACCATTCATTGCCAGTGCCATCCCCCTCTCCATTACTCGTGTTTCTATCATCACCCCACACACACACACACACATATATATATATATATATATATATATATATATATATATATATATATATATATATATATATTGTTACGGAACAGAGAAAGATAACGTACACTATAGTGAGAATACTAAGAGTCACTACTGTCCCGTAAAGTTCCAGTTTCAAAACAAAAGAGTTAGGTAAAATTACAAGTTAAAGTTTAATGCTCAAACTAACAACAAAACATTCAGGACTCATAAGGATAATGTAATGGCAAATAAACAGGTTAAATATATGGTTAACTGCAATAGCCTCTATTAACACGAAATTAGCAAGAGTAAATTTATCTAAGTCAGCCCTGATAAAATGAGATACCAGATAATACTCAGTGAATGCCAGATAAATTATTACAGATACAAACTATTATAAAAAATGACTGACATAAAACCCAACATTAATCAAAAACCTCACTAGGCCCAAGAATCAACCTCATGCTACACAGTACAAGAAAAAATGCAACAACACTTATACTCAAATTACACACAGCTGCTAGATGTTTGGAGATTTCTTGAGCACTCACAATAATAATATCTGTACAGGGGAGGACAGAGATGTGAACAAAATGAGGAGCAGATCTAAGTGGCAATGATGCAGAGACCGAGCTCATTATATAGGGGCCGGCAGAGCTTGATACAACTTGTAAGAAGGACGCGCAAATGAAGCCATGGGGACAAAAAGCTGAAAATCCCGCTCTGAATAACAGAGAGAACGACTTACTCTACTATAACGGTAGAAGGGGGGGACTGAGGCAGAACACGCTCGTGATCAAACATGCAGCAACTGTGCGTCAAAATTACACAAAGGATGATGAAATCATAGGCTATGTAACAATATATATATATATATATATATATATATATATATATATATATATATATATATATATCAAACAACCATGGGGACATCACACAACCGATCGTGAAACATTCACTTACAGTAGATGCCCATTAACCCTTACACATGCTTTACTACCATCATAAAAACTCTTGATGGCACCTAGCGGCTTACCATCTACACCTAACATGCGCAAACTTTTCCACAATCCTTCTCTGTCCACTTTGCCGTATGCCTTTTCCAGATCGATGAATGACATAAACATCTTATGGTCCTTCTCACAAGCCGTCTCTGCTATCTGTCTCACTGCAAATATTGATCCACACATCCTCTGCCTCTGCCACTTCTAAAGCCACTTTGTTCATCCCTCACTAGGACTTCTGATATCTCTCTTACTTTCTCTGTTATAATTCTAAATACCTTCCCTACCACACTCAATAAACGTAGCCACGATAATCTTGCACTCACTTCACTCACCTTCATTTTTGTACAGGGTACAATCACAGCCTTTTTCCACTCTGCTAGCACAGTTTCACTCATCCGTGCCTTCTTACATGGATGGGTGAAACTTATTTTTCAGCCACTTCACAGAGTTCTTCACCTGTGAGAGTATCATGTCTCCTGGCACTGCATTCCTTCTCTGCACTCCCGCAGAAACAATCATATTTACAGCTGCTCTGCTGTCTCTATTCCCATTCATCAGGCTTTCAAAATATTCTTTCCATGTGGTCCTTACTTCATCCCCATGGGTTACTAATCTACCACCTACATCCTACACACAATCACATTTCCTTCTGCTTTTACTTTTACATTTCCACACCTCTTTCCAGAATAACTTCCTATTTTCAGAGTAGTTTGCATTCATTTTTCTTCATAGATCATCATTTACCTCCCTCTGTTTCCTCTTCACTAGTCTCTTTACGTGCTCTCAACATATTCAGTTCTTTTTTCAACTGAACCCCTGTCCTGTAAACACTTTAACCACTTCTTCCTCATTTTCTCCAATGCTCTCTTAACCTCATCATCCCACCATGCTGTACCTTTCTTCTTTGTTGTTAACCCGTCACGTCCCGAGCTATTTCGCACCTCTGACACCCCCCAATCCCGAGGTATTTTCGATTTTTTTTTTTTTTTTGGCTAAAACCTCTGCTTTTGGTGAGAAACATCGAAAATTCATAGAGAAATCGCTCACCTGAGGCTTAAAATACTCGATCCAGGTACCAGTACCTCCTTACCTGACTGGGTTTTCTAACAGGCTGGCACCAAAGAAAACGAGTTCTATGGGAGGGTAACTATTTCACACCACTCATAAACGGTATTTATTTATTTACTTGGTAAGAATTTATATGTAGTACAAGAGTATATTGGTTTTCAAACAGTAATATAGGCATTATAAGCATTGTTTCACTCACTTATTCATCACCATACCTGACCTTCTTTTGCCACATTACCTGATCATCATTTCTGACTGTTTCTTCCTCTAATGCTATGTAAACTTTGTCCTCCACATTGTCATCGATTGGGGAATCACTCTGGCCCTGAATGTCTTTACTGGTCAGGTCACTGGTAACAGGTGAATTGCCAAGACAATGGCATGAGGGGGGGAGGGGGAAGGTTATGCGGTGTAAGGCATTGGCTCTGCTTGGCATCTTGTAGAGGAATAGAGGAAGGTGTCCCGTGTATCTTGTAGAGGAATAGAGGAAGGTGTCCCATGTATACGTACGAAAAATCACGCGCGAAAATTGAAAATTGTGCAAATTAGGGACCTTGCAATTGCACGACGTGCCAGTACGTCGTCGGGACTGGCAAATGCAAAATGTTGCAACGTACCCATACGTCGTCGGGACTGGCAAATGCAAAATGTTGCAACATACCCATACGTCGACGGGACAGGGCAGGTTAATCTTCCCACACCACACACCGCTTTAGCATTTCTGACTAAGCAATCCCTATGTGCATTCCACAGGCTGTCCAGATCCATTTCATTCCAATGCTCTGATGCTAACTCTTCCCCTACTTTGGTCCTGTATTCATCTGCCATTTCTTTGATCCTCAACTCCTCAACTATCACACTCTTGCCCTGACTGCTCCTCTTTCTCCTGATCCACCTCACTCTCTCAGCTTGATCTTGCATACCACAACCATGATCTGACAGACCTCTACGTTGTCCTCTCATAGCCCTCGTATCAGCAGCCATTCCCATCATCAACCTCGTTACGAGCACCTAATCAGTCAGGCTGCTTTCACGACAATCGCTGTTCCCTCCATACCTAAGGTGACCAAATTTATTGGAGCTAAAAGCGGGACATTATCACGTGTGTGTGTGTGTATATATATATATATATATATATATATATATATATATAATCAAACACTAACGTCTCAAACGAACAATGCAAACATACCATACAGCATAGTGAATGGGCCGACCAAAGTTACCGGTTAGTGAGTATTACACATATTAACAATTTGGTATTTCATTTGGTTTGGATTATGCATAATTCTACAAATTCATCATAATTTCATAAAAGAAGGTCATTATATATCTACTGTAATAGTAATTTTCTAAAAGCGGGACATTTAAGATAATTTGTTCGAAAAGCGGGACATTTTAGTCACAATTTTAAAAGCGGGATAGACGTAAAAAAAGCGGGACTGTCCCGCCTAAAAGCGGGACTTTGGTCACCTTATCCATACCATGTATATTTATGTGCATCTTTTTGTCTAAAATATGAGTTACAAATGCACAACCTTCTCTCCTGACACATATCCTTCAGTTTCTTCTTATTATCATTTTCCATTACAACCCATTATGTTATCGTCAGGACCAGTGCCTACTCTTCCATTCATATCACCCATTGCTCCTGGGCGTTTTTCCCACTATTTCATCCAGCTTATCCCAAAACCTGTCTTTCTCTCTCTCACTCCTGTCCTCACATGGTGCATAAGCTACAATCACCGCTATTTTCACTTTCTCAGACTTGAATTTGACATACATACATCTCCAGCTGACACATTTGTAGTCTCTCATTCCACTCTGCCACGCCTCATTCATCAACAAAGGAACTCCTTCCTTGCATCTTCCTCGCCCATTCATGCCCAATCTTACATATTTCACACTCTCCCACTCCTGCACCTCACACCCTTTCATCTTTGTTTCACACAATCCATCACGGCATATCTCGCACTCTTGAAAACATTCACCACATTCACCCTCTTGCTTTCCTCATTCACATCTCTCACATTGTACATGCCCATGCAAATCCACCCATTTGTTTGGGGCCCTGGGCAGGTATTGGGCCCTCCAAGGCTCTCTGAAACAACTGTCATGATTAAGTGATTTTGGTTAGGACAGTTGACCCTGCCAAAAACCCCAGTTATATGGTTGCCACCCAGCATAGTACATGGTTTCCTGGGTACTGGAAACCATTTGGCTTGTCACTCAGTGTAGAGATCATATGGCATCTGTGCATTGTATATATATATATATATATATATATATATATATATATATATATATATATATATATATATATATATATATAATCTTTCATCTCATCAGCCATTTGAGTGTCCACTGCCAGACCGGCCTATCCCAACCGAAGCGGGGACGATACAATCAATGTATCTCTACCAAGTGGCTTGGGCTGTCTGGCAGAGATTGTATGTAGGGTGACAAGTGCTTGTAAATGTATTGTAGTGTTGAAGTGTCTTTTGACGTGTGTGTAGTCTGTGAACCAAGTGTAATAGGCCCGCACAAGCCGACTGAGTGCAAGTATACTTTATAGTATGCGACACTGGTTCAATCACAGCACCTCTGATGTCCGCCAATGTAGTATGTGGCCATAAGAACACTTCCAAAGTTTATTATCCTGGCAGGGCGCGAACCCTCGTTCTTCAGTGTACGGAAACCCACACTTTACCACTGTACCACAGAGGCTCCATATATATATATATATATATATATATATATATATATATATACTGTATATATATATATATATATATATATATAGATAGATATATATATACTGTATATATATACATACATATATATATATATATATATATATATAAAACATATCTTTTTATTTTCAAATAAAAAGTTGCCCGTATCATAGATCGATGTTCTTTTGTTTAAAACAAAGAAAAAAGCCCTGATTCCTCTCAGTTTTCAAAGAAATTCACCCCCAAATTGAAAAAAATGGATTATCATATTTTTAACGTTACCACACGCAAGTTTTATCACTTTCTTACCCTTTATATAGATTGTTTTCTAACTTTATAGACTTGCACAGAAGATTTTAGAACTGTTTAGAACTTTCTAGAAGTTTGTAACATTCTAGTATGGTTTAACATTGTTTAGATCATTCTTGAATTATCTAAATATTATAAAACAGGATGCAGTTTTCTGCATGTAACAGTTATCTTCGCAGTCTGCAGGTGAACAGTCAGCAAAATAATTGTTTAGTGTGTTACTGTTATATATTACATATTTTTGTTTTTCAGATAAGTATGATGTCACACAAACGAAGTGATACTGTCGTGCAGTCAGGATCGCAGCCAGAAATATAATTCAGGGGGGCCACAATGACTAACCATGAGAAATATAAAAACACAATGCACTTCACTATTTGGTCACACTCAGTGACCTTGTGCTGGGTCCTTTTCGATCAAACTTTCGCAACCCTACCCCTAACATTAGCACTTATCGATTTCTGCACCCCATTATCAACCCCCATCCTCTCCACATGCCCAGACCATCTCAATCTATTCCTCCTCATCACAACACCAATGCACTCCAATCTCATCCCACCTCATAAGTCTTCCATCATAAACCTACCACCCCCCCACACGCCTCGCACTTAAGGACGCACTGCACTATACATATTCTGTAGTTAAGATTTTCACTAAGTTGCCTGTAGCTATTTATGATGAAAATTTTCGCTGAGAAATATGCTTTTTTCAATCATGAAAGGCTTTGTCCACCTCTTGCATCGAAAAGGGTACAGTTCCTGCTATTAAGACAGGTCCACCAATGATATTCTGTCGAAAATCATCAGTACTCAATATATTATCACAAACTGGTTAATTGCATTTCTCAGTTCCTCTTCTCTCCAAAAATTTCATTGTACAACTCGTTTTCCCTACTTTTAACACTATACCAATATATGTTTTTTTGCCATAATCCACATCACAGTATTTTCCCTTCAGGGCATGCATGCAACCTGAAAATAAGAAATATCTGCTTGCTGACATCCAAAACCACCATAATACAGCAAACTATAAAATATAGTAGTATATAATGCATGAAACGTAGGTTTTTCCTTCAGAAACTCTCATATGAAATTGTTGTCCCAACTCACCCTGGGTAAAAAAAAAAAAAAAATGGTGGGCAAATTGGGACAATTGTCCATCAATCCTTCAGCAGAGCATATTAATCCTTCAGCACTGCTTTGCTGTTAAAATGCATCTTCTGGATAAATCACAAAAAACTATAGCAATTGAAGATTTCACTAAAAAGTAGAGCTTTAGCTCTAAAACTGACTGTGGGAAAGGAAAATTTTCAAAATATGTGCATTTTCAAAAAGGAAATTCTACAAAGGTCAGAATGCTACCCTTTCATGAAAAGTAGGTTTTTCTTTCCAAAAAATCTCAAATGAAATTGTTGTCCCAACTCACCCTGGATAAAAAAAAAAAAAAAAAAAAAATGGTGAGCGAATCGTGACAATTGTCTATTAATCCTTCAGCACTGCTTTATGTAAAAATGCATTTTCTGGATAAATCACAAAAAAAATTTAACAATTGAAGATTTCACTAAAAAGTTGAGCTTTAGCTCTAAAACTGACTGTGGGAAAGGAAAATTGGCAAAATATGTGTATTTTCAAAAATGAATTTCTACAAAAGTCAAAATGCTACCCTTTCATATTTGCACATTTTTCATGCATTATTCGTGGTTCTATAGAAAACTAGTATTAACAACATTTGTAAAGTTGGGGCAGGGCTATTGAATGGGCACCATAAAATGGAAATGTCTTGGCATTTGGCACTGCAGTCCCCGCTGTTCCCATTCATCCCATATCCTGCACTGTCCCAACTCACCACACTCGATGCTAATGTCTATGAAAATCCATCGTCTGTTAAATACTTCACTTAGTTCAGTGATGATTAGTTTACTTCAGTGATGGTTGGCACACAGGGCACAGGTAGCTAAAGCCTGAAATATATCACAAGAAAAATCTTAAACAGTCATTGGGTTCCAGTTTCTGTGTGCACCTACACTTATGTAGATCTCAGGGCATGACATTATCATATGTTATTATTACTGGCAGTGATAATATCCTCTACAATGTAATGAATTTGGTAAACATAAACTGACCTTTTAGAACGTAACTCATGAAGTCCAGTTTATTTAATTGCCGAGGCTGCTTCCATTTCATAATAAAGTGATTCAGGGAAACCCACGGAATACGTCTTTTCACTTCTTGTCACAGTACAGTGTGCAAGAAGCAAAATTAGCAAGTTGTATGGACTGGTCATTGGTGTAACACGATCTGATGAGAGATTGAGAGTTGACTGATGACTGATGGCACAAGCATGGTGAGCGAGTGACATTCAACTGATGGCCGGTAAACGTTGCCACGATAGTTTATTTTTCTTGCCAGTTCTGCCACATGAAGGCCTACATGCCCACAGGTACTCCTAACTAATTACATAAACCTGTTAGTAGCGGAGTTTCCCGTTTTGAAGATAATGTGTCATAAGGTACATAAAAAAATTGAAAATTTTGCAGAGTGGCACACGTTTCTTCCTTCCTTTCCTGCCTCCTCTCCTCACCTGCCTGGGTGCCAGTGGCTCGCTGTGCATAAATTTGAAAATCTGGCTCGCATCTAAAGTAAACTAAGTCTTAAAAAGTATATGTGTATACAAGACTTTTTACTCAGAATTGCATACTTTTCAGTTCTCCACATATGTGACATACCGAGTATAACACCCTGGATTAAACAAGTATTTGACATTTAAGATTCGCAGTCTATTCTCGAGCACACGTAGAAATTTCGGGGGGGGGGACCGGAACCCCGTGGCTCCCCCTCTGGCTGCACCACTGCGTACAGTCAGCAGTCACAGGGAAGAAGAGGAACTGTGCCTTCAGAAGGATCTTCATTAGAAGAGATATGCAGAATGCCACACCAAATGCAAGTTATTGGACGTTACCAATTTCTTGGAGCAAAAATCAAATTAAAAAAAGAACGAATAGTCGAAATTTCCAAAGAAGTTACAAAATTATGGGAGAATAACCTGAAGTTTCCACATGTGTCAGAGCAAGCAATACAAGCAAAGCTTGACAAGGTGCTAAAATCTTACGATGCATGTGTCCAGAGGGGAAAATATGATGCCCTCAATAAAACTTTTTGATATCACAAAAGTGAGTGGTCAATGGTTATCCACTGAAGATAAAATACTCTACCACCTACAAGTGCAAGGCAAAGGATAAGTGGGGTACTCAACAGGTCAAGTTGCAAGGAAGGAAACCATTCACCTTTCAAAAAGAAAACTGCCTGATGAACCTATATTACCATCAACAGCTTACGATCTTTCATCTAGTGGTAGTTGCACCGAATCTGATGACAGAAAATGTAAGGATGAAGATGAGACTACTCATACACCAACCAGAAAACACAACAGAAGTAAAGCTCCAACAAACTTGGTGATATCCGCTGGAGTATCGACAAATAAAGCAGCTAAAATATGCAAACAATTGTCATATAATGGTACTGACATTCTATCTCCAAGTCAAGCAGCAATTTACAAGTCAATATACAAAGAGGCTGCTACACTGAAGGAGGAAATGATTGAAAAGTTACAGTTGGAAATATGGTCTTTACATTTCGATGGAAAGCTGATTGATGAAAATGAGTACCAGGTAGTACTACGTAAAAATGAAAGAACCGAAATAAAATTGGATGCACTGCATTTGCAAAATGTCAAGGCTGAAACTATTGCTGAAGGAATTGCAAAAGTTATTAATGAATACAACTTATGGCATGCAATAAAAATGATAATTGCTGATACAACTAGCATTAACACTGGAAAAAAAAAAGTGGAGTTGTCAGATTACAACAAATGTTTTCAGATAAGAGCTTCAATAAATCACAATTCATCGGTTGTCAGCATCACATTCTGGACAGGATTCTCCGTTTGGTGATGGACGAAGAACTTGGAGCTAACAGCAATTCTCCAGACATCGAATATCCATCTGTGTCTCAACTCATAGAAATTATGAAAAACGAAAATCACAGTCTGTTAATGGAACAGCAGAGACCCTCGATATGTCAGGATGGAGAGATGACACGAAATTTTTGTACCATTTTTTAATGCAAATAAGAAAGAATCAAAGGCCAGGAGCCCGCAAACCGTTCCCTCCAAGAAAAAAACAAAAACAATACAAAAGAGGGCCAATTAAAGATTCGTTCATTTCAAGTTGCCTAGACACACTGCGTTTGAAAGACTGGAGATCATAGGACGTAGGAAATACAGACACAGGGAGACAGCTCCAGAGTTGACCTGTTGCATGAATGAAGGACTGGTAGTAACGGTTAACTCTTGCATTAGAGAGTTGGACAGAAGAGGGATGAAAATTTGTTGCTAAACGGGTGTTATGCACCCGTCGTAGAGGTGGAGGGAAGCAAGCAGACAGTTCATACGAGCAATGACCATTGAAGAAGTGATAAAAAAGAGATAAAGATGCAACAGTGCGGCGAAGAGACAGAGGTTGGAGCCATTAAGAGGAGGAGAGTTGATGAGACGAAAAGCCTTTGACTCCATCCTATTAAGAAGAGCTGTATGTAGGAAGCCTCCCAACACATGAGAGTTGTACTCTAAACAGGGGCGGATAAAACCCGTGTATAAAGTCAACAACTGTGCAGGGGTAAGGAAGGTACAGAGTCGGCTTAGCACACCTAATCTCTTGGATGCAGATTTTACAAGAGATGCAACATGATTTTTCCAAGATAAGTCCCGAGTGAATGAAACCCCAAGCATGTTCAAGGATGATACAGGATTGAGCTGGATATTATTAAACCTTAGAGGGTATTCCTGTGGAAGATTGTGTTGGGTTGATAGGTGTAAAAACCGAATTTTTGGTGCATTAAAAACAAGATTATTTTTACCCCAGTCAGAGATATGAGCCAAGTCAGACATTAGGTGTGCCATAGCCTAATCCCTTGCTTGTTGAAGTAACTGCTGAGATGGACGTTGCGGAAACCGCATGGAAAGGTGAAGGGTGGAATCATCAGCGTACGAGTGGATAGGGTTAGATGTACAGCTTAGAAGGTCACTGATGAATAAAAGGAAGAGAGTTGGTAATAGGACAGAGCCCAGAGGAACACCACTGTTGATAGATGTGGGAGCAGAATGATGGCTGTCTACAACAGCAGCTATAGAACGACCAGAAAGGAAGCTATTGATGAACACACAGAAGAATAGAGACCATAAGAGGGCAGTTTGGAAATTAAAGATTTATGCCAGACTCGATCGAAAGCAATGGGAAAGCTTTCGCCAAAGTCCCGAAAGGAGGATGACCAGGAGTCTGAAAGGTAGTTAAGAAGATCATCAATGGAACGTCCCTGACAGAACCCATACTGACGATCAGAAAGAAGGTTGTGATAGGAAAGATGCTTTAAAATTTTTCTATTAAGAACTGACTCGAAAACTTTTGAAACACAGGATGTTAAAGCAATTGGACCATAGTTAGAGGGTTGGGAACGGTCACCCATCTTTGGGACTGGCTGAATGAGAACAAACTTCCAGCAAGAAGGAAAGGTACAAGCTGACAGACAAAGACGAAAGAGTTTACCTAGGCAGGGTGTAAGCACTGAAGCACAGTTCTTGAGGACAACAGAAGGGACTCCATCAGGCCCATATGCCTTATTAGTATTGAGGCCAGTGATGGCAGAATATACATCAGCTGAAGAAATTTTAATGTCAGCCATGAGGAAGTCTGAGGGGGCAAGTGATGGAGGAACAGCACTGGAATCGTCTAAGGTGGAATTGGAGAAGAAAGTCTGAGCAAAGAGATCTACTTTATCAGTAGAAGAAATAGCTACAGAGCCATCAGAATAATAAAAAGGAGGGAAGGATGATGAGGCAAAGTTGTTAGAAAGGTTTTTGGCAAGGTACCAGAAGGAGCGGGAAGAATTCGAGTTGGAGAGTTGAGAGCACTTAGTACAGATGAAATTATTTTTAGCAGAGCGAGGAACAGACTTAGCACGATTCCGGGCAGAAACATAAACAAGATGTGATTCAGGTTTGGGTTGGCTCTGGTACCTTTCATAGGCCTTCTGCTTGTTGCGGACAGCATTAGAACAAGCGTGATTAATCCAAGGCTTTCTTGCATTAGTCAAAGGATATGAGAAAGGAATGTATGCTTCTATGCCCGTGAGAATAACCTCTGTAATGTGCAAGGCACACTCAGATGGCTGTCGGCCATGGTAGTAATAATCATTCCATGGAAAATCAAAGAAGTACTGTCTTAGGGCCTCCCAATCTGCAGCTCTGAAGTGCCACAGACAACGTTTCTTTGGAGGGTCCACAGGCTGTTCTGGAGCGATAGGACAGGTTAAGATAATATGGTTGTGATCGGAGGAGCCCAATGGAGAGGAAAGATTAACAGTGTAAACAGAAAGATTAGTTGTAAGGAAGAGGTTAAATATGTTGGAGCTCTCTCCAAGACGGTCAGGGATATGGGTAGGGTGCTGTACAAGCTGCTCTAGGTCATTAAGGATAGAAAAGATGTATGCTTGTTCACCAGGTGGAGCAGTGAAAGGAGAGGAGAGCCAAAGGTGGTGGTGAACATTGAAATCTCCAAGAAAGGAGATTTCAGGGAAAGGAGAAATGGATAGAATGTGTTCCATCGTAGAAGTAAGATAGTCGAGGAATTGTTGAAAGTCAATAGAATTTGGGGATAAGTAAACTGCACAGATATATTTAGTCAGAGAATGACGAGAAAGCCGAAGCCAAAGAGTAGAGAATTCACAAGAATCAAGTTCGGGAACACGAGAGTACGATAAATCGTTGCGTACATATACACAACATCCACCTTTGGCTTTGAAATGAGTATACGAAAAGTAGGAGGAAACAGAAAAGGGTTTGCTGTCAGTTGCCTCAGACAGTTAAGTCTTTGTCAAGAGGAGAAGATGAGGTTTAATGGAGGAGAGGTGGTGTTTGACAGAAAGTTAGAGGAAAGGCCGCGAATGTTGCAGAAATGAAGAAGAAATGAGTCAGACAGTGGTTCCAGGCATCTCTCTGAGTCGTCACCGGGAGAGGGGCTGATGGTGGGGGAATTTATGGTTCCCCCCCTCCTGGGGTCTCCGAGGCCTAATTTTCAGATGCCGCCATTTTAATTTTTAATTTTGAAAAGGAAGTGTAGTGAGTACTGTGCACGTAGTTTGGTGTTAACAGTTAGAGAAACTTGTACTGGAGAGCATGCTGGCCTACTCTCTGTGTTAATGAGACACTGAAAACATTCAGCAAAGGGGGATGGTCAGGAACTAGTCCTAAGGGCTGATGAAACGGGAGCTCCAGCTCTCCCTGTCATCAGGTTTCCATCCACCTCGGGAGTACTGCCCTGTTCGACTGGTGCTACACGAGTGTCTAGATTCTTTGAACAAAAGGAGCATATTTCTTAGATTAACTTTCATAAAATTCCAAATATCAGTAATGCGAGGTGGAATTCAAGAGTAATCTCGCTATCCTTGCATTCATTCTAATACCTACAACATGGAAGACTTTGGAGAAGATATGCAGATTCATTTCGTACGAATGGGCAGAGTACTGGTTTACTAATGAGATATACAATGAAAATGACTTCATGAACATGTCAGAAATATTGAAACCTTGCAAAAAAGCACTAACCTTATTGCAGAATCACTAGAAGCAGGAGCCATCCTTACTCAAGATACGAAGAAGTAATCAGTGTGCAGACTGTGCAATCAAAGTGATGCAGGAACTTCATGATGCCTGCAGAAACAAAGCCAAACAGGAACTTAGATTAATTTTATTCTAGGTAATAAACTGTTTTTATATATCATTGCATTTGTATAAGCTTTTATTATTATTATTATTATTATTATGTAAATAAACACTTGCAAAAATCGAAATTTTTATTTCCGGAAGACCTTCTTTTAAAACTGAGAGGAATAAGGGCTTTTCTCTTTGTTTTTAAGCATGATCTCATCGACTTGAGGTAAAGGAACATAAGGTTATAAAAAATTTATAACCCTATATATATATATATATATATATATATACATATATATATATATATATATATATTAACATGGAAATGTCTGGAAAATGATCTTACCATATATAACTAACCAAACCACATGCTTTGAGAGGGACACGACCTACCAAGGTTTATCTTTTTGGCAATTTGTACAACCAATTGAAGAACAAGAAATAGCTATGGCTGTAGAGAAACTGGGCTCCTAAGAATATGCACTCAATCGTTCATTGATGCTTAAGTCGTGCCTCTACACCTTCCACGACAGATAAACACCATAGACGTGACGTGCACATTCTCAATACCAGGACATCCTGTGGAAATTTAGCATGCAGCTGCCTCCCCCTCCTCCCCGTCTCCTTCCTTTCTGTCAAGATTAGACTAATAAGAGCAAGTATGGACCGATGAATGACCAGTCCATTATCAACCATTATTAACATCATCAACCGACGGCAACGTCATAGCCCACCACTCACTCGATTTCAACGTATACATATACTGTACATTTTTTTTTTTTTTAATGTGTCCGACTCTGGGCATAGGCTTTACAGCCTGCTATCAAGGCCCAGCAGTCCTCCTACATACCATACACCTCGACATGTCACCACTTCGGCGCTAACACCCACCGTCCATATTGAATACATGCTAGGGCTGTCTCATACAGGACTGGTGTATTGGTATTAGCGGGGGTATTTTTACGACATGTCGGCGGGTCTTCTGGTAGATTAGTAAAGCCTGATTTAATGAAATTCAAATCCTTAAACTGTTCCCTGCCCCAGCCGGGATTCGAATCTGGGTCCGTTAGGACTGCAGGCCACCTCTCTACCGATTGAGCCACCGCACACACACACACACACACACACACACACACACACACACACACACACAAACATATATATTTATATATATATATATATATATATATATATATATATATATATATATATATATATCAGGACTCTTGTTTGGCAAGCCACAGCTCGCAAATGCGAATATTTTTTCCCTTCTGCGAACAAGTTTTACATTCAAGTCGTCTTTCGGCGAGGAGAAAATACAGCCACTTCAAAACCCAGAAAACTGCAAAATAAGTAAATCGCACTTAAATGAACAAAAAAGCACGTTGTGATCGATTATTAAGTCTTTCCTTGTCGCCATTCTGAATATACATAAATAGACCGACGAACGTTGCTGAGTGTACGCGAACTAAAACGCAAACGTTCCAGAGATGGTTTGTTTACAAATATTGCGGCGCGTAGTCAGGTTGGCTACTAAAAATTAATTTGGCTCGTAAATCTGAAACCTTAGGAGCCAAGTGGCTCGCATTCATCTGCAGTTAGCAAGAGCCCTGTATATATATATATATATATATATATATATATATATATATATATATATATATATATATATATATACCCCGGTTTGATGATCTAATTGGTTAGGTAAAACCCCATCGTTAGGCGGGGTATCGTATATCGGGGTACTTGTAACATGTATTTCAATGTGGACCATTTACTAGCCTTGGGTTTCCCCCCAAACCAAGTTCAAAACCCACCTAGATATGCCCAAACACATGTTTAAAGTCAATCAAAATGGCCTAACAGCTGTCAAGGGAGCTAACCTAAACCTAACACCTGCAAATAATTCACCTAAACCAACAGATATAATCAGAATATCATCAAATATAAGTCTAGAAAAAACAAAAAAACAAACTTAGTAAACTGTACCCCCAAATGACAATGTTCACCCCACCTGTGGCTAAAACACATTAACTGAAGTGTAAAAGCAGTTTATAAGTCAACCTAAACACACTATTTTAGTCTATAATATCATCAAAATCGGTAAGAAAAATCAAAACCCATCGTTAAACCGAGGTTTGGCCATCAATAGGAGGGGTATGGTGCAATTTCTACCCCCAACGTTAAGCCGGGGTAACTCATCTAGGGGTATAGTATATCGAGGTCTTACTGTATGTATACATATATATATATATATATATATATATATATAGATAGATAGATAGATAGATAGATAAGATAGACAGATAGATACAGGGTGCGACAAAAAAACTCCCATATGTCACATAGTCACTGGTGTGGCGGTAGTGAAGTTAGGCAGGTGGTAATGGTGTCTTCATGTAGCTAATGGCTTACCGTTTTCTTTTCAGTCCCCATCATGGCTTGGACCGGTGCACACCGTGAATTTGCTGCTGAAACGTTTATCAAGAAAGGTGAATCTGTAATTGCGACGCAGAGAGCTTTTCATACTCACTTCAGGTTACGTCGGAATGATGCTGTTCCAGATCGAAAATCGATACTGCTATGGGTTAGAAATTTCGGAGCCACAGGTTCAGCACTAAAAAGAAAGCCACCTGGAAGACCTCGGAGCGTTCGAACTCCAGAAAATGTCCAGGCTGTGAGACATTGTTTTGCCATCTGCTAGACGTTCAGCCCGTAAACATGCTTCTGCTTTGGAACTGTCTGATCGAACTGTCAGAACTTTACACACCGATCTCAAGTTCCATCCATACAAACTGATGCTTGTTCAGGAACTGCATGAACACGACTGGGAAAACCGCATGGCATGCTGTGAGGGTATCCTTCAAAATGTTCCTGCAAATGCTGTTCTTCTCACAAGTGATGAAGCTCACTTTCATCTGTCTGGCTGCATCAATAATGAGAAGAGTTTCATGTGGTTAAGCCATCCGACATATGAGAGTTGTAATCTAAACAAAGATGAATGAACTCCCTGTGCATGAGGCTACAACTGTGCGGGGGCATAGAAGGCAAGCAACCTAATTCCCTTGGAAACAGATTTTGCAAGTGAGGTAACATGATCTTTCCTGGATAAGTTCAAAGAGAATGAAACACCATGGTATCGTCATAGATGATGCAGGATTGTGTTCGGAGTTAAATATTAAACGATATTCTGATGGAAAATTAAGCTGCATCGAAAGATGAAAGAACTGGATTTTGGATGCATTAAAAACAGTAAAATTGCTTTTGGGTGGAATATACGGCAGGTCAGAAATTAGTTGTACCATAGTCTCATCCCATGTGTGTTGAATGAACTTCTGAGATGGGGACTGTGGGAAACAAATGTGAAGGTCATTGGAGAACAGAAAGAAGAAAGATGATGGTAGGACAGGACCCAGAGGAAGACCACTACTGATAGCTCTAAGAGGAAAACGATCGTTATCCAATGCAGCAGCACCTGTAAAATGTTCCGAAGCTAGACATTAAGGCACAGAGAGAAGGGTTGAAACAATAAGAAGGATGTTTGGAAACCAAAGATTTATGCCATATTTGATCGACAGCCTTTGAGGAGACCAGTAGGCAACAATGGCAAACTTTCGTCAGTCCCAAAAGGAGGTTGACCAGGAGGTAGGAATGTGAGAAGATTGCTAGTGGAGCACCACTGGCGAAATATATGCAGACGATCGGAAAGAAAGTTATGACAGAAAGGGTGATTTAAACTTTCTGTCAAGAAATGATTTAAAGCTTTTGAAGTACAGGATGTTAAAGCAATTAGGCAATAATTAGATAGCTGGGAACGGTCACTCTTCTTCAGGACAGGTTTGATTAGTGCAAACTTCCAGCAAGGCGGAAGGTCAGAAGTCGACAGACAAAGGCAAAAGAGTTTACACAGGCAGGATGCAGGCACAAAAACAACGTATTGGATTAGCAGGGTCATATGTCTTGCTAGAATTTTGGCCAGGAGGTGCATAAAGCACATCAGTTAAAGAAATTTTAATGCTGGTCACGAGGACGTCAGAGGAGGGAAGAGATGGTGGAACAGCACTGGATTAGTCTAAGGTGGAACTAGAGAAGAAAGTCTGAGCAAAGATTTCTGCCTTTTCAATAGAAGAAACAACTACAGAGCCACCAAAGCAGAAAAGGGACGGAAAGAGGATGAAGTAGAGGTTTTCAAAGGTTTTTGACAGTATCAGAAGGAGTGGGAAGAACTTGAATCGGAGAGTTCAAAGCATTTGTTGCAAATGATATAGTTCTTAGCAAAGTGAATAACAGAGTTTGCACGATTTTGGACAGAAACAAAATAGAATCAGAGTTAAAGGTGGGTTGCCCTTGATATCTTTTGTATGCTTTCTCTTCGTTATGGACCATCTTAAAACATGCTTGATTAAGCCAAGGTTTTCTTACATTAGTCAAACGATGCAAGAAAGGAATGTATGCTTCCATGCTCGTGTAAAGAACCTGCATAATGCACAAGACACACTCAGATGGCTCTCAGACATGGAAACGGTAATCACTCAATGGGAATTTAAAGAAGTGGAAATGCTGCCAGAGGGCCTGTCAATTTGCACCCAAAGTGTGCCAAAGTCGTCGCGTCATGAGAGGGGGTAAATGCCCAACTGGTGCTACAGGACAGAATAAGGTGATAAGGCTGTGATCGCAGGGGCCCAAAATAGAGAAAAGGTTACCAGAGTAATAAGAAGGATTAGTTGAAAGGAAAAGGTCAGAAATGTTGAAACTGTCTCACGGCAGTCAGAGATATGGGTAAGGTGCTGTACAAGCTGCTTTAGGTCATTAAGGATAGAGAAGATGTAAGCTTGTTCACCAAGTGGATTAGTAAAAGGCAAGGAGACTCAAAGGTGTTGGTGAACATTGAACTCACTTTGAATGGAGATTTCAGAGAAAGGAGAAAGTGATAGAATGTGTTCCATTTCTGAAGTAAGATAGTTAAAGTTTTTTTTTCATAGTCTGTAGAATTAGAAAATATGCACATAGAATAAATATATTTAGTTAGAGAATGACAGAAAAACCAAAGCCAGAGTGTAGAAAATCAGAATTGTATGTTCCGCACATACACACAACAGCCACCCATGGCTTTGAAGTAAGTGCAGAGAAAGTAGGAAGGTAGAGAGCAGGGTTTGCTATCAGTCGCCTGAGAGTAAGGGAAGGTGATGTTTAAAGGAAGAGAGGTGGTAATCAATTGGAGGAAAGGCCACGAACGTTGTAGACATAAATAGATGGTGAGTCAGACAATGATTGTACGTGTCTTTCTTGGTAGACAACGGAAGAGGGGCGGATGGCGGGGGAATTTATTGCCCCCGCCCCCCTCTCCCACCTTCCGGGACCCCGAAGCTGGGTGTTGAGACGCCATTTTAGCAAATTATGGACCAGTATGAGTGGTGTGTAATGTGCATGTACATTATCCCATTATATCTACTGTTTATTTAAGTGTTTTCATTATATTCATATTTTGAATACCATGTATTATTTGAAATGTGAGCCATGTGTGGTAATAGTATGCCGAAAATATTTTTCAATATATAAGTGATTGTTCTGTAAAATCGTCCAATTCCTCATTCACTGTCGTCCAGAAAATCGATGGTCTCATATATGACTGGGGATCAACTAAGCTGTAGGCTTTAAAAGAAACTGTGGACAAATCCAGGGTCGACTAAATATTTACTCAGTGGTATACAACCTTTGCCTGACTCTGTACCAAATCCACATACACACCAATTTCTTCCTGTAGCATTCACTACCACGTTGCAAATTTATACCTTGTAATACTGAAACATTAGTCCCGAGCATTAAAGGATATATATGTGCTTCATCTCTCTCATCCGGTGGCACACTTTATGTGTCTATTTATTGTCAGATGCCTTAAACCCGTAAGGGGTGACCACAAACAAATCAACTTCATGTCGCCCTGTCCCTAGCCATTTTGCTGTTCTCCCTCCAACTTGCACCTCCCTGTCTCATATACTTCCCTACTTCATTCCGCCATCTAATCCTCGGTCTTCCCCTCCCGTTTCCCTCCCTTCATCTCACTCACATAAATTCTCCTAGTTAGTCTCCCGCTCTCCATCCCCTCCGCATGGCCAAACCACCTCAATGACTTTCTCCTAACGCTTTCTATCACATTCACATAACCACAACGCTCCTTTACTTCCTCATTGGTCAGTCTCTCTCTCGATGCAACTCCACATGCTCCCCTCAAATTTTTCATTTCCTCTGTTCTCACTCTTGACTTGTGTCCTGCTAACAAGGTCCAAGCTTCGCTTCCATATGTTTGAATGAGAATCACAATGCTGCCATCCGGTGACCTTTCTTTTTTTTTTTTTTTTTTACTGCCATGCCCACTTTCTGATTTCTTATCACTGATTTCAGTGAGCAAGCAACCTCTCTTCCCTACTGTACCCTTTGAAGCACTTCATTCTCCAAACTTCCATCCTTAATGATCGCAGGACCCAAGTACTTAAATGAACTCTCAGTATCCATTTCCTCAATATCCTGCCGCAGCGTGCATTCAGTGATTTCATTTCTCTCAACGACCACATCTGTACTCTTTCTTACATCCGACTTTAGATTATTTTTCTTACATACTCTTTTTTTTTTTTACGTACGTCTTCACTTAACAGTCCAGTCATCTGCAAACAATAGAACAGGAAGTTTTCAAATGCTGCCCTCTCTCGTTAGGGTTGCTCCAACATCCACTGCCCTACATTGTATCTCTTTTATGACTCCATCCATATATAAAATGAACAACCATGGAGACATGACACGTCCCAGCTTCCATCCAGCATTCATACAGGAAAATTAACTATGTTCATCATCCACACACACTGCAACCCTAGCGCCCTCATACGTACTCTTCACTGCATTCACCAGCTTCTCATCTGCTCCAAAAATTATTAATATTTTTCACATTCCTTGTCCATATACTCTGTCATATCCTTTCTCTAAATCTATGAAAGTAGCATACAACTAGTTTCCCTTCTCTAGAACCTTTTCCATGAAACACCTTAGGATGAATATCTGATCTACACAAGGAGGCGGTGGCTCAGTCGGTAGAGGGGTGACCTGCAGTCCTACCGGACCCAGGTTCAAATTCCCGCTGGGGCAGGGAGCAGTTTAAGGATTTGAATTTAATAAAATCAGACTTTACAGATCTACCAGAAGACCCGCCGACATGTTATAAAAATACCCCCGCTCATACCAATACACCAGTCCTGTATGAGACAGCCCTAGCATGTATTCAGTATGGACGGTGGATGTTAGCGCCGAAATGGTGACATGTGGAGGTGTGTAGGAGGTATACTGGGCCATGCAAGCAGGCTGTGAAGCCTATGGCCAGAGTTGGATTCATAAAAAAAAAAAAAAAAACTTTTCCTTTATGAAACGTCCCTGTTCTTCTCCAACCAATTCCTCTGTTAATTACTTAACTATGTCAATAATTATCCCTCCATATACAATTCCTATTACACTAGGAAGTCAAATGCCCCTGTATTTACCACACACTTCTTTTTCCTCTTTTCCTTGGTAAAAGGGAATAATTGTACCTGATTTCCAATCCTTTGGGACTATACCTTCCTCCCAGGCCAATCGGCACATCTACTTTGATTTTCCCTGCAATGATTATTGCTTCCATGACCGGGAGCCATCTGAGTGTGCCTTGCGCATTACGGAGGTTATTCTCTCGGGCATGGAAGCATACATTCCTTTCTCATATCCTGTCTAACGCAAGAAAGCCTTGGTTTAATCACGCTTGTTCTAATGCTGTCCGCAGCAAGGAGAGGGCCTATAAAAGGTACCGGAGCCAATCCACCCCTGAATCACATCACCTATACGTTTCTGCCCGGAATCGTGATAAGTCTGTTCTTCGCTCTGCTAAAAATAATTTCATCCTTACTAAAAGCTCTCAACTCACCAACTCGAATTCTTCCCACTCCTTCTGGCACCTTGCCAAAAACCTTTCTAACAACTTTACCTCATCATCCTTCTTTCCTCTTTTCCACTCTGATGGCTCTGTAGCTATTTCTTCTACTCATAAAGTAGATCTCGTTGCTCAGACTTTCTTCTCCAATTCCACCTTAGACAGTTTCGATGCTGTTCCTCCATCATTTCCCCCCTCTGATTTTCTCATGGCTGACATTAAAATTTCTTCAGCTGATGTATTTTCTGCCATCACAGGCCTTAATACTAACAAGGCATATGGGCCTGATGGAGTCCCTCCTGTTGTCCTCAAGAACTGTGCATTTGTGCTTACACCTTGCCTAGGCAAAACTCTTTCGCCTTTGTCTATCATCTTGTACCTTTCCGTCCTGCTGGAAGTTTGCTCTCATTCAGCCAGTCCCTAAGAAGGGTGACCATTCCCAACCCTCTAACTATCGTCCAATTGCTTTAACATTCTGTACTTCAAAAGTTTTCTAATCATTTCTTAATAGAAAAATTTTTAAGCATCTTTCCTATCACTACCTTCTTTCTGATCGTCAGTATGGGTTCCGTCAGGGATGCTCCACTGGCGAACTTCTCGCCTAAGTTTCAGACTCCTGGTCATCCTCCTTTCGGGACTTTGGTGAAAGCTTTGCCATTGCACTTGACATCGCAAAGGCTTTCGATCGAGTCTGGCATATATCTGTAGAATCCAAACTGCCCTCTTACGATTTCTATCCTTCTATCTGTGCCTTCATCTATAGCTTCCTTTCTTGTCGTTCTTCTGGTCGCTGTTGTAGACTGCCATCATTCTTCTCCTAGATCTATCAACAGTGGTTTTCCAGGGCTTGTCCTATCACCAACTCTCTTTCTTTTATTCATCAATGACATTCTAAGCTGTACATCTAACCCTATCCACTCGTACACTGATGACTCCACCCTTCACCTTTTCATTCGGTTCCCGCAAAGTCTATCTCAGCAGTTACTTCAGCAAACGAGGGATGAGGCTATGGCACACCTAATGTCTGACTTGGCTCATATCTCTGACTGGGTAAAAAATAATCTTGTTTTTAATGCATCAAAGACTCAATTCTTACACCAATCAACCCGACATAATCTTCCACAGGTGTACTCTCTAATGTTTAATAATAATCAGCTTAATCCTGCAATACCCTTGAACATGCTTGGGGTTTCATTTACTCAGGACTTATCTTGGAAAGATAATATTACATCTCTTGTAAAATCTGCTTCCAAGAGATTTGGAGTGCTAGGTGCACTCCGTTCCTTCTTTACCTCTGCACAATTCTTGACTCTATACACGGGTTTTATCCGCCCCTGTGTGGAGTACAACTTGCATGTGTGGCGAGGTTCCCCACATACAGCTCTTCTTAATACGGTGGAGTCAAAGGTCTTTCGTCTCCTTAACTCTCCTCCTCTTACTGGCTCCCTTCAACCTCTGTCTCTTCGCCGCACTGTTGCCTCTTTATCTCTTTTCTATCGTTACTTTAATGGTCACTGCTCCTCTGAACTGTCTGCTTGCATTCCTCCACCTCTACGACGGGCGCGTAGCACCCGTCTAGCAGCAAACTCTCATCCCTTTTCTGTCCAACTCTATAATGCAAGAGTTAACCGTTAATCCCAGTCCTTCATTTATGCAACAGGTCAACTCTGGAATTGTCTCCCTCTGTCAGTATTTCCTGCTTCCTATGATCTCCAGTCTTTCAAACGCAGTGTGTCCAGGCATCTCGAAATGATCGGATCTTGAATTTGGCTCTCTCTTGTATTTTGTTTTTCTCTTGGAAGGAACAGTTATTGCGGGCTCGTAGCCTTTGGTTCTTTCTTCCTAGCATAAAAAAAAAAATCTACTACTACCTCTTCCCCGTGCTTCTGCATTTCACCACACCCTCCCAAGGCTTTCCCCATTTTGACTTTCTTCATTACTTGCACGATTTCCATCCTACTGATATACCTTATCATCATTATGATCATGATTATGATGATGATGATGATTAATATTATTATTATTATTAGAGAAAGGTCAGAGGAATTAGTTGGAGAAGAACAGGGAGGCTTTAGGAAGGGAAGAGGTTGTGTAGATCAGATATTCATACTTAGATCTATAGTGGAAAAGTTTCTAGAGAAGGGAAAGAAGTTGTATGCGGCTTTCATGGATTTGGAGAAAGCATATGGCAGGATGGATAGACAAGGATTGTGGATAATATTAAGAATATATGGAGTAGATGGGAAGTTGTTGAATGTTGTGAAGAGTATGTATGATGGTGCTAAGGCTGCAGTGCGTGTGGATGGTGAACAGGGATGTGTCATGTCTCCATGGTTGTTCAACCTGTACATAGATGGGGTAATAAAAGAGGTACAAGGTAGGGTAGTGGATGTTGTAGTGGCCCTTGTGAGAGAGGATAGTGTTTGGAAACTCCCTGTACTGTTATTTGCAGATGATACTGTGTTGTTGAGTGAAGACGAAGGGGAGCTGCAAGGCCTGGTGGAGGAGTTTGGGAGAGTGTGTAAGAAACGGAATCTAAAGGTGAATGTAGGGAAGAGTAAAGTGATGGTCTTTGAGAGAGGTGAAATCAGTGAATGTACAGCGAGGTTGGATGGTGAGGAATTGGAAAATGTGAGTACGTTTAAGTACTTGGGTAGTGTGATGAGTAAGGATGGAGGTTTGGAGGATGAAGTGCTTGAAAGGGTACAGCAGGGAAGAAACGTTGCTGGTTCTTTGAAAGCAGTGATAAGAAACAGGGAAGTGAGCATGGAAGTGAAAAAGTTACTACATGACAGTATTGTGATACCAACTCTAACGTATGGAAGTGAAGCTTGGACGTTGTTGGAAGGACACAAGTCAAGAGTGAGAGCAGTGGAAATGAGTTAAATAGGAGGCTGTGGAGTCACATGGAGAGACAGGCTGACAAATGAGGATATAATGGAGCGTTGTGGTGTGGATGTGGATGTGATAGGAAGAATTAGGAGGAATACACTGAGGTGGTTTGGCCATGTGGAGAGGATGGAGGGTGAAAGACTGACGAAGAGAGTGTATGTGAGTGAGGTGGAGGGGGGGAGAGGGAGGGGGAGGCCGAGAATGAGATGGAGGGATGGGGTGGAGAGGTATATGAGAGAGGGCGATGTGAGTTGGGAGCACGGCAGTGAAATGGCGGGGGACAGGGCGACGTGGAGGCGATTTGTATGTGGTCACCCCGAACGGGATTGAGGGCGTCTGGCAATAGATAGATAGATAGATAGACAAATTATTATTATTATTGTTATTATTATTATTATTATTATTAAGATTTTTTCCATCCACACCACTTGCTGTAGTGAATCAATTAACATATCTACTCGTCTCATTCCTTCAATCACTCTAAAAAAAAAAAAAAAAAAAAAAACGTTTAGATAGCACAAGAATGAGTTTTAAGAGTGCATCATCGAACTGAAGGGTGAAATGGTCGTGGATGACAGCTTGCATACTCATAGTGTGTGTGTGTGTGTGTGTGTGTGTGTGTGTGTGTGTGTGTGTGTGTGTGTGTGTGTGTGTGTGTAATACTAAACCTCAATAACAGGGTAATTGAACATCTTTAAGAGTCTTCCTAGTCCATGTCGTGAACTGAATGAGTAAATAGAATAGCCTCAACCTTATCTGAAATTAATCATTATGGTTTTCTTGTTGTTAACCACGTTCGAGAATATTTTTGCCATCATTACCTGGTTCATCTGTTACCATTTATTGAATCACTCATTGTCGTTCCACCAAGACATAATGCTGAACAAAGCAGCTCCATTTCTCATTTTCCATGTGACTTATTACTGCGTACGCATTTATTCACAGCGAACTTCACACGAACTAAGAGAACGCAAAAAGAACCATATGCTGGTTTTGAGGGGATGATGTTGAGGGACGCGTTCAATTGAGTTAAATAATGTGTTGATTTTTTTTTTTTTTTTTTTTTTTTGCGCAGGTAGGGTAGGGAGAGAAGAAATTCATATCAGGAAAATTACCTTATGGATAAATTCATGAAGAGCTTGAGGAACGAGAGCCCTCCACGAGTCTCTTCAACCCATTCACTAAATATTAAATATTTCTATTATATATTCTTAATTGGTATCTCCTGACAATCTTATTCAAGTAGGGATGGATTTTCGTATGGCAGAGCGTAAATATAGCATTCTTTAAGCCCTTTTTTTGCCATCGTGTCTTCACAAATTGAATATCAATGTCTTGATGTAGAAGAATTAGTATTTATCGCTTGAATGATTAATTTATTTATGATTTTAACAATGATATCCCAGTGTGATAAAACCCGCTACCGTCTCCCTTTGTGTAGTTGCGTTCTCCAGTGTCACACTACATACAGCATCCAACAAAACACTGACCTGCTCAGTCTCATCACCACTGCTGAGCCTTCCGACCCAACCACTGTACGTGTACTTAAGGAGGATTTATCTTTACATCATTTTACTACTGGCCTATTAATTCAGGCATTTGTTCCCATTTAAAATTTACTCTTTGTGCTTAAATTCTAGCAAAGCACTGCATTTATAACCCTTCCAGATTATACTTATAACCAGGGACTGTTGTAAAAATTATAATCGGGAAAGGTGGGTTCCATAACTTAAATGAGCCATAAAATGTTTATGTCAAAGTAAGATAAAGAAGGATACAGTAAAAGATCCCGCTTCACAAGCGGCCTTATAAAAACTTCTATCTCTGAAATCAGACTAAAATTGAAGGAAGAAAAGATACGGCAACGTTCCACGATAAGGGAACATTAACCAAAGATAATTTAAGTAAGTTTTTGTTGACAGTACAAAGGACACAGGAAGATTGTATACTGCCCTTGTTCTTTCTGACACATATATATATATATATATATATATATATATATATATATATATATATATATATATATATATTGGCATCGAATTCGTCGTAAGTCTGTTCGTGAATTCCGCCACAGAGAAGTCTAAAGCAATGGATGAACACAAAATCACTATGCGTGAGTGGCCTGGTAACGGACCGAGGCACATTATTCATCTGGCATATGATATAACTGCTGGATAATAATTTGATGGATAGCCTATGCTAAATATCGCAGAGTGCAGTAGCCACTCCGTAGGTAGGAATGACACAGGTTCAAAATGGCGTCCTTTACACAGGGTATAGAAGCATTCGCGCGAAAACGGTTGCAAAGCCCAGTTTTTTAAGTTTATGAACTAAAAGGCTTTCCCTATTTAAGTGCGAAACTACGCGCAAGGTCTCGCTGACCTACGTAGGAGTCGCAAAATCGAACCACAAAAATATCGATTTTGTTCTTTCCTTCTTTCTTTCTTATTCATCAGTAACTCCAAAAGAAATGGGGGTACACGAGCGTACTGTACACCAAAACGCTGCTTGTCAAATGTAGATGTTTTTTTTTCTTATCTGGAAAAGCATCCAGGCTACGGTTCGCGAGTTACGGCCTGAAAACCGCATTGCGGTCACCTGTAAGTACGAAATTTTGAGCAATTTTGCTCAGCTACAACTCGCCTACGGATAAAGAACGTTCCAAAACACTTCTTTTCACTGGAAAGCACCCTTGTTTTAGTTCTTCAGTATGCAATGCATGTAACAATAGCCTACAAACCTAACACTTGCTATTTGCATAACTATACTTCCACAAAAATATCGGAAACTAGAGAACAAATAATTTCTTCAAGAATGAATGTTAAGAAGTAGGAATGGCAGAGGTGCACAGATAAGAGATGAAAAAAGCACAGAAACAAGACAGCATTCAGGATGGGAGGAGTTTGGAGACCTATACCCATTACTACATTTCACCTGCTACAAGTATAACAAGTGTGTGTATACAATATATATATATATATATATATATATATATATATATATATATATATATATATATATATATATATATATATATGCTGGAGGAACACACATTACACGTGGGAACATATGTGGACAGTTTTTCAAGCTCTAGCACAGAATCGAGCCCGAGACCTCAAGACAGAAGTCAGGCACCGTTATCACTACACCATGACGTGGTAACAGCCAAACAATCTGAATTCTATAACGAACCAGGTAAATCCGTTATGAAAGGATATTTTTCAGTCCCAACCCATATGATGATGCATATTTCAGACACATCAGGACTTTTGTTTAGCTCCACGCAACTCGGCAATTGACAGAGCAGTTTTACTCCATTGCAGTCGGTATGGATGCGTCCTCCTATATGCTGGAGAAATATGCGTTACACGTGCGTATATATGTGGAAATATTTTCACTCTCCAGTAGGGAATAGAACCTGGAACCTCTAGACAGCAGTCAGGCACTAGACTATTTATTACAATACATATATTACAACCTGTAATGTATAACCTCGTTCCTAAGAAATCACCATAATCTACCAGACAAAATGGAGAACAGCACCAAATACTTTCTGCTCAGATTCATCTGGTAGACGAGCTCATGTTACATTTCAAAACAAACTATTACGAGCTCGAAACTTCCTAAAAGTGTGAGGCAGGCCTCCGTTCTTTCATATACTCTTTCCAGTCATCACATGCATGACATTTCCACATCCTAACTGCCCCTAAAAATTGCCTCTTATGCAGATGACACATCACAGTGCACACGCAATCTGTACATGCAACAAGACTACCTCAACACACTTCAAGCATGCGTCGAGGACAACATGCTGAAAATCGCCCCAGCCAAATCTATGGCTACACTCATCACCAACAACAAAAATCAACACAGGTACAGCCCTTAACATCACATTTAATTATGTCCCTGTACTTTGCACTACATCCACTTAGATCCTTGGAGAGACATAATAGTATGTCAGATCAGCCATGCCCTAACCCTCCCTGACAATACCTCGTGCCCCACGTACTGTAACATCCAGTACAACACTTTCGGATCATACAGTGCAAAACTTCACGCATAATCTCGGCTGCATTTAAACCACTGCTACAGCACACTTGAAATTTGAAACTAAAGTTCTCCCTGTTACAGAATGTACTGCTATGAGAGGTACACAGTGTGACCCGGCAGCCAATACTAACACACAATACCCCTGTCATTATGTGACAGATCCTCACGACACAACTAGATAAAATCAATCACCGCACAGACATTACTAGACCATCTTTCAGATCAGTCGTGTCATATGCCTCCCTAGTAATAGCTCCTACCTCACCTAACACCCATCAAAGAACCTTTCCGACCATATAGAACAACACGTTACGCATACTCTTGGTTGCATTTAAATCACTCCTGTAGCACACTTGAAGTTTGTAACTAAAGTCCTCTCTCGTACAGAATATACTGATATGAGAGGTACATAGTTTGGCCCGGCAGCCTGCACTAACACACAACACCCCTGTCATTGTATGAAAGTTCTATGGATCACAACTAGATAAAGAATAAAATCACTCCCACACACACAATCAGACCATCTTCAACAACATTTCACCTCCAGGCAATCCAACACTGACAATGAAGACGGGCTTGTGCATACTTATTTCATGTGAAGGGCGATACAACACCTCAGTCAAAACACGATACTACGTTCTCCCCTCCTGACATCCACCTATCAGAAGTGATATTAAACAAGAGTAAAAAAAAAAAACATTTTGAAAAAATGCAGCAGGAGTAGGGATGCTGGGATAAATAAGGAAAGAAACAAGAGGGGATGAGCACTGATACCATTGCACACATGTCATGTGATACAACGTGGCCTGAGTCCATGCATTTTTTTCAAAATGATTTTTACACTTGTTTCTACTCTTTTTTTTGCATAATAAATTATTCAATTGAAAATTACTTATTACTTTTTAATAATATTTAACCTATATATATATATATATATATATATATATATATATATATATATATATATATATATATATATATATATATATATATCAATCCATCCATCATCTAATACTACGTTGCCCCATGAGGAGCATACACGCCCGGGGCTAGGCAAATTGGTCCTGACATTTAAGAGGAGAGTGACCAGCCTCACTCATCCCTGCGTGGCACTACGTGAGCAATAAACCCCAACCACTCCTTGGATATAAACCTTCACCAGCTCAATCCGATTGGAACGCCGCAATTACCCACTAAACCACCAGGCGCCATGATTTAGTTATATGGTTACCACCCAGCGTAGTAAATGATTTCCTGGTGTACAAGAAACCAATCGGCTTGTCACTCAGTGCAGAGCCACCCACAGGCAGAAGGAACAGGAAAGAATGAAGGAAAGATAGACAAAGGAAGGAGTGAAAAGACACCCGTAGGCAGGAGGACGAGGAAAGAATGAAGTAAAGAAAGACAGAAGAGGAAGGAAGGAAGGAAAGGAGGGAGAGGAAAGACCAGACACACTAGAGCAGCACTGCCCTCTGTGATGATATATATATATATATATATATATATATATATATATATATATATATATATGTATATATATATATATATATATATATATATATATATGTATATATATATATATATGTAAACTGTGCAATGTTTCATTTTTTAAATAAAAATTTGCATACTTGATGTACATCTGCAGCAATGAAAAGCACCACTGATGTTGAATTGTACTGTGCTATAAGGGTAAATAACAACGGATACTTACAAATGTATATACAGTACTTGCGGCCACCCAGGCCGCCACCCTTTGGTGGGGGGGGGGAAGGGGGTATTCTTTTTATGCTTCTTCTGCTTTGAAAAATGTATCTCACCACGCTCAACATTGGCAGCTCTGCATTACTTGGGAAAAGAACTGCGCATGCGAATACCTACAGATATGGCGCAAATGACCTTGGTAATGTACTGAAGTTAAAGGAAGCTGCGTGTTTGATGGCAAGTTTGTTTTATTTACAAAGCAGTTAGTCACTGCACAACCCCCGGTTATGGCGGTTATTGCGATACATATGGTGGGTATCTTATAGGATGTGTACATACGAATGTATAATTTCTCAGATTAAGTGAGCTAAGAAACTGATAAGAAGAATAAGAAGACACAATATTGCGCGTTTTTTCAAGTTTTTAACCTGCCATAAGTCACGTGTACGTGGGTCAAGCGACTTCATTTTCTGCATTCAAACACAAAATTGCATAGCCAATATGATTATCAACTCAAAATACGCTACTCCTCTTTCTTAGTTCTGATTTTGACTTGCTGTTTGTTGCTGTTTCCTGCTCATCCCTACTAATAGCACTACCGTGCATTATAGTAGGCCTGAGAGAGTTCATAAGACTAGGTTTAATGCAGAACATGACCCAGCCCTTCTCAACTACCAGCTTAGATTTGACCCACTCAAAATATCACACATCATGGGAAACTGCAGAGTACATGCCAGAGTAAGATTCAGACGCAACTATGTCAGTATATTGAGCCTACAGGACGACCCCATAAGGGCAATTGCCTACCTGTAGTCGACAGGTCTGCTCAGTCAGAGAAACCGAAGTTAAGCAACAACAACAACAACAACAACAACAACAACAACAATAACAACAGCAATAATAATAATAATAATAATAATAATAAATTGAAAAGTTTCCCAACAATCATTGGGGAAAAAACTGTCTCTTTCACATTTAGTTATTTTGAATTTAAAAAAGAAAAGTTCCTTATATTGTAAGAAACTCTCAAACATTCAGAGGACTAATGAAACTTAAGAGTTATCGCAGTGCTGTTTGCAGCTGTTGGGTGGCCTCTAAACCTAATACTCAGCTTCCTGAGCACGTACAACAAACAAACACAGACTTGGCATCTGTGCCACGAAGATTTGAAAATAAGTGTCGGAATCTGTGGAGAATGCTTACCAGTCTGTAGGCAGAAGGAATTATACAACTAAGCAGATTCTAAATTTTAACACTGCAGTTGAGGTTCGTCGATCATTACTGAGTAATTCACATTCATTTTTGGCCCATGTTTAAGACGCCAGCCATGTGAATGAGGCTCATGTTTATCAATCCTGCTTAGCAACACAGCATCTTTTTATCGTTGCCTGGAATTCATCTTGTGTGTGTGTGTGTGTGTGTGTGTGTGTGTGTGTGTGTGTGTGTGTGTGTGTGTGTGTGTGTGTGTGTGTGTGTGTGTGTGTGTGTGTGTGTGTGTGTGTGTGTGTGTGTGTGTGTGTGTGTGTGTGTGTGCTTTAACTCTTCCTAGCCTATTTGATAGATTTGAATGATACTGCATAGGTGAGTCCTTCTGGTTACTGGGAAGATCTTCCGTTATATAGAATTTTCCAGCCATGATCATTATGGGAGCATCCCCTTACCAAACTAAAACTCTCTAAAGTATTGAAAGGAGGTCAGATATGCCTTTGACATCTTAGTACATGATGCACGATGGACCCTCATCCGTAATGCCATGTTTGTAAAGCATGATCCCTTTAGTGATTCTTGGAGGGTCAGCCCCCTCCCCAAACCACCAAAAACAGGGGAAAGTGAGCACATGGATGAGAAAGAAACTTCTCAGATCAGTTATTGTTGTTCAGTGATAATGTTTTCCACTCTTATTTTTGGGCGGTCAGCCCCCCTCCAATAGTTATAAAGGCCACCGAATAGGAGAAGGAGGGAAGATATCGCGATGATATCTTAGTTAATGTTGTACAATGTACTGTCCTCCGTTATGCGATATTTAGGGAGCGTAACCCCCCCCCCCATTCTTGGAGAGGTCAGCCCTCATCCCAAAAATTAAAACGATGAGAAGATAAATCTTCTCAGATTAATTCGTTTGGTTACTCCGAACGTGTTCCACTATATTCAATTTTCTAACTGTAATTTTTAGGAGTGTCAATCCCCACATCTAATTAGAAATTATCAGAAAGAGTGTAAGGAGGGCAGATATGGCTTTGATATATTAGTTCTAGCTGTACTGTATAATGGGCTGTCATCCATAATGCAATATTTGTGGAGCGTGTTACCCCCAGTGATTCCTCGGGGCGCAACACCCTCCCAGAAATGAAAACAACCCACTCCCAAAAATGAAAACAATCAGAAATAGGGGAAAGTGGGCATCTGTGTTAGTTAAAATCGGCCTTTAAATCGCAGGATTGGATGTGCTGTTTCCATGTTTTCTCTGAATGCACTGGAAGAAACTACTCAGTTACTTTATTATACTGGGTTTGTTCTTCTTCAAGTAATTATTAATGCAATGTTGCACTGCATGAAACTCGGACAGACCTCCGCTAATTCCAGGTGTAGGCTTACTACACTACCTTGCCCCACCATCCACCACCATCCCGGTCTGTCCCACCCATTCTTCACCATACACTATATCGTTTTTCTGCCATCATCATATAAATCCTTTCTACACAGAAGTTCCAAATGAAATCTTTTCTCCCGTGGGAGTCCGTGTTGTATGGGTTTCAAAGTCAAAATCAGAGCTGGAAAACCCCGGACTCGTTTCTCGGACCAGTCAGATTCTTGGAAAATGGTCGTTTCCTCCTTGTCTCAGTCCACACATCAGTACTACTAGTGTCCCGGATACAGCGTCATCGGTCGCGGGTCGTATTCTTTGGAAAGTCTGAGACTTAACAAAATTATGTCGCCTACCTTAATGATCCTCGTTTAATAGACAGGTATTAATGCTAAGCCTCCTCTTCCTCCATATTTATCAATGCAGCGCTTCCTATGACAGCCACCTCCGCACTGCATGTTCGTCCCTCCAAGACTCATCACTCTCCTTCATCCCAGACCATCCGGTCCACTCAACGCCATGCACCTGTACTCTCTCGGTAACCACTGAGCCTCCTAACTCTTATACATATACTGTATAACAATAGCCTAACTTACCGATCATACTGAACGACACGATTTTCTTGCAAGTCATTTCATCAATCTTATAACAAAAACAACAGGATGACACATTTGTTCGGAACCCGCTTTCGTTGGTGTTAACTGATCTGTATATACCTGAATTAGTTTGATGGACGTACAGGGATTCGGACGTATCACAGACCTTAACTAATGTGTAAATATAAGCACTGCAGTCATCAGTTTTGTTTTTGGCACACGACTTCCTGCGTGTTCAAGTGATGTTCAGATCTTACCTGACCAGCTAAAATTGATATGGAGACTCAAAATAAACCTATATTGCCAGAGAGAACCTAGTTGAGTAAGGATCATAATTCCGCTATAGTGACCCTAAGTTTACTTGTTCTGAACCAGAAGACCTTAATGAAACTGATCAAATCTGACTGGTCTAACATGAATATTTAGGTTCTAAATGGACGTGAAATGCATTTGATTAACTTCGGTATACCTACCTGGACTACGTTTTTTGAGTGAGAAGCAATAACCGAAGGCTATAAACCGGCAACCTGTTCTTTCCTAAGATCTTTAAGCAAGAGAAAGAGATCCAAAATCAAGATATTTCCAATTAACGATTCCTGGATGGACTGTGTTTAATAGACTGGGATGAACAGTTGAAATGACGTATGCTTGAAGGACTAAGAGTACCAAGCAACTCTTGCACTGAGGAGCGGTCTAGAACGAAAGCGTTGCTAGGTAAGTAGCCTACTATGTGCCTACCACAATGAGCGATGGGTGTAGGAAGACAAACTTAGAATACAGGTGAACATAACATGATATTAAGGGAAGCGAGATTAATGTAATGAAGAGAGAGGCTGCAGGAAGTTAGTAAGAGATGGGCAACTGATAAGACAAAAAATAAAATCCATCTGTTTAATCAAACCCCTTCCTACATTACATGAAACCTGTTCTCCACATAAGGAATTGCATCCCGCTCCAGTACAAAGCTTGATTTTGTGAAGCAAAGTTTCCAAGAGAAGTAATATTATCTCTCTATTATAGCTTTCGACAGAAAAGTAACGCCATGGATACTGAGAGACGATGAAGGGCTGGAATGTATGGTACCAGAAATTAAGGTATATTCACGTGTCATGATGAAAGTTGAAGTTAAGTTTGTGATATAATGAAATATCGGAATTTTTCAATACCACAATCACAAACAAAAGACGAGTCAGAAGCCAATTATATTATCAGTGTATGAAGGAGCCAGGGTCGAATGGATGGAAATGGACAAGGTGTGAAGTTCAAAAAGTACTTGATGAATACGTGGAAGAGAACAGTTAAAGGACAGAGCCTTGAACAACACCCTTTTTACAGGAATAGCTCTGGTCGTCTACGACAGAAGCTACAGAGTTGTTCATAAAGGAAGACTAATATAAAGGCGCTGACAGATTCATAAAATTCGTGAAATGGTCTTATGAAAAATGAAGATTTGTACCAGAGTCGACCTAAACCCTTTAAGATATCAAGCACAATAGCAAAGTTTTAATCAAATTCCCAAATGCAGGATGAAGAATATGAAAGGAATGGATGAAGATCGTCAGAAACGAATCCTAGACAGTGTGGTGGTGTGAATACTTGACCTCGTTTACAAGTAGGCAAAGTTGGGTACCTCACTTTGGCCCGCTGGTAAAGCGCTGGAACCTCTGTACCGGTGGATATAATGATTTAATGTGAAATTTCATTTCTGTTATTACAGCAGACCCTTTACTAATGGTGAAAAAAGTATATGAGTAGAAACGTGCATCAACATCTTTCCATTGAGGATAGCCCCAGAGAATTTACAAATATAAAAAAAAAAGAAAAAAAAAGGGGATAGTTAATGGACTGGAGAGGACCATTCTTCTCCAGGTTAGGTTGAGAGAGATTAAAATTACAGTAAGAAGGAAGGGTGCAATCTGGCGATGTACTATGGATCGGATGATTGATCGGCATATAACGTAATCATTTTCATTACTTATGTGTGTCCTTATATCGGTATATATTTTCGTTTTCATGTGCTGCATACATAATATGATAATGGATGGGGAAGTGAGCATAGAAAAAAAAATCGCATAATGACATTTCTGTGTTCCCCACTCTAACGTAAGAAAGCGAAGCTTGGACCTTGCTGGAGGGACAAAAGAATGAAAACAGAGGAACTGAGTTATTTGAGACAAGCATGTAAAGTTACATGGGGACACAAACAGAAACATTAGGAAGTTAAGGAGCATTGTGATGTTGATATAGATATAACTACGAGCGTACAGAGAAATGTTCTGAGAAGGCTTGGCCATGTAGATAGATGGAGAATGAGAAACAGACGAAAACTAGAGGGACATTCAGTGGAGCGCATCTCTTCGACAAGGGCAAGGTAATTTCCTAACCACTTTTCATAATGGGTTAGGTTTTCTTATCATTGACTGAGGTTTCGGAAGAAAGTGTTTTCCGGATCCAGAATCTGTAATACAGTCCGGGTCGATCTCAAAAGTTAATCGAGGGAAGGTAGCCATATGGGTGAAGAGAGAGCAAAATGATGGCGATTGTTCACTGGGACACGGACTATCTACTCAATATATTTGATCCAAATTTCTCTTTTGTCTTTGAGTAATCCTGCTAACAGACAAACAGACTAACACACTGCGGTCCCAAAAGTTAATCGATTGTTCCCTGAGACATGGGTATGTACCCACCAAATTTGGTCCAAATCTCACTTTTAGTTTTTGAGTACTTCTCCGAATAGACAAACAAACTAACAATAAACAGGGGTGAAAAGGTCTCCTTGTGGGAGAGAAAAATGCATGTGAGCGAGGTGATGGGGAGAGAGGGAGGAAGAGGGGGAGAGCAGTGAAGGGATGAAATATTACAGTGGGGAGATAAATATGAGAGAGGGTGGCGTGAGTTGGAGGGAAGGTAGCCAAATGGGGGAAGAGAGAGCAAAATGATGGCGAATTGCATCTGGCCACCCCTTACGGCATTAAGGCGTCTGGGTATACATAAACTTGTCATGTAATGAACAGCATTTAACTGAATATTTCATCTCCGACAGGTAATGCAAAAATCCAAGGATAAATGCTAAGTATTAACAAAGGACTAAATCTTCAGTGAGTTTGTAAATAAGACCTACGGCAACACTTTGCTCATATTTTACTCCTGGTTTGGCAGGACAAGGTGTATGGTTGGAAAGGGTCGAGGTGTCATATTAATCATTTCGTGCACGGGGTCCTGTGAGTGGCGAATTTAATAAAAGCTGCGAAATTTAGCTCGCTGCAGAGTATATTCAGCATCACGGTCGGGTGACACACACACACACACACACACACACACACACACACACACACACACACACACACACACACACACACACACACACACGCACACACCAGATATACAAATAGCAGAAAAAGTAATACAGGAGGAGTTAAGTAGATTAGACAGCGGAAAAGCAAGTGGTCCTGATGAAATTTCATGTTGGGTATTACGAGAATGTGCAAAGGAGTTAAGTAAACCATTATTTTTAATTTTCAAGAAATCCTTGAGTCAAGGTAAACTACCTGATATTTGGAAAAAAGCAAATATTGTCCCCTTATTCAAGAAAGGAAATAGACAAAATCCACTCAACTACCGACCAGTATCACTCACCAGTGTTGTAAGCAAGGTATTAGAAAAACTTATAAGAAAAGCTTGGGTAAATCATCTAGAAGAACACAGTATGATAACAGAAAGACAGTTTGGTTTCAGAAAAGGAAAATCATGTGTTACTAATCTGTTGAGCTACTATGACAGAGTAACAAACAAAATACAGGAAAGGGAAGGATGGGTGGACAGTATCTATTTAGATTTCAAGAAAGCTTTTGACACAGTACCACACCAAAGACTTTTATGGAAACTGTACCATCAAGGAGGAATTCGAGGCAAACTGTTTTGCTGGATGCAAGACTTTCTCATAAAAAGAGAAATGAGGACAGTACTAAGAGGAAACTACTCATCATGGAAAGAAGTGACTAGTGGAGTACCACAGGGTTCAGTGCTGGCACCAATCATGTTTTTAGTGTATATAAATGATATAAACAGTAACACTGGAAATGAGAGCTATCTGAATATGTCTGCAGATGATGCAAAAATACAAAGGAGAATTACTAACACAGACTCTTGTAAAGAGCTACAAGAAGAATTAAATAAACTTCATGAATGGAGTAGTACATGGCAAATGGAATTCAATGTGGACAAGTGCCATGTAATCAAGTTTGGTAAAAGTGGAAAAAGACCTGATTGGGATTATAAGTTAGGAAATAAAACCCTATACACATCAGAAAGAGAGAAAGACCTAGGTATGATTATCAATAACAGACTATCTCCGGCTGACCACATCAGCGAGAAGGTACGGAACATGTATACACTGCTTGCAAATATGAGAATAGCATTCACATACATAAATGAAGACATGCTAAGAAGGATAATAACATCATTCATTAGACCAACCCTGGAATATGCATCAGTAGTCTGGAGTCCTCATCTCAAAAAGCACATAGACAAGATTGAAAAAGTTCAAAGGGCCGCTACAAGATGGATACCAAGCTTAAGGGACCTAAGCTACGAAGAAAGACTAAATAAACTGAATCTACCAACACTACAGGAGAGAAGGAAAAGAGGTGACATGATAATGCTATATAAATGCATATCAGGAAAGGAGAAAATAGACATAAATGATTACTTAACATATGGAGAAGCATCAGCAAGAGGACACTGCAAAAAATTGCATAAGAAGAGAGGTGATAAAGACGTAAGGAAATTCAGTTTCCCAAACAGAGCAATTGAACAATGGAATGCACTACCGAATGAAATAGTGTGTGCCAAAACAATTCACAAATTTAAGGATATGTACGATAAATATGGTTTAAGACACGGGACAGTACAAGCTTGACTCATTCCTGTAAAGATACAATTAGGTAAGAACAATTAGGTAAGAACACACACACACACACACACACACACACACACACACACACACACACACACACACACACACACACACACACACACACACGGACGGACCAAAGAACCAAACGGGCAATAATTATAGGTTTTCATTTTCGTACTTTGAGAATATGTTCTGGGGAGTATTTTCAGGATGAATTCAACCATGTTCTTAACGTCCTCACGGAATCAATATACCTTTCTTTCTTTATTCTTGGACCAGGAGAAAAGTAGTAGTCTGAAACTAGAGAGAAGAATCATTTTACCCAATCTATGTTATTGGTACTATCACTACTAATTTGAACGGTGCCTTGCTTAACGATCAGCATTTGATTATGGAAGGTAAACAGATAAAACTGTAAACAACGCTCGTGTGTCCCGAATTCCATGTCTGAATTGTGACAAGATTTATTTTGGTGAGACATGTCAAGGGTTGGAGAAGATAATCGAGAAACAGATGATGTAAAAACTTTGGAAAATGCCAAAGTAAACCACAAATTAAACACGGACCACACAGTAATGGTGAGCGGTGAGAAATTCTTGGTGCACGTAAATGTTACTCATTTGCGAAGATGTTATGAATCAGCTCATATATCTGTCAGTAACAATATGAATAAAAATAGGGGGTTCTTTACCGTAGCCAGACCTGTATCATCTTTACTGACTACTAGGAAGTCAGGCTGATTATTTGGGTTGTTTGTCATCTGTTATAGTTTTTGTCGCTGTCATCTCACCGTTTGGCCAATCTAGGGCGCTGACTGTATCCTGTGTGTGGTATCCTGAAGAAGCCTGCTTTGGCGAAGCGTTGAATAAACTGTCCTTGGGGTTTCTCCATACATAATATATATATACTGTAGACCCTCAATTTATTCTACCTTGCCAGACAAGATGTCGATTTCACAAACATTCTGAGGTCCCCGAACAAACTGTCGTTCATTCTGGATACCGTCTGGTAAATGGGAAAAGCCACACCTTCTGGACAACTCTGGCTTTCCGGTGTGCGAGGTGACTCATAACTCAGTTACCAAAGCTGTGGCGCCTTCTCTCTCTCTCTCTCTCTCTCTCTCTCATCCATTTGGGCTAGTCATGAAGAGGTGCTATGAAAATGGTGTGAAATTATGGGCCAAAAAATTGTAAAATGGATGCAGTTCTCATTATTAGTACTAAAGTATGCTATTTCGCTCATTCATATTTCCTTTTCGTGCTTCAAATCACACTTCAAGGGGGTACCATCTGACTTACCAGATTATCGCCTTTATCGGGTCGGGCTTCCCCCCAATTAATCCGTTATAAAGAGGGGTCTCCTTCTAAAACAATCTCAATTACTAATTACAATTAGGCTACAGGATAATGTAATTATGAAGTTTGCCAGCACATGCTCCTTCTGTATATTTTGACAAATACAAAGTTTGCGACTGGCTTTCACTGGTACTACTTTACAATTTGCTGCTGGACTACCCACGTAATGCCTTGGTTCCTACAATCATCGTTGGTTATGTTGAATAATTATCCTTGATAGAAGTGGGTGTATGGTTAGTTGATTCTCTAGGGGGGTCACTTCTGTGAGTATAGACTGCTTAAGTGTATAGAGAAGTGAGTGCTACCACAAGAGAAGGAAGGTGATGTAGCTGTGTATATAAGTTTTGGTTTAAAATAGGTAGATTATCAGTTTGGTAGCACGAAGCCAAGATAAGGAGCACTATACCTTATTTGACTGACCAGTGCAGCTGAGATGTACGAGGCGAGTAGGATGTGCTTGATTCGCGGCTGCTGAATATATATATATATATATATATATATATATATATATATATATATATATATATATATATATATATATATATATATGTTACATAGCCTATGATTTCATCATCCTTTGTGTAATTTTAACGCACAGTATGCTGCATGTTTGATCACGAGCTTGTTCTGCCTCAGTCCCCCTTCTACCGTTATAGTAGAGTAAGTCGTCCTTTCTGTTGTTCAGAGCAGGATTGTCAACTCTTTGTCCCCATGGCTTCATTTGCGCGTCCTTCTTACAAGTTGTATCAAGCTCTGCCGGCCCCTATATAATGAGCTCAGTCTCTGCATTATTGCCACTTAGATCTACTCCTCATTTTGCTCACATCTCTGTCCTCCCCTGTACAGTTGTTATTATTGTTAGTGCTCAGGAAGTCAACAACCATCTAGCAGCTGTGTGTAATTTGAGTATAACTGTTGTTGTATTTTTTCTTGTACTGTGTAGCATAAGGTTAATTCTTAGGCCTAGTAGGGTTTTTGTAATTTATGTAAAGGTTCTTATTGTCAGCCATCATTAATAATATTTAGTATCTGTAATAATATATCTGGCATTCACTGAGTATTATCTGGTATCTCATTTTAACAGGGCTGACTTAGATAAATTTACTCATGCTAATTTCGTGTTAATAGAGGCTATTGCAGTTAACCATATATTTAACCTGTTTTTTGCCATTACATTATCCTTATGAGTCCTGAATGTTTTGTTGTTAGTTTGAGCATTAAACTTTAACTTGTAATTTTACCTAACTCTTTTATTTTGAACCTGGACCTTTACGGGACGGTAGTGATTATTAGTATTCTCACTTAAAGTGTACATTATCTTTCTCTGTTCCATATCATAAATTTGGCGACTTCTTATCAGGATATTCAGGATATTATCATAAGGATATTGCTTGATATTTTGTGACTGTGATTTATTCATGATGTCTACTATTACTGCGCTTGATGAAGCCAAAGATTTTTTGTCAAATGTGCAAACAGTGTGTGATGTAGAAAACAGAACAAAGAATGAACTTAAGCTTGTTGCTCAACAATTGGGAATTGCAGTTCACTCTCATCATTCTAAAGATCAAATTGTTGGCATGATTAATAAAAGCTTGTTTAATGTAACTCCTCCAAATGAGCAAACGCAGATTGAATTAGCTAAGTTACAGCTAGCCCTGCAGGAGGCTCGTGTTAAGGAGGCTGAATTTCAAGCACGTGCTAAGGAGGCTGAGTCTCAGGCTAAGGAGGCGGAGTCTCAGGCTAAGAAGGCGGAGTCTCAGGCTTGTATTCAGGAGGCACAGATACAGGCACAAGTTGAACTTGCCAGGATTCAGGCAGACCATGAGTATCGCATGAAACAATGTGGAACTGGATCATCTAGCTCTGATGATTTTGATGTGGCTAAAAATGTTAAACTTGTCCCTCCTTTTAATGAATCTGATTTAACAAAGTATTTTCAGTTGTTTGAGAGGGTAGCTACAGGTTTTAATTGGCCCAAAAAGTATTGGCCAGTACTCCTTCAAACTGTTCTCACCGGTAAAGCTCAAGTAACTTATGCATCTATGCCTCAGGATCAATCTGATAATTATGATGTAGTTAAGAGCTTGATTCTTAAGGCCTATGAGCTTGTTCCTGAAGGTTATAGAGTAAAATTTAGGACAACTTTACAAGCAAGATAAGCAATCCCATGTTGAGTATGCAAAAATCAAAGAAGATCTGTTAGAGCAGTGGTTAAATTCTAAGAATGTGGATTCTGATTTTGGTAAATTTAAGCAGATGATTTTGCTGGAGGACTTCAAGAGGTGTATTTATAAAGATGTAAGCCTATATCTTGATGAGAAAAGAATAGATAATTTGTCTGATGCTGCAGTTTTAGCTGATGAATATGTTCTCACTCACAAGAGATATTCTAGAGAAAAAGGGAAGGCTGAGAGTAAGTACGTTGCCTCTACTCAGAGTATAGGTAACAGGAAAGAGAATAAAGATGATGTTTCTCAGGAAGTAAATACCAGCTTCACCTCTAGATTTCAGAAAAGTAAATGTACTTATTGTAGTAAGCTTGGTCATACTACGGAGAAATGTTTCAGGAGACAGCGTGATGTGAACAAAAAGGAGTCTTTAAATATTCAGTCAATTGGTCTAGTGTCCACTCTTGAGAGTTCCCAGAATTCTTTAACTGAGTTAACTGAACCTGCTTTGAGGGGTAACTTAAATTCTCATGATGGAGCTCCTCTTTTGAGCGGTAACGTGGGTGACACTCTCAAGAGTTCATGTGCTAATTTCCTGTCTGATGGTTTTGTCAGTCCTCTGGACAGTAATGACAGGAAATCAGTTAAAATATATCGTGATACAGGTGCTTGCCAATCCCTTATGGTGACCAGTGTTCTAGGTTCTAATGATAATTCCTCTGATGAAACTGTAATCTTACAGGGTGTAGGGAATAATTACTTCTCTGTCCCTCTGTGCAGAGTGAATTTACAGTCTGGTTTTGTTAATGGTTCCGTTATGGTTGGGTTGGTTGAGACACTCCCAATGTCAGGTGTAACTTTCTTACTTGGAAATGATATTGGTGGAAGTCAAGTGTGTCCAGCTCCTCAGTTATCTAGTGAGCCAGTGGCTGCGACCCAGGATTGTGATGTCCCTGATGTGTTCCCTGCATGTGCTGTCACTAGGGCTAAGTCTAAAGTTACTGGTGATTTAGAGGATAATGATGATGATGATGTTATCCTAGCTGACACTTTTCTTGCTAATTTGGACCACTCACCAGATGAGGCAGTACCCCGTAGTGTTGATAATTTGTCTCGTCAAGAGTTGGTTGAGTTGCAGGTTGCTGACCCTGAGTTGAAAGGTCTAGCTAACTCTGCTTGCAGTGAGGAAGAGTCAGCTGGTGCTTCTACTTGTTATTATATAAAATCAGGAGTACTTATGAAGAAGTGGAGACCCCCAACAGTATCAGCCGACTGTGAATGGGAGGTTGTACATCAAGTTAACATCCCTCGTGTTTGTAGGCAGGATATCATTAGAGTGGCTCATGATTCCAGTTTGGCAGGACACCTTGGAGTGAGGAAGACTGTGGCACGCATTTTGAAACACTTCTACTGGCCAGGTATCTTCAGGGATGTTTCCTGGTATTGTAAGTCTTGTCACACCTGTCAAATTGTGGGGAAGTGTAATCAGACCGAAAGGGTTTTACCTCTAGTTCCCATTCCTCCTTTTGAGGCGCCTTTCACCCGTGTGTTGGTGGATATTGTGGGCCCTCTTCCTAAGACTTCTTCAGGATTTTCTTAAGTGTTGACCCTGATTGATATGGCTACTCGTTATCCTGAAGCCATTCCACTTAGAAATGTCTCAGCAAAGAACGTGGTTAAGGAAATGCTAGGGTTCTTCACCAAGTTTGGTCTGCCCAAGGAGGTGCAGTCGGACCGGGGAAGTAATTTCATGTCAAATGTTCTCAAGCAGTCTCTGAAAGAGTAGGGCATCACTCAGATCACGTCTTCAGCTTACCATCCCCAGACCCAAGGAGCGTTGGAGAGATATCATCAAACACTCAAATCGATGCTCAAGAAATACTGTTTGGAACATCAGAAAGACTGGGATAAAGGTCTTCCATTTGTTGTGTTTGCCGCAAGAGAATCTCCAAATGAATCACTGGGCTTCTCACCTTTTGAACTACTGTTTGGCCATGAAGTAAGAGGACCCCTTAAGTTACTCAAGGAATGCTGGCTGTCGGAGGAAGATGACGTCAACCTGCTGGAGTATGTGATGAAGTTCAAAGAACGGCTGTCCACTGCTTTACAGCTGGCGAGAGAGAATTTAGGAGCTGCTCAGGAGAAGATGAAGACTTGGTATGATAAAAAGTCCAGGTTACGCCACTTTCAGCCAGGAGATCAGGTTTTGATTCTGCTACCGGTTCATGGGCAACCTCTTCAAGCCAAGTTTAGTGGTCCTTATTTCGTGGAGAAGAAACTCAGTGATGTCAACTACGTCATCGCCACACCAGATCGTAGAAAGAGCAAGCAACTATGTCACATCAACATGCTAAAGTTATATCACAGGTGGGACGAAAATAATCCAGTCTGCACTGTAGCTGTTCCACCCGAGTCTGCAAGGGAAGCTCTCCCATGCAATATGAGCCTGAGTGATAGTTTGGGGAAGAATCCTGATATCATGAATGATCTCCAGATTAAGCTTTCTCATCTACCTCCCGAGGAAAGGCAGGAGTTTTCGGCATTACTGCAGGAGTACCCGCAAGTGTTCCGTGCCATCCCAGGAAGAACCACTGTGTTGATGCATGATGTCGATGTTGGAGACGCAAAGCCAATTAAATTGCCTCCTTACCGTGTGAACCCAGTGAAAGTTCCTCTCATCCAGAAGGAGCTTGGCTACCTGTTGGACCACAAGATGATTGAGCCCTGTCAGAGCGAGTGGAGTTCTCCTGTCACTCTGGTCCCTAACCCGGGTGGGTCACAGCGGCTTTGCATTGACTACAGACGTGTTAATCAGATAACTAAAACAGACACTTACCTTCTCCCTCGTGTGGAAGATTGCATAGACAAGATCGGAAAGGCTAGGTACATAAGTAAGTTTGATTTGTTAAAGGGATACTGGCAAGTACCTATGAGTGAACGTGCTAGGGAGATCTCATGTTTTGTAACACTAGGAAAGACTTTTGCATGTTCTGTAATGCCGTATGGTATGAAGAATGCACCAGCCACATTTCAGAAGCTCATGAATGTTGTAACAGAGGGTTTGGCAGGGTGTGTTGTTTATATTGATGATGTATTAATCTTCAGTGACAACTGGAAAGATCACCTATGCCATGTCAGTAAATTTCTTGAGCGTTTGGTTCATGCTAATCTTGTAGCTAATTTATCAAAGTGTGAGTTTGGTCAAGCTAAGGTTCAGTACCTCGGGTACGTAATTGGTGATGGACATGTTGCACCACCAGCAGCTAAGGTTCAGGTTATAAGTGATCTTCCCAGACCTAAAAGTAGGAAAGAGCTACAAAGATTTTTGGGAATGGTAGGTTATTACAGAAGATTTGTTCTTAACTTTTCTATTCTTGTATCACCACTTACAGACCTACTGAAAAAGGGAGTTAAATTTGTCTGGACCGATAACTGTGAATCCTCTTTCAACAAACTTAAAGCTGTCCTATTAAGTCAGCCAGTGCTCGCTACTCCAAATTTTGCTAAGCCTTTTAAGATGGCTTTTGATGCAAGTGATACAGGAGCTGGGGCTGTTTTGCTGCAAGAGGATGATCAGGGTATTGAACACCCTGTATCTTATTACAGTAAGAAGTTCACTCCACCTCAAAAGAACTACTCAACTATTGAGAAAGAGCTTTTGGCCTTGATTTTGTGTTTACAGCATTTTTCATTTTATTCGTGTTCTGGTTTTGACCCCATAGTCATTTATACCGATCATAACCTACTGAAATTCCTTAGTAAGTTTAAAGATAAAAATCAGAGATTGACAAGATGGAGTCTACTTCTTCAGGAGTATTCATTAGACATACAACATGTCAAGGGGAAAGAAAATGTTATTGCAGATTGCTTATCTAGACTTTAGACAGATTGTTTTAGAGTAATAAGAAATTTCCATTGTAAATTTCTTTTTCTTTGTGGGGAGGTGTTACATAGCCTATGATTTCATCATCCTTTGTGTAATTTTAACGCACAGTATGCTGCATGTTTGATCACGAGCGTGTTCTGCCTCAGTTCCCCCCTTCTACCGTTATAGTAAAGTAAGTCATCCTTTCTGTTGTTCAGAGTAGGATTGTCAGCTCTTTGTCCCCTATGGCTTCATTTGCGCGTCCTTCTTACAAGTTGTATCAAGCTCTGCTGGCCCCTATATAATGAGCTCAGTCTCTGCATCATTGCCACTTAGATCTACTCCTCATTTTGTTCACATCTCTGTCCTCCCCTGTACAGTTATTATTATTGTGAGTTTCTCAGGAAGTCTCCAGCCATCTAGCAGCTGTGTAATTTGAGTATAACTGTTGTTGCATTTTTTTCTTGTACTGTGTAGCATAGGGTTGATTCTTAGGCCTAGTAAGGTTTTTGTAATTTATGTAGGGTTCTTGTTGTCAGCCATCATTAATATTTTGTATCTGTAATTATATATATATCTGGCATTCACTGAGTATTATCTGGTATCTCATTTTAACAGGGCTGACTTAGATAAATTTACTCATGCTAATTTCGTGTTAATAGAGGCTATTGCAGTTAACCATATATTTAACCTGTTTTTTGCCATTACATTATCCTTATGAGTCCTGAATGTTGTGTTGTAAGTTTGAGCATTAAACTTTAACTTGTAATTTTACCTAACTCTTTGTTTTGAACCTGGAACTTTACGGGACAGTAGTGATTTTTAGTATTCTCACTTAAAGTGTACATTATCTTTCTCTGTTCCGTAACAATATATATATATATATATATATATATATATATATATATATATATATATATATATATATATATATATATATATATATATATATATATCATCTCATCGCATCAGCCGTATCAGTGTCCACTGGACCAGCCTATCCCGACCGAAATGGGGACGATATATATATATATATATATATATATATATATATATATATATATATGGAGCCTCTGTGGTACAGTGGTAAAGTGTGAGTGTTCGTACACTGAAGAACGAGGGTTCGGGCCCTGCCAGGGTAATTAACTTTGGGAGCGTTCTTCAGGGCATGTACTACTTTGGCGGACCTAAGGGGTGCTGTGGTTGAACCAGTGTCACATACTATAATGAATGCTTGCACTCAGTCGACTTGTCCGGGCCGATTACACTTGGTTCACAGACTACACACACATCCAAAGCCACTCCAACACTTCAATTACACTTACAAGCACTTCTGACCCTACATACAATCTCTACTAGACAGCCTAAGCCACTTGGTAGAGATACATTGGCTGCATCGTCCCCACTTTGGTAGGGATAGGCTCTCTCGACGCAGGTGTGACTAAAATTGTTTTTAATATCAGCGACTTGCTGTGGAACTTAATCTGGCACCATAAATATTTGTATTCACTAGCGATATTTATAACATTCGCAGAGCAGGGGACAGACTAAATTGCTTAACTCTTTTCTGTAAGTTTCTCGTTTGGCCCCAGCTGAATGTTGTTGCGTGCATGCGACCAGAGCGTATATATGAGGCGGAGGATTTTGGATGGTGATGCACACACACCACAAAGCCAGGCAGGAGACAGGGCTTGTGTGCTGGGCAATCCCCAGGGCCTGTTCTCTCCCCTTACTATTTTTTAAACCAGGCCATACTCCACTGACCGAGCTAATGTATGGCCCGGCCTGCACTATAGGTGCAGGGAATCTGTAAACGAACGAATAATGGATGGTGACAGTTTTTTGTGGGTTGGTGTCGGGACAGGGTGTGTTTGTTTGGATTTGAGAGGGAGGAGAGGCAATATTTTGTGTATTGTATATATTTTTTAACATCCTTCTTTCACTTCGTATTAACATCAATCGTAAGTATTACATAGATTAATACAGTAATTATTATTATTATTAATACTATTTGTGGCCATTGAGTGCAGTTTAGTTTTCTTTTTGTATGATTTTTGTATTTCTTTCGTTTGGCAAGTTTGTTCCCAGACTTAGTGTGATTTTTCACGTTATTATGAAGTGATTTTGTTCTTTCTTTTTTCATTCTTTGGTCACTTACTATCTCATTGTAAATACTGTACATATTATTAGCTTGTATTATAGTAGGTATTTTTCATTGTATTTACTTTGCCCTTGCTAACGTCAGCTAATTTTATTTACTTTCGGACCTGTGTTGCGAGATTGGAGTTAGTTTTTTTTTTTTATTGTTTTTCATCACTTAACTAATTGTTCATTTCCCTTTTTACTTTGTTTATCTCAGTTTTTATGCAGTCAGATTGTTATCTTGTGTTGCCTACTTCCATCTCGTAACATATCGCGAGGATACTATCCTGATATTTTAATTATTATTGTCATTGTTGTGTGTCATTATCGAGGTTAGAACTAGTGATTTTACTGTGGCACCCCTACACATCGTATGTCAGCAAGATGCAGTTGACTTTGTTAACTCATGACCAACGGTGGATATGGTTAGACGGTTGCAGAGGTAGGAGTTAACCATAGTTGCTCAAGCTCTTGAAATTCAGAGTGAGTTAGATAATGCCTTCCCGTTAACTAACTTATCTGCCACCGACTGTTTGGCACAGACCCATATGAAGTCCCCGGATCCATGCCAAACCTTGAATCAGCTTCTAGATCAGTTCATTCATCCCATGATAGTTTAGCTGAGGTCACTGTCATCCAGCAGAAAGAATCTATTGATGCAGAGCAGGCTAAGCGCGATCATGAGTATAGGATGTTGCAGCTTAAACTACAGAAGGAGAATAGAATGTTACAGCGTCAACTACAGCTTCAGAGGGAGAAGGAGGAGGAGAATAGTAAACTGCAGGAGGAGAAGATAAAACTGGAGCAGGTGAAGCTTGACTATGAAATGCATATGAATTGTCCAAGTGTCCCAACTAATTTCTCCCATTCTTTTTCAGAATTTAGAGCAGTTGAACCCACTAAATTAGTTCCCCCATTCGATGACTGCTTAGTCTTGGAGTTCTTTGATCGATCTGAGAAGATTGCTACAGGTAACAAGTGGCCCAGAGACAGCTGGTCAAATCTAGTTCAGACAGTAATCAAAGGTAAAGCCCTGAAGGCCTATGACAGTCTTAGCCATCAAGAATCACAGGATTACGAGATATTAAAGAAAGCCATACTGCATGCATACGAGATGAGACCTGAAGCTTAAAGGCAGAAATTTAGGAACTGTAGGAAGCACCCTCATGACGCTTTTATAGATTTCAGTGGTCAGATGACTGATGCATTTAATCAATGGATGCGAAGTGAGGATGTCAGAATCTTATGTTAAGCTTAAAGAACTTGTTATCCTTGAGAACTTTCTTGATAAGATTGATACAGATTTAAGAACTTACCTTGCTGATAAGAAAGTTAAGAATGCTGCTGAAGCTGCAGTTTATGTAGATGAATATATTGTTTAAGAATTTGAATAAGGGTAAGGAAGTTCCTAGGAGTGTTCCTCAGAAGTGTTACCCCTCTCAGCTCCCCAAACAACCATCTCAGAAGCCCAACACCACAGATTACTCCACACCCAAACCTGATACACCTCACATTTCCCCAAAACCTACACGCTGCCTATTTACTTGTTCATATTGCAAGAGACCAGGTCACACTGTAGATAGATGTTGGCAAAAGTCAGGTGTTGTAAAGCCAGTGAGCTTTTTCTTGTGGAGCTCCTGTGGTTACCCCTTCAGTTGGTTCACCTGTTGTTAGTCAGGGAAAGTCTGATGTCTTGATGTTCCGGAAGGCGGGAAAAAGTAGGCCACAGTTGTGTCGGAGCCCACTGTTTCAGGAGGTGTGGTACAAACGGTGACGAGCAGTGTTGCCCCTGCTTCTTCATATGCCCCTTACCTGTATTCTGGTTCGGTGAAGGTGAATGGCGTGCAGCATCCAGTAAGCATTCTTCGTGACACTGGTTCTTCACTTTCCTTGTGGGTAAGGCCAAATAATGAAGTTTTTGATGTTGCAGGAGGAGATTTTGTTTTGATTAGGGGATTAACATGTGCAAAGACTGTGCCGCTAGTTTCTTGTGAGGTTAAATGTCAGTTGTTTGATGGATCGGCACAATTGGGTGTTGTAGATTATTTACCAGAGAGTGGTGTTGAATTGATACTTGGAAATGACCTAGTGAGAGGTGAGGAGATTACCACTAATTTTGTCAGAGGTGCCAGTGCCCGAAGTTCCTCCGCAGGTTAATCCCAGTGATGCTGAGGTATATCCAGTTTGTGCAGTGACTAGGGACATGTCACATGCAGAGAGGAGTCGACAGGAGAAAGTTGCTTGTAGGGTGCCCTGTGTCACCGTACCAGAGGCAACAGGTAGTCCTACGTCTGAGGACACGAAACAACCGGATGATGATATATCTTTGGCAGATACGTTTATGGGTTGTTTAGAAGATATTCCACCTGGTCCGTTGGAAGAGGTGAACATTGAGAAGTTAAAAGGTTTACAGGCTGAAGACCAGGAGATTCAGATGTTAAAGTTGTGTGCAGTGGATGATTTTGAGAAGGAGAAAGGTGGATTTTTTTATGTGAAAGATGAGCTTTAGTGGAGATGCTGGAGACCTCCACATGTGAATGTAGATGATGGGATGTGGGACTACCATCAGATCGTAGTACCTAATGTGTGCAGGCAGGAGTTAATTCAACTGGCCCATTCTACTCCATTTGCAGGTCACATGGATGTAAGGAAGACCATGGAGAGGCTGCGTGCAGAATTCTACTGGCCCCGCATAGCAGCAGGTGTGACTAAGTTTGTTAAACATTGTCATACCTGTCAAGTAGTGGGTAGGCCGAATCAGTCTGTCCCTAAGGCCCCTCTTGTTCCCGTTCCTGCCATTGATCCCCCTTTTTCCAGGTTAATTATTGATGTGGTGGGACCCTTGACCCCAGCTTCTAGTAGTAACTCATATTTGCTCACTATCATTGTCCCCTCCACGAGGTACGTTGAAGCAATACCTTTATGTTCGATTAAAGGCAATGACAGTGGTTAGAATTTTGCTAGATTTCTTTACGAAGTTTGGTTTGCCCCGTGACGTACAGTCTGATAGAGGGTCTAATTTCCTTTCCAACATCTTCCAGCAGTCATTAGCTCAACTTGGACCATCCAGAGACACAAGATGCCTTGGAGCGTTACCACCAGACTCTCAAGAATATGCTTCAAGTATTGTCTGGAGCACTCTAAGGACTGGGACCGTGGTGTGCTGTTCCTCCTGTTCACTGTGAGGGAAGTACCCCAGGAGAGTTTGGGTTTCTCTTCTAATGAGCTCGTGTTTGCCCATCGAGTTCAGGGTCCTCTGAGCTTAGTTAAGGAGACTTGGAGCAGTAAACTTACCGAGAGCAAGAGCTTACTCAGGTTATGTGCAGGACTTCAAGAACCATATGAGTGAGGCCAGGGAAAATCTCAAGCAAGCTCAAGATAACATGAAGGTGTGGTACGATTGAAATGCCAGGTTGAGGGAGTTTAAGGTCAGCGATGAGGTTTTGGTGTTGCTGCCACTGTAAGGTCAGCCGCTGGCTGCCAAGTTTAGTGGTCCTTACCCTGTACTGCGGCGTGTTGGAGACACCGACTTTCTGGTGGAGACCCCCGACAGAAGGAAGACGCACCAACTGTACCAAGTGAACATGCTGAAGCCGTACCATCATGCAGCAGATTGTCCAGTTCCCATACACCTTGTCTCCGCCACTGCTGCTGATGCTGAGGAGGATGCTGATAGCGGCTTGTTTGAAGTGGACTGCTAATTTCCAGATTGTAGCTGGGCAAAGAATGATCAGGCAGAGTCCACTCTCAACTCCAAGTTAGTACATCTACCTCGAGACCAAGCATCTCAGTTGGTTGCCCTCTTGTCAACTTACAAGGAAGTATTCAGCAGTACCCCTGGGAAGACTGATTGGATTCAGCATGACTTGGATGTGGGTGACGCCGTTCCCGTGAAATTGCCCCCTTATCAAGTCAATCCTCAGCTTGTTGGCATGCTGCATCAGGAGCTCAATTATATGTTGGACCATGGGCTTATATCCCCCTGTGTTAGTTGCTGGAGTTTCCCTGTGATTTTGCAGCCTAAACCAGACAACACCACAAGATTTTGCATTGACTACAGTCGGGTGAACGTGCTAACCAAGACTGATACGTACCCATTGCCCCGGCTTGAGGACTGCATCGATCGCATCGACTCGTCTAGTTATATCACCAAGTTAAATCTCCAGAAAGGCTTCTGGCAAGTGCCATTGACCAAATGGGCTAAGGAAGTCTCATGTTTTGTGGCAGAAGGACAAACATATCAGTGTAATGTGATGCCGTATGGTATGAAAAACGCCCTGGCAACGTTCCAGCGATTAATGAACATGGGTGTCAGTGGTATGAAGCATTGTGTGGTATACTTGGATGATGTAGTAGTTTTTACAGATGATTGGGAAAGCCACTTAAGAGAACTAGGTGTTTTGCTGTCGAGGCTTTCTGAGGCTCGCCTTGTAGTAAATTTTAAAAAGTGCGAGTTTGTTTGTGCACAAGTTCAATACCTTGGTTATGTGGTTGGTCATGGTTGTGTATGCCCCCCTGACTCTAAGGTGGAGGCAATAAAGAGTTTTAAGCCACCACAAAACAGGTGCAAGCTTCAGAGATTCCTCAGCAGTATTGGTTACTACCGTCGTTTTCTGAAGAACTTTGCAACAATAGTGGACACTCTTATTGAACTGCTTAAGAATGATAGAAACTATGTCTGGACTGATGTGTGTCAGAATAGTTTTGATGCAGCCAAGGAGGTCTTATGTAATTATCCAGGTATGGCTGCACCAAACTTTAATAAGGCATTTAAGCTTGCTGTAGATGCTAGTAATGTGGGTGCAGGAGCTGTGTTAATGTAGGACGACGATCGTGGCGTAGCGCATTCTGTTTGTTATTTCAGTAAGAAGTTTTCTGTTCCTCAGTGTAATTATTCTGTTGTCGAAAGAGAAATATTGGCTCTGATCCTCGCCCTGCAGCACTTTCTGTGTATATCCCAGCATTTGGACCTACTGTCATTGTATATACTGATCATAACCCACTCATATTTCTGAACAATTTGATGATGAATCATCAGCGATTGATGCGTTGGAGTTTGTTCCCTCAGCAGTTTCATTTGGATATTAAACATATTAAGGTGCTGACAATGTCATCACTGATTGTCAAGTTCTTATGAGCGAATTTTCCTAAGGGAATTCATTCTTAGGTGTGGGCATGTTATGCATGTAAGAATATATATATTTTTGTGTATATTATGTATAGTGCATGTGTGTGTGTGTGTGTGTGCATCGATGCTGCGTGTATGCCAACATCTACGCACATGCACTCACTCTCATGTTTTTGCATGTTCATTGCTTGCACATTTATAAAACTTAGTTTTGTATGCTTTCTCGATGCAGGTGTGACTAAAATTGTTTTTAATCTCTGTGACTTGCTGTGGAGCTTAATCTGGCAACATAAAGATTTGTATTCACCAGCAATATTTATAATATTCGCAGTGCAGGGGAGAGACTAAATTTCTTAACTCATTTCTGCACGTTTCTCGTCTGACCCCAGCTGCATGTTGTTGCGTGCATGTGACCAGAGCGTATATATAAGGCGGAGGATTTTGGATAGTGACAGTTTATTGTGGGTTGGTGTCGCAACAGGGTGTGTTTGTTTGGATTTGAGAGGGAGGAAAAGCAGTATTTTGTGAACTGTATATATTTCTGAACATCCTTCTTTCACTTCGTATTGGCATCCAATCGCAGGTATTACATACAGTAATACAGTAATTATTATTATTATTATTTGTGGCCATTGAGAGCAGTTTAGTTATCTTTTTGTATGATTTTTTAAATTTCTTTCGTTTGGCAAGTTTGTTCCCAGACTTTAGTGTGATTATTCAGAGTATTATCAAGTGATTTTTTTTCTTTCTTTCTTCATTCTTTGGTGACTATCTCATTGTAAATACTGTAAATATTATTAGCTTAGCCTGTATTACAGTAGGTATTTTTCATTGTGTTTACTTTGCCCTTGCTAAAGTCAGCTAATTTTGTTTACATTCGGACCTCTGTTGCGAGATTGGAGTTAGTCTTTTTTTTTTTTCATCACTTAACTAATTGTTCATTTCCTTTTTTACTTTGTTTTTCTCAGTTTTTACGATGTCAGATTATTATCTTGTGTTGCCTACTCCCATCTCAAATCCAAACAAACACACCCTGTTGCGACACCAACCTACAATAAACTGCCACTATCCAAAATCCTCCGCCTTATATATACGCTCTGGTCACATGCACGCAACAACATGCAGCTGGGGTCAGACGAGAAACGTGCAGAAATGAGTTAAGAAATTTAGTCTCTGCCCTGCACTGCGAATATTATAAATATCGCTGGTGAATACAAATCTTTATGTTGCCAGATTAAGCTCCACAGCAAGTCACAGAGATTAAAAACAATTTTAGTCACACCTGCATTGAGAAAGCATACATATATATATATATATATATATATATATATATATATATATATATATATATATAAAATCATCATCAGCCGTTGAGGTCCACCGCAGGACAGGCCCCCTACTGAAGCAGGGACGATACAGCCAATGTACAGTATCTCTACCCAGTGGCTTAGGCTGTCTGGCATAGATTGTATGTAGGGAGAGAAGTGCTTGTAAGTGTAATTGTACTGCTGGAGTGGTGTTGGATGTGTGTGTAGTCTGTGAACCAAGTGTAATCGGCCCTCCTTAAGCCGACTGAGTGAAGGCATACTAGTATGCGACACTGGTTCAACCACAGCACCCCTTGTGTCCACCAAAGCGGTCAGCAGCTCGGTGAACGTTTCCCAAAGTTTTTACAACTCTGGCGGGAGGCGAACTCGCGTTCACCAGCGTGCGAAACGCACACTCTACCACTGTATCACACACACACACACACACACACACACACACACACACACACACACACACACACACATACAGTATATATATACATACATATATATAGATAGATAGATAGATAGATAGATATAGGAGCCTCTGTGGAACAGTGGTAAAGTGTGCGTTTTCGTACACTGAAAAACAAGAGTTCGCGCCCCGCCAGGGTGATATACTTTGGGAGCATTCTTCATGCCATGTACTGCATTGGCGGACACAAGGGGTGCTGTGGTTGAACCAGTGTCGCATACTGTAAAGTATGTTTGCACCCAGTCGGCTTGTGCGGGCTGATTATACTTGGATCACAGACTACACACACATCCAAAGCCACTCCAACACAACAATTACACTTACGAGCACTTTTCACCCTACATACAGTCTCTACCAGACAGCCTAAGCCACTTGGTAGAGATACATTGGCTGTATCGTCCCCACTTCGGTCGGGATAGGCCGGTCCTGCAGTGGACACTCAAACTGCTGATGAAATGAGATGAGATTTTATATATATATATATAAATATATATATATATATATATATATATATATATATATATATATTTATATATATATAGGTGTGTGTGTGTGTGTGTGTGTGTGTGTGTGTGTGTGTGTAAAACCTCAGCAGAATTATGTAGTCACGGTTTATTAGTTCTTGATTATGTAACAAAAACATAAACACACTCATGGAATCGATAACCGAGAAAACAACGTTACGAAATATGGAGTGGTTGCAATACAGAAGGTTTGCACTGACGATTTTATGAGTCTCGAAGCTTACAATGAGGTAATGCTTGTATCTTGGAGGAAGGCACGCACTAATTTTACATGTAAGTACGGTATGTTGACATGGTAAAAAAAAAAATCAAGTGGGGTGGGGCCCAGAGAAGAGCCCAAGCGTTGAGTAGGGGTCTCGGGCTCTCCCAGGTCACTTCCAAGGTAACTTAGGCCACTGCTAGCCCTTCAGTGCCATGGGCCCCTTATTTGTGGAGACCTGGCTAAGCTACTATCTCAAGTGTGCTACTAGGCTGTCTAAAATTAACCAAGCAACGGTCTAAAATGAAAGAAAAATAGTATCTTTGCATACCTGAAGGAAAATGAGCAAAGCAGATCCTGATAATATCCAAAATTAAGCCGGGCAAACCATCGGCGTATCTTTATTTTTAATGAGTTTTCTCACTGACTGCAGGATCAGTTCGGTAACCTGTAGCACTATAAGATTTTCTCTCCGTTATTCCTGTTATGGGAGCCGTCCACGCTGATAGAACACATAATTTTTTACAGAGAATGGAAGAAAGCTTCGCTATCCGATTCCTTACTCCGTCACTGCAGACATCAGGTTTGATGACCCCACTAATAATGAAGGCTATGTTCCCAGTACCCTCGCCAACAAAGGCAGATATAATGTGTAGTTAATGTATCTCATAGTTTAGTCATAATGGAACTGATTATACGATTTTACCTCCAGTGTCTGGAAAATTGCAAATATTTTCATCACGGGCAGTACTTTGTAGGACAAAATGAAAAAGGATTTTTTTTTTTTTTAGTCAGTAGTATACTATGTCACAGTGAACACTAAACGCTGGAAAGCTTACTGTGATCAAAGCTATTGTGAATTTCTGATTTGCTTTTCATCAGAGAGATTTCAAGGATATCTAGGGAAAGGGGTTATGACCAAAAATACGTAGTGCAGAGAAGTGGCTGATATTTCCTGTTGATCAGCACAAGTAAAATTTGAAGTTAAATTATGCATAGCATCTGGTAGGCGGAGCACAGGAGAATCGGAGGGAGACAAGAGTATTGAGCCATTCTCTCTCTCTCTCTCTCTCTCTCTCTCTCTCTCTCTCTCTCTCTCTCTCTCTCTCTCTCTCTCTCATGAAGGAGAGTGGAAAATAAGTGAGGTATATGAAACCAAGTAATACAATAACTACGATGAACCAAAATTTAGCTAATAATTAAAATATTCAGTTAAATTCATCTGATTTATTAATTTCTTAGCATCTTCCTTTTATAATGTAGCCTACTTCTTCCTCTGTTCCTTCTTTTCACACACACACACACACACACACACACACACACACACACACACACACACACACACACACACACACACACAGAGAGAGAGAGATTTTCGCATCACGCGGAACTTTCACTCCCCTTCCTCACGCTTTATTACCAGCCGTGATAGCGAAGCTGGTATTGATTTCAGTGTGTGTGTGTGTGTGTGTGTGTGTGTGTGTGTGTGTGTGTGTGTGTGTGTGTGTGTGTGTGTGTGTGTGTGTGTGTGTTAGCACAATAACTTCGGAACCGCTCAAGATATCATCACAAAATATTACAGGTATGTAGTAGGGAAAGAAATGGATCAAGGGTTCGAAATATGTTAAAGTAGGTCAAGGTATGTGTGTCTGTTACCACATAACTTTGAACAGTTCAAGATATTATCACAACATTTTCCGGTGAATAGTAGGCATGAAAAGCTCATACAAGTATTGTTTTTAGTTTGTGTGTCTATTAGCACGATAACTTCGCAACCACTCAAGGTATCGTCACAATATTTTACAGGCTTGTAGTAGGGATGAATATCTCCTATGTATATTGTTTTCAGTTTGTCTGTCTGTCTGTGTGTCTTATAGCACAATAACTTCGCAACCGCTCAAAATATCACAAAATTTTACAGGGGTGTGGTAGGGATGAAAATCTCTTACGAGTTCGAAATTGGTGAAAGTAGGTCAGGGTCAAGGTCATATTCCGAGCCGCGCTAGATATGTATCGGCTTGCGGTTGGTGTGATTCCCGCCTTGGGGGGCCTTAAGTTCTGACTTAAAAATATTTGCCCTGGAAAGAGAAGCTGAATTGTTTGCCATTTATTTAGCACATCCATACCTGTTTATGCTTCCATATGTATGGGATCTTTCAAAATATTCTCTCCTTTTGTCTATAGGCTTACAATTACTTTGGGTGGAAGTTAGGTAGTCAGTATGCTTCCAATTTACGCATAAAAGCCTTCATAAAAACATGTCTGAAATATATTCGTATTTTACTGATGGAGATGTGTCAGTATCCCTTTAGCTACAGAGGATCAAATATTTACAATGAAGTGGGTTATGGAGACAGCTTTGAAAAATCTGTAAGGTTTTTATGGTATCTGTGTATCTGGAAAAAGCTTTTGACAAAGTAAACGAAGAGAGATTGTAATAAGCTTTATGTATGTGCAGTGTGCAGGGAAAGTTCTTGAATACTGTTAACGAGGTTTTAACTGATGAAAAAGAGCATGTAAGGGCATGTGGTCAGGGCAGGATCCAGCACTTTCGAAAAGGGGGCGTGGTGGGGTACGGGTGTTTCCTAGCAGAATTACCACAAGTTCTAGTTCATGCTGAAGCATACTCAAATTTCTCAAAATTCATTACCAAATCCCTCTTCTCACTGCAATAATGATTATGGTAACATTTATGTAAAATATTTAATTCATAAAGTTTGGTAAACAATTTTAGTCTTTTATACTAAATATCGTAATCACTGGTCTGCTCAGTATGTCCATGGTTGGTGTTGAAGGATAGTTGTTGCTGTTGGCCCAGGCTCATCAGGAAGAAACACTTGAGCATTGCACTCGAAAACTGCCTTACAGTTGCCATCTACCAACCTCCAAACGGGGTACTGGGAGAAGACTGAGGGAGTCTTGTATACCTGAACAGCAGAGTTCGGTGCCATATGAACGAATCCCTCTTCAGCACTAATGAGAGAGAGAGAGAGAGAGAGAGAGAGAGAGAGAGAGAGAGAGAGAGAGAGAGACTAATGAATCATGAGCGACGGGATGTCAGAACTGATGTATGCTGATGCTTTGCCTGCTAAGTGTGATAAAAAGCTGTACAAATTGACACGGAGTTTGTTGATTTGTGAGCATCGTGTTTTGAAGGTGAAGTGAAGGTTGTTGCCAGAGAAGATAACTCTCAGTGTAATGTAATGGATATTGGAGAGACTTGGTGAGCATGTTTAATCAAGGACTTAAGCGCAATATCAAAAACGAAAGGTAGGGGTACATAAGGAAATGAGAAGTAGAGTAACACAGGGAAGGCAATATCCTGGTGCTATGAAGACCGTGAGACCGTGATGCCTGAGGTTTGAGTTTCGAAGAGGATTACATGAAGGCGTTTTAGTGCTCATATTGTGAGACTTTGACTTGGTAAGGGAAAAGTCACGTGTAAAAACAGTTGGGGATACTGAAGAATGCGTGTGGAGTGCACAGATTGGGTAGGATTTGATATAATGTGATCTGTGAATAATGTAGAGCACGAACTTCTTTTGTTGTCAAAGTTGTAGAGTCTGGAATGGTGGTATATTCACGGGGAGAGTATGGAAGCAAAAAGGGTAACAAAAGGGTATACATGAGGCAAGTTAAGTGTCACAGCTACGATAGGCAAAAGATGGATAGATATGGTATATGACTGTGTGAGAAATCGAGGTATGGGGGCTGATCAGGTAAGAGGACAAACAGAGAATTAAGTTAGATGCATACAATACGAAGGAGCAAAATACCACTTTAGCAGACCTTTTCTTACTCAGTAATCGTCGGACTGACTCTCTTTGTGAGGAAAAGTGCAGTGCGTCTGTAAGTAAATTCACGAACATCATCATATCATCAATCAACTTACTTTTTACCATCTGCAGGTGAGATGCTGTAGGATACAGAAAGCAAGAGAAAATGGAAAGAACATGACAGTGGAGGAACTATCAGAAGCATTCACAACGAAGCGGGTCACTCACCCATTGATTCACCATTCAAGCCCTTAAGATCTTGGCTCAACTTCATATAAAATTGCACGCCTTTCCAAAAACAGTCTCGTAATGACATGTGTGATACCTTCCTACACGTAACTTCATAAGAAAAATTCATAAAAATGTGTGGATGGCCATGCCTGTGAGATGGAGTCAGAAATCAGGAGGCTTAAATGGTGAGTGAATGAGTATATGGTTGATTAAGCTGTTCATTGGTATCCTCTTAATTACCCGTCCCTCCCCCCGAGGGACTCGGGGACGGGTATTGTTTTCACTCGGTTTGTCTGTCTGTTAACAACTGCACGCGAAAACTACTGGTGTGATTTTGACTAAAATTACAGGGATGATGGGCTAGGACACTTATCACCTGATTACAATTTCAGCCAAATTGCGCCAAGGCCCAGGCTGTATGCCCCCCAGATGATTTTTGTTTCTTTTGCCATAACTTCTTTCAAACAAGAAACGGTGCCAAGGCACAACAAACCCATCCATGGCAGTCATTTTCGTGCTGACGTATAAACACAACAGGATAACTAGTCAAAGATGTCACATATCAGATTTGTAGTAAATCGAGTGAAGGATGACGACTTTATGCCCGTTTGAAATTTTAGGCCCGACCCACGTGACATTAACCCCCCTACCGCTAACTGGGGGATGGCCCTCCTTATATAATGAGGCAATTTATAGGATGCAGGCGAATTTGAAAGGAGTAATGGCAAAAAATAAAAAATAAATAAAACGTTTTTTGGACCAACAGCCTGGGCCTTGGCCCAATTTGGCACAAAATTTAATCAAGTGGTAAAAATGTCATGGCCCATCATCTCTGTAATTTTAGTCTAAATCGCACCTGTAGTTTTCGCGTAAAGTTGTTAACAGACATACAGATAGACAGAAAGACAGACAAACAAACAGACAAACCGAGCAAAAATCATACCTGTCCCCGAGCCCCTCCGCGGCAGGGACGGTTAAAAATTCGTCATATCGACATAAAACCAAAACCTACAGGTGCATGTTTCAAATCTGCATCCCATAACATGCCTCATTACGTCCGGGAGGTCACCCCTCAGTGAGCCGTAGAGGGTCAGTGTCAGTTGGGTAGGGCCTAAAATTTCAAATGACCATGAAATCGTCAATTCTCATACGATCATGTGACATCTTTGACTAGATATCCTATTGTTTATACGTCAGCACTAAAATGACTGCCGGGGACGGGTTTGCTGTACCTTGACAGCGCTTCTTGTCGTTGTTGTTTTTTCGTTCCTTGCTTTGTGCAGCTAATCTCAGCATCTCCTTAGGTGGGAAGAATTACAGAAGGGGCTTTTATAGATGCTGGGCTATGGGAGCCGTAATAGCAGACGTCCTTAAAATCTACGGGTGTGAAGAACCTTGCATCGGAAATATGTTAGGGTGTGACTTACTGAATGGGCCGTTCCATGAGATGCTTCCGTTTCTTAAAAGAGGTAGGGGTGATGATAATGATAATGATGATGATGATGATGGTTATGATAATGATGATAGGAAAATATTCAGTAAGCCTAGGAAGTATACTTAATGTAATTTAACACCAGAGGATATACTAAAATCGAGAGAAATTCTAGCAAGGAAAGCAGTATAGAGGAAGCAGGACTATTAGCTAGAAATAAGTAATTTTTCCACTTCCTTCCAATGACATACCGGTAGGCGTTAGTATGCTCCTGGTTTTTCATAATTACTTTTTGAGTCTTCTTTTAACGTTCACGACGATGAAACCTTTTAGATAACTGTTGCTGCAACCAGAGAACTTTATGTAGCTTAGGAAAGCCTTCTTGTTGTGAATAGATGACTGAAGGCTTACGTCTAACCGTTCCACTTCGAATAACTTCTCCTAAGATGAGTAAGAGAAAAATCACCAGGGGATAGCAGGAATGAAATACAAATGACATTATTTCGAACGACCTTAGCAGCAACCTCCCGACATTACACTGTGCGTGCGTAACTGGGGGGCGTGCAAACCTAACTGGAAGATTTCGTCCAACCTGCCACAAACCCTCTACTATTTTCATTTCATTTCACATAGTGCATAAATGGTCATAGCTAGAAAAAAAATGAACACAAAGTTCATAATTTTTGCGAGAAAACTTTGTTGGCAGGTGCATTTTAGGGTCGGGGGGCTGAGGCTATGAATTTATTTCAACTCCCTGTCTCGGTGCTTTATTTCCATCCTGAACTTTCTCATGTGTGCTGGTTATACACATATTTATGTAATATTTAACTTGCCTGTATTTGTAATGTGCAACACGATTAAGACTGATGTGGAAAATTTGTCATACAAGGGGAGGCGTTACGAAATCTCCGAAGCCATCTAGAAAGAAATGCGCCCCGTTATTACAAAACCCTCACAATATAGGAAGGGATTTAGTAAAACAAATTCATACATAAATATGCAGACACCTTCATGACTGAGAGAGTTAATACTCCAAAGGGAAAATACGTAATACTGAAGAAAGTGGTTAAAATTTAAAAGCCAGGTTAGCTATCTTCCTTACTGGATTCTAATCAGGGAATATAGAATATGCCAGTAATATTTTCAAACTTTTTATGAAAAAAAAAAAAAAAAAGACATTGTTATACTAACCAGTCCCCCCTCTCTGTCTGTCTGTCTGTCTGTGTGTCTGTCTCATCTTCACATTGTAGCATCGTTCTCTGTTTATTATTTCTATTTATCAGTCTCTGCTTTTCTATTCCTCCTTTATAACACCGGGCACAATAACCCCGTGTTGCGACATTCTCATCTGTCTGTGCAGCTAATGCACCAGTTACGCAGTACCCTCAGTATTTTAATAATGCAGCGGATAAACTCTGGAATTTTATTCCTCAAACTATACTTTCCTCTACGCGTGACCTCTATCTTTTAAACGCAGTCAGTCCTGGCACTTTCGTACTCATAATAAATTAGGATCTGTTCGCTTCAGTTTTCGAAAAAGACTACTTCTTTCCAGGATTCCGATCATTGGTTAGGTCTTCTTGCAGCAAGAAAAATCGGCTGATCAGTTGAAGGGAACACCAAGTGGTTTTGGTTGTCTTAGGTGTCTATTTCGGCAAGTAACTGAATGTAAGTATTTCATATCCTTAGAAAGTGTAGGTAATAAACCTCTGGAGTGTATTGAAGCATGGCTTTTGAAAAATTGTATGTAGTGAATGGTTGGAAAGCTCAGTTCAGAAATTAGTAGTGTGGTAACAATACTATTATCTAAAGGCCTTGGGACAGATGATCTGACTGTGGCAGGAAATTCAGTTAACAGCAGAGTATTATTGTTATGGATATGGGAAATCTCCGACTTTTCTAAGGCTCTGAAATGTTTCATTCAATGACTGAAGTATCCACCTCACCAGCATATGGCAAATCTTCCTTTAATGTGCACACTCCATGACATATTCATAAGTAATCTCGTTCATTGCTCATATAAATTTCCATATCAATGCATGGCCAGCCAGAATAACACACACTCTATATCTGTAACGCGTTTAAAATTATGGTGATTAAACAAAACCAAAAATAAGATTATTTGACCAATGTGGGTCAAATGTAATTTTGTTGCTATAATGAAAAACCGTATTCATATTTAAAGTTTTTATACCACTAATGTTGAATTGTCCCTCAGTTACTGACACCTCCAAGTTAGCGTTGTATTTCATTTATTATTCTTGTTACTACCAGATAATTTTCAACTCATGGATGGTCTCCAGCTGTGAAACGGTTGATAAAAGCTACGTATGACTTTTCCATTCCGAAAATTCTTAAGTTGAATAAAGGTATGTAGCTGTAGCAAATCGATTGCTATAAGTACGTAATCTGAGTGGAGTTAAATAGGGCATGTCGACTTTATGCTTTCACAGATGAAAAGGAAGAACTTGAGTAAAGTTTAATATGATAACTACATTTTTCTTTTCGCTGGAAAAGGTGGTGCATTACAGAAAATGCTTCCGATGTAAACAAGAAAGGTCTGATTTCAGTCATCAGTCTATCTATCTATCTATAGCCAGACGCCATAATCCATTAAGAGGTGGCCGCTTGACTCTGAGTTAGTTTTTTTAAGGGCAGGGGTACTACCCTTCGCCAACCCGCTTGTTGACATGATTATCAATCTATCTATCTCTCTATCTATCTGTCTATAAGTATGAACATGAACTGAACCCTTCACCAAGTAGTATCCAAGAAGAGTAAATATGTGTAGGCTACTGTGCGGGAATGGTTAATGTAGCTTATTGAAACTCCGTTAAAGATGAGTTCCTGTTTCCCCAGAAGCGAGTTCGTTGTCTGTATTATTTACACAACATTACAGATTGACTATGCCAGATATTCATTTTTTTTAAATAATGTATTTGTTTCCTTTAGTTAAATAAATAGATAAGTAAATAAATACATAAATAAATCTTATAGATATCTTTTCAGTATTAAAACAGACACTATTTTTTCTTTTCGTTTTCCCTAGCAGTGTCAAGACTTGTCAGTAGGCTCAAACTTTTCCATAACAAATTGTGTCATCTCATTTAAAAAGTCTTTTGAAGTTGCAGGAAGTGCTTAGTTTCTAATATAGCAAGCTATTAGAAATAACACTTTCCAGAATTAAAATATTACCCTATTTTCATTTACATTCCTGCAGTAAAGCGTAAAGGTGTACCTTAAATTTTCTTGTACCGATGCTCATGTTTTTTAGTTATCTTTCAGTACTGTCAGCTACTTAATATAACTTTGGAAAGTTATGAGCAAGAACTGTATCTGATTCCATTGTGTTTTCAAGGATTTTTTTTTTATGTTCAGTCCTAAGGTATAATGGTAGAATCAGATACGAGGCGCATCTACTTTTCTCTTCGGTTCACTAGCTTGCAAACTAGGTCGTCTAAAAATCAGTATCTTATTGCTTTGGGCCAATTGCTATTATTTCATTTCAGTGTCCTCAATGCATTTTTCACATCATATCTGTTTCGCATCCACAGGCTGCAACACTTGCTCAGATCGAGATATTCCGTCTTTATGATCACCTAATATACGGGGTAAATCATTTGTTTGAGTTAAATGTGCCTGTTCAACTACAGTGGTCTTTTCATGTCTCTGCTTTTGATGTAGATTCAAGAATTTCTCTCTCTCTCTCTCTCTCTCTCTCTCTCTCTCTCCAGCCAAACAATTTAATCTGGCAGGAGGTGACATAGAAATATCAGCTCTCGTCACCCTACCGTCTACTATCAGGTAGCTCTTCCTCCATCCCACACCACTTTCACTCACCATGCCTTGCAACTCCTAGCTGCCTTAACACAGAAGAAGAGTATCATAACCATACAACAGTAGAGGCAGTTTCGACACTTTACTCTCTCACACTAGGATCAATCGAACATTAATTTTCACACCTCGTGTTTCTGTTGTAAAACACACACACACACACACACACACACACACACACACACACACACAACAGAGAGAGAGAGAGAGAGAGAGAGAGAGAGAGAGAGAGAGAGAGTTGCAGGCATGGAGAACTGTGGTTATGAGGCCTTAACTAAAAAGACAGAAAAGAATGACAGTGAAAGATAAGTCAGAATAAGAAGGGTACACAAAATAATAGTAGATGGTCTCTATCACCTTGCATTCTAGAAAATATTAGTTTCATTATTCCTGTCTTGGACCCAATTTTGTTTGCTTTGCTGTCCTATGCATGAAGTACTACATAATTCTGTCTTACTTTTACCCACAGAGGACTCGATTTTTGAAGCTCAGCGCAAGATAATTACAGGTATTACCAATAAACAATAATTATGTTGAGACTGTGATTTGTTTTAAGGATTCATGCCCTTATTGAAGTTTTCATTCTTTCCCTTTCATTTCTGCTTGTCTCATTCATTCTTGCTATTATATTTTTATTCCTTTCACCTGCTTCTCATCCATGAGTTAAATCTACATCCCTTTCGTCATATTAACAAGACTGTGCCGTCCTAACGTCATGCACACCTCCATTCATTCCAGTATGGTATTCCTCTCACAATCTGATATACAACCCATTTCATAACGTTTGTCTATCCACGTTGGTCTCGTTCATATTTTACCTATACGAGGTTATTATAACATTCACACTCTTCTGTCAAGATCTGGCACTCTGCCCTAATTCAGACATCCATTTTTTCCGTTCTTTGGATTTCATTGTCTTTAATCTGCAATCAGTTATATCACACACACATTCGGGTTACTCCTCAATAATATCCTCAATCATTTTCTCTTGCACTTTTTCGCACACTTACTATGTATTATTATACGCGCGCTCGCGACACGAGAGCAGATGTTGTGTTTCAGAGTGTGTGTGGGGGTGTGGTTGAGGGATAACCCATGATGAAAGTTTTTTTTTTATTTTATAGACCGATAAGTGGATAGTCAAGGTCACTGACCCAGCAAATTCACCATAATATACACACACACACATATATATATATATATATATATATATATATATATATATATATATATATATATATATATATATATATATATATATTTTATCTTTTTTACATCACACTTGGAGGAAGAGTTGGTGGTAAAGCAAGAATGACGTGATTAATCTTTGAGAACAATCAGTTAAAGGACAAGGCGAAAATTCGACGTGAGTGTGAGGGTGTTAACGAAGAAAACGGCTTTGAGGTGATTTTGATCACACCGTGGAAGAGCTGAGTCCGCTAAGTATTAAATCTATTATTTTTTAACAGTAACTTTATGGCAAAATCACATGACAAGATCAACTAAACAGCTATCATATGATTTAGACCAAAATTTGTGGAAGGGTTCTCTTTCCTGTCTCCGTCCACTCTTTTTTTTTTTTTTCTTTATACAAGGAAGAAGGAACCAAAGGCCAGGAGCCTGCAAATTGTTCCCTCCAAGGAAAAAACAATACAGATTCATACGTATTCAACTGCTTCTAGTTTCCCCCAGCCTCTCACTCTTCCTTCTTTTATTCATACTTACAATTCCCTCACTGAAATACTGTACATGTTTGCAGTGTGCGTCAATTGTATGAACATAGAATTTATTGTGTAGGATTTCATTTTACCTTCGTTTTTATTTTTTTCTCGTTATGCGACATCAATGGCCTTGTATTTCACGTCGTTTGGATCAAGGGCTACAGTATAATCAATTACTTAATCAGTTTGTCTGTCTGGAATAGGAAATACTTAGTTTCACCTCATATCTTGTTCAAATGCCAGAACATTCTCTACCCATCTTTTCGTCTCTCCCCCTTTCTCCTCCTTTTCCTCCTTGGGCTATGTTCTTTAGTGTGGCGACACGCTGTGTAATGTATTTTATTCTTCCTACTTTCAAAAGAATGTATTTAGCTTGGGAAGGACTCTTCATTTCTGATTAGCCTAGTTCAATACAGTATCCATTAATACCGTGACTACAAGTGGCCCTTCCCGACACTGGCTGCGTTGCATACTCGAACTTTGGAAGCAACGGACACTGAATTTAAAGCACCTCGTCGAACTATTGTGGTTATTGGTGGTGCTGGAGAGGGATCCCCTTCATGTGGTGGCACCGATATAATCTGGTGGCTCAACTGCCTGGTTATACAAATGTCCCTCGGTTCTTTCCCAGTCCCCTGAAAGGAGGATAGTGGACTGCAGGAGAGAGATTTCAATCTCCAGTGCTCTGTTTACGTTCAGATGAAGCTGGAACAACAACAGTAACAACAACAACAATATGACTAATACCTCCAGACGTTTTTATTGCCTGTACGAAAGACCTTTTGACTGGGAGATAAGGAGACCAAACATTCCTCTCATCTTTATATATCCCTTTTCGTGGAGCGACTAAATAAAGGTCCATTGTCTGTCATTCGTGGCCTTTCCTACAATTTCCTCTCAACCGGTCACCATGTTTTTTCCTTTAAACTTCATAATTTCTCAGTAAACCTCAACCGACTGAAGCCACTGTCAGCAACTCCATCCTCCTTTCTACTTTCTCTGTACTCATTTCAAATCTAAAGATGACTGCTGTGTTCAGCATCTTAACTTGTTCTAGCACTTCATCTTGAATAATTTAAATTATCAACGTTCTGACTATGGTTCTTCTGTCAATCTCATATTAATCATATGTGTGTTTTTTTCCTTTTGTCTCAATTTCTACAATTAAAAAAAAATGCGTGGACAATATCCTCTCAGGTAGAGAGACAAAGATACTATATTAAAATCAAAGTTCCAGACTAAGAATACCATCCAGTGTTGTCGCACAGAGCTCGGTCCTGTCGTTCGTAATTTAAAACCTGCCAATATATATTCCTTTAGTAACAGTGCTGTCTTATGCTGATGATCTGGCAATAGCTTCACATCATTCCATAACAGAACAAGTAGCTGGTGAGCTCCACTTCTGTCTAACTTACTGGAACACTTGTCGAGACAAAACCGAATGACTGTTTCGCCATCCAAAATTATTTCTTTCTTCAACTGACACAGACATGAATCTCAAGCTTACACCAGGTTATCATCTTCAACGAACAACTCCCACTTGAAAGACACTGCAAAATTCTGGAACTTACTTTGGACATACACATTAGCTTTTATCACCATACAACGGACATTTAGTGCAAGGACGTCTCGTAAAACTCTTTGAAAATACTCTCAGGCACTACTTTCAGACAGCAGAAAGAATATCTGAATTCAGTATACAAACAGTAAATTAGGTTGAAATGCGATTACTGAAGCTCAAGCTGGAAGACTATCATAATCAATGCAAACATAGATAAGATATAAAAAAAAAAAATAAGAACAAAGGTCACTAAAAGAGTGCAACTCCCACGCTCACTAATTGGTCAATGGGTAGATTATTTGACTTGCCCTGTTGGCTTTACCTTCAACAAATTAATCTGAAAAACATAAGTAATCCCTCTAATATCCGAACGCCCAATATCTGAACATCCCCACTAACCGGACATAATCGTCCCGGGATCCAATATTCCCAAAATGGTCCGAAAACTGTAAAAAAATTGAAAAAAAAAAAAACGAATTTTTCCTGCCCATAATTTGAACTTGGCGCGTGGCACGGGACAGCTTTCTTGTGGCATGTCATTCCTCTCCGACGTCTGATAGAGTGCCCCTGCATCCTCCCCACTTTCTGCCTGTCTCTTGCTGCAAGTGCACACTCGTCGTCATGGCTGCCAACGTGCTCGCTTTTGTGGTGGTTCCTTACCTGCTGCAGGCACTCCTACAGCTCTCGTGCCTCTTATTGGTGTGTGTGATGATGGCCCCGCCACCTGAGAAGAGGAAGAGAGTGGTGTTGACTCTGGAGAAGAAACGGGAGATATTGGAGAAAGTAGATGCGGGGTGGTCTTCTTCCCGCATCCTCCGCGAGTTCAACCTGGCCTGATCTACTTTGTTCGATATCAAGAGATCCTGAGACAAACTCATGCAGTACACGGCTGACTTCTCGTCGAGAAGCAAAAGCAACATGGAGAGGAAGGTGATGTTTACTCCCAAGTTTGCTGAAATCGACCGCTTCACGTTGATTTGGTATCGACAGCAACGTGCTGCTGGTGTGATGGTACATGGTATGGAGCTGAAGGCTGCTGCTGAGAAGTTCACCAGGCTTCACGACGCCCTAGACTTCAAGGCATCTGAGGGTTGGGTCTTCGCGTTCAAGTTACGGCATGGCCTTACCAACTGTAAAGCTCATGGCGAAGCTTTGGATGCTAACGAGGATGGAGTTGATGAGTTTTGGCACAGGGTGAAGGGCTTGATCGACAGGGAGGGCCTCACTCTCGGTCAAGTCTACAATGCTGACGAAACTGGTTTATTCTATTGCTCTTTGCCAACGAACACTCTAGCCGAGGAGACGGAGAAGCGTGTACCTGGCCGCAAGCTCTCCAAGCAACGGATATCTGCTTTGTGTTGTGCCAATGCTAACGGCATGCACCGGCTTAAGCCCGTTATTGTTGGCCATGCAAAGCAGCCTTGGTGTCTTCGTGGGATGATGGATGTCCTTCCTGTCATCTGGTACCATTCTTTGAAGGCATGGTTTACAGCCCAGATCTTCAGAGACTGGTTCCACTGCCACTTCGTCAAGGTCATCAATTACCAGATGAAGACACTGGGAATCCCGCACAACCAGGTAAAGGCCCTCCTTCTCCTCAACAGTGCACCTGCCCATCCATGCGACAAGAACTTGGCAGCTGAGAATGGCCAGATTAAGTGCATGTTTCTGCCACCTAATACGACTGCTCTCATCCAACCAATGGACCAAGGAGTGATCGTGGCAACAAAGCGCCTATACCGACGGAAGTTCCTGGATGAGGTGATGGTTGTTCTCGAGGACGAGGACGAGCGCAGGGAGGGACGGGACATGCGAGGCCAGCGGACTTTGGAAAACCTTCACCGCTACAACATCAAGTCTGCAATCTACAACTGGGCCAGTGCATGGAAGGAAGTCCCCGTCAAGACTCTAGAAAATGGTTGGTCTCGTCTGCTTCTCGGAACGGATGTGGAGTACGATTTTCTAGGGTTTGACGTGGATGACTTCCATGCACGGCTACGTACGCATGGCAACGATGTTGATGTGGACGATGTGCGTGAGTGGTTGGATGATGATGAGGGCGATCCTGGGTATCAGACATTGTCTGATATCGAGATCGCATCTTCAGTTGCAGGTATCAGTACCCAGCTTGAAGATTCCGATGAGGACGGCGATGATGATGTGGACTCCTCTCAGCATGACACTACTCCAGCCATCCCCAAGCTGAGTGCACTCCGGGAACACCTAGAGTTCGTTCTCGACTACCTGGAACACCCGGACTGCGACAGGGAGATGGGGCCCTTGGGACTTGTGAAGGAAGTGCGTGCTTTCAGGCAGCACATCATCAATCGTCAGAATCGTCAGTCCTTGCGTCAATCAACCATCGACAGTTTTTTCAGGCCCATGACCCCCGCTGTGCCCAGCCCTGGGTCCACTCCATTGCCTCCCCAAGACAGGCCCTCATGCTCCGAGCCACAGCCCAGCACATCAGCCATGGTGGAGTCACTGCTTGACGTGAGTTTGTGTTTGTCTTCAGAGTCGTCTGCAGTGGGTACGCCATCACCATGACCCAGCGACGCAAGCCTAGGTCACCTGTCAGTGATTCTCTCGGACTCTGACAGTGAATAAACAGCAAGAACTTCTCCACTAGACCACACGGGAATTTACAGTGTTGTGCAGTGAAAAAAACAATGTGTTGTGTTAAGGATTTACAGTTGTGAGTGAGAATACAATTTTGGAACAAAATTTAACGTAAATAGACTTGCTTGTTTTTGCTTTAGATAATGGTTAGAAGAGTGGGAAAAGTTAAAGTGCAGAGTGCAACACTTAGTAAGTTACAATGGAGCATAAGTTGGACAAGAGTGCGCACTGTGAAGAGAACGGACTTCTGAGTGCGATTGACTAAGTTCAGTGCAAGACTTCATGAACAGTGTACTGGAAGTGCTTCAGGAAATCCTTCTTACTGTTAGAGTCCGAGAGGAGGCGGTTATTCATTGAGATGGCCAGGGACTTGCTGTGAGTAGGCAGAAAGTTTCATACTGTACTTTTTTCCATACTATACTTACCTCAAACACCTAATTTCACTCTTTAATGTCCTTTATTGGTGTGAATAGGATGTTAGGAGCTATGCATATGCAGTAGGAAGGTGTTTTTCTGAGTTAGGCTAGGTTAGGGTCCATAAGTACCAGTCCAGGAGCCAGGCACTTGTACGTACCCAGAATGTTTAATATTGTATGAACCTACCTCAAAACCCTCATTTTATGCATCTTTTGCATTTATTTCAGTCTTTTATGTGCCTTATTGGTGTGATCTGGGTCTTAAATAGGTGCTATGCATGTCCAGAGGGAGTTGTATAGGTGTTTCTCTGAGTTAGGGTCCATAAGTACAAGTCCATAAACTGGGGCCCAATATCCGGACAGGACCACTATCCGGACCTGCCTATGGCCCTATTACGTCGGATATTGGAGGGATTACTTTCATTCTTGCCTACCCCTTAACCACTCCACCAAATTCGGGTTTATATCAGGTCAAAAGTGTATGAGTTGACACTGCACAGTGACCATAACATATGACATTGACCTATAATCTATTGTTCTTAAAGGCAATAGTTCATCTCTTAGGGCAATATTCCAATCATTTTCCAAGTGTAATGGAACTCAGGTTAAAACTGTAAGTTAGTTAAGTCACACACACACAGGTAGACATGGGGATCAAATTTTGACCCTGTTTTCTTTTATATTAACTTTTCACTGATCGTTTTAAAAACTGGGATTGATCCTTTGCTGTTCCCTAACTCAATCGTTCCACCGAGTTTGGTTCAAGTGAGATTAAAACGGGTTGAGCTATCTTTGCTCTGAGACCTTGGTTTTTGAACTTTCCCTGTGAAACTGATCACTGAATGATTGGTCTCAAAATCGAATTCCTTTATCATTGCTTTATATTTCAACCGATCAACAAAATTTGGACTGAAAAGGATAAAGAATGTTTATGTTGATTCTACCCTGTGATCTTGACCTTTGACTTATTTTCTTAAAAAAGAAACAAATGAAATTCCTTGCTGACCCTCAACCCTTCTACTTAGGTTAGATAAAATCAGATCAAAGCTGTATGGCTTATTTGGTTAACAAACACACACATGAGAAGAACTTGAACCATGCCCTGTGACACTGACTGAATGTTCTTGAAAGTGAGTTACTTCATTTCTTCGTTAACTTCAAACCTTCCTCTAAGTTTTGCCTAATTGGATAAAATATAAGATGATTTTGATAGGTTAACGTTTGAACTAGCTCTGTAACCTTGACCTCTGACCTTTTCTACATAATCAATGGGCTTCCTCAAGAGCTGTCCATCAACTGTTCCAACTAGTTTGATCATAATCAGAAGAAAACTGTTTAAGTTACTGTATTTTGTTGTAACACACACTCACACACACACACACACACAGGGAGTCATCGGAGGTAGACATCCGTCATCGGCGCTCCGTACCAGACCAACACGGCCAGTGGCATTACCTAAATTAGTATCTTTGAATGTGTCAAGCTCTGTACCAGGTTAGACTAAATGATTTTTCATTATTAAAAGGAAAAGAAATAATAAGTTTAAATAAGACTGGTTCAAACAGAACAAAGAACCACGATGCGTTGAGTCAGCTGGGTTTGTTTAGACTACAGCAACACTGGGAAAGTGTACATACTCTGTAAGTACATACTCTGTTCATTTAGTATTACAAAATGGATACATACTTCAGTAAAACAAATGTGGAAAAGAAAAGGGATAAAAGTGAAAAGCAAAATGATGATTTCTACCAAGAACTAGTTGAAGTGGAGACTCACAATAGACTGGTTGAATGTGTACACAAACTAGAAATGGCTTTCAAAAATGAAATTGATGAAATAAAGAAGCAAATGCACTTGCAAAAGGAAGAGATAGAAAACTAGGAAGGGAGGCCAATAAGAACTAACAGTGGAATTGAGTACGCTTAGGAAGAAAGTGAGTGAAATGGCAAGTACAGTAGTCAATCACGAGAGTGTTATGGAAGAGTTCAAAAATAACACAGAGACAATTAGGCAAGCAAGCAGTCTTATGGACCAGAGCAGTGATATTGAGGAGAAGATAACACAGGTGAATGAAGCTGTGCAAAGCTACAAAAATGATATAGAAACCACGTATGCTGAAATGGTGAAAGTAAAGAAAGACTTAGAAACAAGGGTGGAGGAAAAAAGTATTAAAAAGGAAGTGAAAAGAATAATCCAAAACAATCCAAAGTTAGTCAGAGATTCAGTAGAGATAAATAAATCAATAGTAATCACTGGTATAGAAGAGGAAGAAGTTAAAAACAAGATCACTAGAGACAAAAAGGAGATGGCAAATGTAATGAGCTTACTGAAAGAAGTATCAGAGGAAATCTGTAGTAAAGACATAGAGGAACACAAAAGGTTAGGAAAATACGAGAAAAACAAAACAAGACCTCTAAAGGTGACTTTCCAGAGTGTAAACACTGTGGAAGAGATACTAAAAAATGCAAAGAATCTTATGGAAAAAGAGGAGTTCAAAAATGTATGGATAAAAAGATGCCTAACACAAGAGGAACTGGAATTACTGAAAGAGAAAAGGGAGGAAGCAAAAAATAAATAAAAAATGAGGGAAGATCAGAAGAGAAGAAGATTTTTTTTTACAAAGTAATAGGATTGCAGGTACGAAAGTGGTACACAAACAGGATGGAAGAAAAAGGAGGAAGGTAGTAGAACCATGTCATGACAAGTATATAAACAAGATGATAAAGTTGATGTACTCAAATGTGGATGGAATGGTATCTAAATTACTAGAGATGAATAATCATGTCAGAGAAAATGAACCACAAATAATATGCCTAACTGAGACAAAATTAACACCAAGGATATCCAGTGACATACTAAACTTAGAGGAATACAATATATGGAGAAGAGACAGAAATGTAAAAAAAGGAGGAGGAATTATAATAGTAACTAAAAAAAATCTAAAAGTCAAGGAAATAAACCTAGATATACCATCACAAGTAGAACTGATTGCAGTAGAGATCGACACATCTGAAGGTAAAGTAATTGTAGCCAATTTGTACATGCCACCCAGATCAAACACATGGGAAAGAGACGAATATGAGGACCTGGCAGAGAGTACAATTCAGAGTATAAGATCATTGCTACATAAAATGGAAGAGAAATCAGAAAGAATTATACTAACTGGGGACTTCAATACAAATATAAATTGGAATAATCTAGATACAAATAGCCAAGAAAGCTGTTGGGACCAAAAGCTCCTGGATCTCGTACAAGAGTTTTTCTTAACACAACATGTGAGGGAAACCACCAGAAAAAGAGGACTTGAGGTACCTTCAGTGCTAGATCTAATATTTACTAGGCAAGAAAATGACAATAACAATTTAATATATCACCCTCCACTCGGCAAAAGCGATCACGCAGTACTAAATCATAACTTCAGGATAGCATATGACATAGTAAACAGCAATGACAGTTACAAAAAAAGCCTAAACTATAAAAAGGGAAATTATCAAGACCTAAAGAAGTATTTCTTAGAAGTATATTGGGAAAATGAGCTTAGAGGACAAGATTTAAATGCTGTATATAAAAAATTCTGTGAATTTTATGAAATAGGAGTCCAGAAGTACATCCCACAGCACAAAGAAGCAGATAAGAAAATACAGAAATGGTTCAATACAGAATGTAAAAAATCAAAAGAAAGAAGAGATTTGTTGTGGAATAGATACAGAAGACACAATAGTGAAAGGGCGTATAATAATTACAAACAGGCAAGAAACGACTATATAAGAATAAGGAGGGAAGCCCAAAAACAGTTTGAGGAGGATATAATAAATAAAAGTAGTGATCAACCAAAGCTGTTTTACAGCTATATCAGAAGCAAAACCAAAGTAAAAGATATAATACAATCCATTACGGACGAGGGAATCACTTATACACAAGAGAAAGATATTTGTGAAGCACTAAATAAGAATTTCCATTTAGTTTTTACAGAAGAAAAAAAATTTGAGAGGGACTATGTGGAACACGCATGTCCACACATACTACCAGATATACAAATAGCAGAAAAAGTAATACAGGAGGAGTTAAGTAGATTAGACAGAGGAAAAGCAGGTGGTCCTGATGAAATTTCATGTTGGGTATTACGAGAATGTGCAAAGGAGTTAAGTAAACCATTATTTTTAATTTTCAAGAAATCCTTGAGTCAAGGGAAACTACCTGATATTTGGAAAAAAGCAAATATAGTCCCCTTATTCAAGAAAGGAAATAGACAAAATCCACTCAACTACCGACCAGTATCACTGACCAGTGTTGTAAGCAAGGTATTAGAAAAGCTTATAAGAAAAGCTTGGGTAAATCATCTAGAAGAACACAGTATGATAACAGAAAGACGGTTTGGTTTCAGAAAAGGAAAATCATGTGTTACTAATCTGTTGAGCTACTATGAAAGAGTAACAAACACAGTACAGGAAAGGGAAGGATGGGTGGACAGTATCTATTTAGATTTCAAGAAAGCTTTTGACACAGTACCACACCAAAGACTTTTATGGAAACTGTACCATCAAGGAGGAATTCGAGGCAAACTGTTTTGTTGGATGCAAGACTTTCTCATAAAAAGAGAAATGAGGACAGTACTAAGAGGAAACTACTCATCATGGAAAGAAGTGACTAGTGGAGTACCACAGGGTTCGGTGCTGGCACCAATCATGTTTTTAGTGTATATAAATGATATAAACAGTAACACTGGCAATGAGAGCTATCTGAATATGTTTGCAGATGATGCAAAAATACAAAGGAGAATTACTAGCACAGACTCTTGTAGGGAGCTACAAGAAGAATTAAATAAACTTCATGAATGGAGTATTACATGGCAAATGGAATTCAATGTGGATAAGTGTCATGTAATCAAGTTTGGTAAAAGTGGAAAAAGACCTGATTGGGATTATAAGTTAGGAAATAAAACCCTATACACATCAGAAAGAGAGAAAGACCTAGGTGTGATTATCAATAACAGACTATCTCCGGCTGACCACATCAGCGAGAAGGTACGGAACATGTATACACTGCTTGCAAATATGAGAATAGCATTCACATACATAAATGAAGACATGCTAAGAAGGATAATAACATCATTCATTAGACCAACCCTGGAATATGCATCAGTAGTCTGGAGTCCTCATCTCAAAAAGCATATAGACAAGATTGAAAAAGTTCAAAGGGCCGCAACAAGATGATACCAAGCTTAAGGGACCTAAGCTACGAAGAAAGACTAAATAAACTGAATCTACCAACACTACAGGAGAGAAGAAAAAGAGGTGACATGATAATGCTATATAAGTGCATATCAGGAAAGGAGAAAATAGACATAAATGATTACTTAACATATGGAGAAGCATCAGCAAGAGGACACTGCAAAAAACTGCATAAGAAGAGAGGTGATAAAGACGTAAGGAAATTCAATTTCCCAAACAGAGCAACTGATCAATGGAATGCACTACTGAATGAAATAGTGTGTGCCAAAACAATTCACAAATTTAAGGATATGTACGATAAATATGGTTTAAGACACGGAACAGTACGAGCTTGACTCATTCCTGTAAAGATACAATTAGGCAAGAACAATTAGGTAAGAACACACACACACACACACACACACACACACACACACACACTCAGAGAGGCAGAGGGGAAGGACGTCCGTCAACTCGTTTTGCGGTGGCCACCCTTGGTCACAACTGGCCACACCTAAATAGTATCTTTATATGAGTCAAGCTGTGTACTAGGTTAAAATAATAATATGCTAATATAGTACAGCAAGTATAAGCAAAAATGTTGTCCAAAAACAGAATACATCCGTTATTGCAAGAATCCGTTGATACAGTGCATCATCAGCTGGGTGTCAACTATCACCAGGCGAGTAGCAGTGAGATGCAAATTTCTAAGTAGATGTTATCTTTCTAAGTGAGAAATACCGCTAAACTAGCACAATCTTAAGTAAAAGGAATATGGAAAGTGTTAAAAAAGGGGATAAAAGTAGAAAACAGGATGATTTCTACCCATTATTGGTTGAATGGAAACATATAATAAATTAACAGAGAAAGTGAATAAACTTTAGAAATCTTTTCAGAGTGAGATAGATGAAATTAAGAAGGAATTACGCATGCAGAAGGAAGAAAACGAAAAAATAGTAAAGGAATGAAAAAAGATACAACAATAGATGAGCTGGCAGTTGAGGTAGCTTCACTTAGAAGGACGACTAGTGAAATAGTAAGTACACTTGTCAACCATGAAAGTATTATGGAGGAGTTCAGAATTGATACAGAGACAGTTAGGCATGCGAGCAGTCTTATAGAGCAAAGCAGTGATACTGAAGAGAAGATAACCCTGACGAACAAAATGATGAGAAATTGCAAAGATGAAGCGGAACTTCCTGTGCTGAAATGGTGAAAGTAGGGAAAGACTTAGAAACAAAAGTCAATGAAGAAATCATTAGAAAGGAAATGAAAGAAAACATTAAAAACAACCCAAAACTGGTCAAAGATTCAGCATATATCAACAGATCTATAGTAATCACTGGTACAGATGAAGAAGAAACAAGAAACAAAGTTTCGAGAGCCAAAAAGGAGATGGTAAGTATAATGAACATATTGAAGGAAGTATCAGTGGAAATCTGTGATAAAGACATAAAGGAACACATAAAGACAGGGAAATATGAGAGAAATAAGTCAAGGCTCTGAAAGTAACCTTCCAGAGTGTGAATACAGTTGAAGAAATACTAAAAAATGCAAACAAATTCATGGAAAAAGAGGAATTTAAAAATGCATGGATATAAAATGTCCATCTAAAGAGGAATTGGGAATACTAAAGTAGAAGAGGAGCAAAGCAAAAACAAACAACGAGGAAGGATCAGAGGAAGAGGAGAGGATTTTTTTTTTTTTTTTACAATATAATTGGATTGCAGGTACGAAAGTGTTATGTAGCCAACAGGGAATAAAAAGATGGAAGATAGTAGACTCAGGGTATAGCAAGTATGTTAACAAGATGATTTAGATGATATGCTTAAATGTAGATGGAATGGTGTCTAAATTATTAGAGATAAAAAACAATACCAAAGAAAAGGAACCATATATTGTTTGCCAAACTGTTACAAAATTAATGCCACAGATAATAAACGATACCCTAAACTTAGAGAAATACAATACACACACACACACACACACACACACACACACACACACACATATATATATATATATATATATATATATTGAGGGGGCTCTCCCTACGTGCTAAGGGGTCTTTGTATGCAGCGTGTGTTAGGAGTGTAATGCTGTATGGCAGTGAGACCTGGGCAGTGAAGGAGGAAGACATTCGCCGGCTCAGACGTACAGAAATGACAATGATTAGGTGGATGTGCAGTGCGTCCCTGCGTCCAAGGCCTGGAGGGGCTGGGTTTACAATGGAAGAGTTGAGAGGTAGGATGGGACTGGAGTGTATTGGTGTTGTGATGAGGAGAGGTAGATTGAGGTGGTTTGGACATGTGGAGAGGATGGGGGATGATAGTTGGGTGAGGAAGGTGAGAAGTGTTAATATTGGGGGTGGGGTTATGAGGGGTAGACCGAGAAAGACATGGGACGAGGTCATTAAGTGTGACCTTAGGGTTAAGGGACTGAACAGGGAGGCTGCAATGGATCGTGCAGCATGGATAGCCGCCATTAGGTGACCAAGGCCGACACATGCAAGCATGTTGGAGCCTTTAAAAACGAAAACGAAAACGAATATATATATATATATATATATATATATATATGTGTGTGTGTGTGTGTGTGTGTGTGTGTGGAAAGGAGACAGAAATTTAAGAAAATGATGATGAATTATAATCTTAACAAAGAAAAATCTACATGTCAAAGAAATAGAATTAGATTAACCCTTACAAGCAGAACTGATTGCAATAGAGATTCACACATCTGGAAGGAATGTATTGTGGCAAATTTATATATGCCACCCAAAACAAACACTTGGGAAAGAGGCAAACATGAAGACCTAGCAGAAAGTACAAATCAGAGTTTAAGAACATTACTACATAGAATGGAAGAGGAAAATACAAGAATTATATTAACTGGAGGTTTCATTACAAATATGAATTGGAATACTCTAGATGTAAGCAGACATGAATGCTGTTGGGATCAAAAGCCCCTGGATCATGTGCAGGAGTTTCTCCTAAACACAAAAAGTAAATGAAAACCCAGAAAAAGAGGACCTGATGATCCATCAGTACTAGATCTTATATTTACTAGGCAAGAAAATGACGTAGGCAATATAATGTATGACCCTCCATTCGGCAAAAGCGACCATGTAGTATTAAATTGCAACTTCAGGATTGCATAATTAGGACATAGTTAACAGTAATGAGAGTTACAAAAATAGCCTAAAACAACAAAAATGGCAACTACCATGACCTAGAGAAATACGTCTTGGAAATAGATTGGGAAAAGGAGCATAGAGGACAAGATTTATGTGTTATATATAGAAAATTCTGTGAATTTTATGAAATAGGAGTCCAAAATTACATCCCTCAGCACAAATAACCAGAAATAAAAATAACGACATTTTTTAATACAGAATGAAAAAAAAAAAAGACATATTTCCTGTGGAAACGATACAGTAGACACAATAGTGACAGGGCATATAAGAACTATAAACAGGGAAGAAATTATTATACAAAGATAAGGAGAGAAATTCAAAGACAGTTTGAGGAAGATATTACTAAAAGTAGTGATTAACTAAAGCTATTTTACAGCTACATTTGAAGCAAAACCAAGTTAAAGATAAAACGCAGTCCTTTATGGATGAAGCGATCAACTATACACAAGAGAAAGATATTTATGAAGCACTAAATAAACATTTCCAATCAGTTTTTACAGAAGAAAATAATTATGAAAAAGATGATATGGAACATGCATGTCCACACATATTACCAGATATACAAATATCAAAAAGAGAAGTACAGGAAGAATAAGTAAATTAGACAAAGGAAAAGTATATGGTTCTGACGAAATTTCAGGTTGGGTGCTATATGAATGTTCAAAAGAGTTAGGCTGACCAATATATTTAATATTCAATGAATCCTTAGGTCAAAAAACAACCATTGTTCCCCTGTTCAAGAAAGGGAATCGAAAGAATCCACTCAACTACCGACCAGTATCACTGACCAGCGTTGTAAGATACTGGAAAAGCTGATAAGAAAAATTTGGGTAAACCATCTAGAACAGTGGTTCCCAAACTTTTTCTGGTCGTTACCCACTTTTCATACATGATCCTTGTCCATGGCCCCCCTTCCCCAACCATAACCCATGACTACAGTGACTGTCTACACTACAGTCCTACACTCATCATGTCCATATAAAAATCACTCTAGCAAATCCTGTAATTTTATTGATTCCATTTGTTATTTTCTCTTTTGTTAAGTATTAATAAAGAAATGTGTATTTTGTCTTAGCTGAATCTTATATAATTATTGAACTGGTACTAAAGGAATAATAAAATGCACATTAAAAAAAATCCATGCTTAGAGTAATTATAAATTGCATTATTGCGAAAAGCTGATTCAGCAATAAAAAAAAATTCACTGGCAGCATGGCATTGCACAAACCTGTACTGAACCTGTGTAAGTTCTCTCCACTGACTACCTACTCGCTAAACTTCTTCGGTTCAGGTTATGGCCCCCTACATTCTGATATATGGCCCCTAGTTTGGGAACCACTGATCTAGAAGAACATGGTGTGATAACAGAAAGACAGTTCGGTTTTAGAAGGGGAAAACTAATGTTTTACTAATCTATTAAGCTACTATGATAGAGTTACAGAAACGTTACAGAAAAGAGAAGGATGAGTGGACAGTATCTATTTAGATTTCAAGAAAGCATTTGACAGAGTACTGCACCAAAAACTTTTATGGAGACTGTACCATCAAGGAGGAATCCAAGGCAACCTGTACTGTTGGATGTAAGATTTTCTCAGATAAAGGGAAATGAGAGCAATACTAAGGAGAAATTACTCATCATGGAGGGAAGCAACTAGCGGAGTTCCACAGGGCTCAGTGCTGGCACCAATTATGTTTTTTGTATGCATAGGCCATACCACGTTGAGTACACCGCTTCCTGTCCGATCTGCGAAGTTAAGCAACGTTGGGTCTGGTTAGTACTTGGATGGGTGACCGCCTGGGAACACTAGATGCTGTTGGCATAACGTTCTCCCTACATGTCAAGTGGGGTTGGTGGAGGATTAGTGCCCCTCCCTGTAAAACAGTTAACTCTAAGCCCTTGGCCACCCCGTTTGGGATACATGGCGTCTGGCAATGAATGAATAAATGACATAGTAACATTGGTAATGGAAACTATCTAAATATGTTTGCTGATGATGCAAAAATACAAAGGAAAATTACTAACACAGATTCTTGCAGAAAGCTACAAGAAGTAAATACTCTTCATGAATGGAGCAATAAATGCCATATGGAATATAATGTGGACAATTGTCATGTAATTAAGTTTGGTAAAAGTGAAAAAAGACCAGATTGGGATTATAAGTTAGGAAGTGCAACCCTACACATATCAGAAAGGGAGAAGGACCTAGGAGTGTAAACCAATAACAGACTATCTCCAGATGACCATATCAGCGAGAAGGTACGTAACATGTATACATTGCTTGGTAATATGAGAATAGCATTCACATATATAAATGAAGACATGCTGAGAATTATGATAACATCATTCTTCAGACCAGTCCTGGAGTATGCATCAGTAGTCTAGAATCCTCATCTCAAAAAACACATAAGATTGAAAAAGTACAAACGGCAGCTACAAGATGAGTTCCAAGCTTAAGGGATGTAAGCTACGAAGAAAGACAAGAAAAACTGAATCTACCAACACTACATGAGAGAATGGAAAAGAGGAGACATAATTATGCTATATAAATGCATCTCAGTGAGAAAGATAATGGACATAAATAAATTATAACCTATGGGGAAGCATCAGCAAGAGGACGCTGCTAAAAGCTACAGAAAAAGAGGCGATAAAGACGTAAGGAAATCAGTTTCCCAAACAGGGGCAATTGATCAGTGGAATGTACTACCGAATGAAATAGTGTGTACCAAAACTATTAATAAACTTAAGGATATGAATGATAAATATGGTTTAATACTCGAAACAGTATGAACTTGACTCATTCCAGTAAAGATACAATTAGGTAAGTACAATTAGGTGAGGTAAGAACACACACACACACACACACACACACACACACACACACACACACACACACACACACACACACACACACACACACACACACACACACACACATGGCACATGGACATTGTAAACACACACACCCTCACACATGGCACATGGACATTGTAAACACACACACACACACACACACATGGCACATGGACATTGTAAACACACACACACACACACACACATGGCACATGGACATTGTAAACACACACACACACACACACACACATGGCACATGGACATTGTAAACACACACACACACACACACACACATGGCACATGGACATTGTAAACACACACACACACACACACACACACACACACACACACACACACACACATGGACATTGTAAACACACACACACACACACACACACACACACGGGCGCGCGACGCGCCTCTCAAATGTTAACACTGGTTCATGTTCCTTGGGTGTGGATATATTAATAGCAACCGTGGCTCAGTGGGTTAGAGCGCTTCGCTCTGACCGAAGGGTCGGAGGATCGAATCCACCCAAGGGTCAATGGTAGACATGAGGAAGGGCATCCGGTCATAAAATGCTACATGCTCCAAACCAAAAGTCCTCTACCCAGAGGCAACGCCTTAGTCCTTTGGGGATACCTGGTGTAAAATCAAATTATTTTTATATTTTTATTTTAGGGACAACTACAACCACAAATACCGTGCAACAACATGTATCTACTGTACCTCTCTGTTGCCGGACGCCTTAATCCAGTAAGGGGTGTCCACAAGCAAATCGCCTCCATGTTGTCCTGTCCCCCGCCATTTAATTTTGGTCAAACTGAAGAATATTGCAGACTGACTTTTTTTCCTTACAAAGCTTATGCATACTCTGATGGTATACAGTATAACGGGTAATCACAATTGGCCTCGTGTAGTTACAGTCATATTTTAGTAATCTTTGCAATCACTCCACTAAGGTATGCGAACCCTCCCGCGTAGCTGAGCGTGTAAAATTGTGTTGCTCACTTATATTTTCTTGAAGGCGAGGAGGAGCTGTTACACAAAATTTCTTTACCTTTCCATGGAATGATTATTCTCTTCACGGCAGACAACCACCTGACTTTCCCTTGAAAATAACAGAGATTATCTTCTCGGGCATGGAAACACACCATCCATTCTTTTACCCTCTGACTAATACAGGGTGACCTTGGGTTAATTTTGTGTCTTATATTGCTGTCTAGAGCACTTAATGGCTATTGAACTGCCTCAGGGCCAAACAAACCGTGAATCACATGCACTTTATGTTCCTGTCCGGAATCAATATGTCTGTTCTTCGTCTTGCTGAAGAGCAAAGATTCATCACTTCTAATAATGCCTATCATCAAGGTCAGATTCTTTCAGCCCTTGGCATTTTGCCCAAAATCTCTCCAGTAACATTACTTCTTCGTTTTCTGCATTTCAGTTTCCCTCGGGTAACCCTATTTCTATCATTCATTTAGATAGAAACTGAACATTTTACCTGTCAGTAACATTATACTACAATATATATTTTCCATTCTTAATGATCTTAGTACTAATAAGGCATATGGTCCAGAGGGCGTGCCACTTGTTCCCATGTCATGAATCCCTGCTGACACTCCACCTTGGTAATCTCTTTCACCTTTGTCAACTTGCAACTTTCTGAAAGTTTGCTCTCATTTAGTCGTAAATAAAGTCGATCACTCTCAACCCTCTAACTACTTTACTCTCTTGTCGACTATTTCTAAAGTCACTGAATCGGTCTTCCTTGCAAAGAGTTTGAGACATTTTTTTTTTCTCATAACCATTTTGATAGCTAATATGGCTTCCGTCATGGATGCTGTGTTTGTGATGTTATACCCTTTACAAGTTACTGTTAGCCTCCTTTTTTTCCAAATTTCGAATAATCTTTTACTTTTGCAACAAATATCTCAAACGTCTTTAATGTCTGGTAAAAATCCGTAATTTTGGAACAAACAAGAGCATTTGTTTACTTCAGATGTTGTACTTCTCTACGTCGCTTCATCTCGCGCTCCCTCTTTGAGCTTTCTGTAGCTACAGCTGTAGGTGGCAACTTTTCTTTTTAGAAAGCGGTCAGTAGTGGTGTTCCTCAGTGTTCTGTCATTTCACGTTGTCTCTTCCTCATACTTATTGACATCCTGGGCTTGTACGTGTGTCCCTATCAACTTAAATGCAGTTACTCACTTTTCGGCCAGGCACTCAAGGCATCAAGCACAAGAGTCACAGCAAAATGAAAGATACGGTGCTATGGCAACTCTGACTTCTGGCTGGACTAGTTTTAGTTGGGACAAAAGGAGTCTTGTTACCTTTTAATCTTTCAATTTTTCAAAAACTCATTCTCACATTTCCCAATTTGACATGATCTTCCCATGAAGATCTCCTTACCTTGAGCAACACAAAGTTTGTTCTTTATTATTTCTTAATGTCCTTGATGTCTCTCTTTTATGTGATTCTTTCCATAATGATATATTAAGACAGTCTCCTACAAAAACACCTCCTCAGAGATTACGTGTTCATGCTACATGCCTTATATAACTTCACTTTGTGGCTGCCTTTCCACTGGGTCTTATTCACCTTCATGAGTATAATTCTCTTAGTTCTCTAGCGGAAGGAAAGAAGGGGAGGCCTACAACACATAACACTTCTAAATACGTGGAGGCAGAGGGTTCTGAATTACTGGAATCAAAGGCTTTTCATCCCATCAGCTCATCTCCTTTTACTGAGTCCTATCAACCTCTCTCTGTCTTCACCTCTATGATTCTAGTAACTTTCTCAACTCTCTGCTTGGATTCGTTTCCCGTTTGAATGTCAGGCACGCAACATCCATCTAACTACACACGCTCACCCTGTTATTGCCCAACTCTGTAAAGCAAGAGTTAACGAATATAACTTTGGTACCGTCTTCTTCATTCAGTCTTATTAACTGCAGCTTCAGTTCAGGTTGCTCATTACTTTCGAAATGACAGATCTGAAATTTATTTTAACCTGGTTCATTTCTTTTCGGAAAGGGCTGTTTTGCAATCAGCAATGGGGTCTTTTTCATGTTCACACACACACACACACACACACACACACACACACACACACACACACACACACACACACACACACACACAAACACACACACACACACACACACACACACACACACACACACACACACACGTAAACCTTTCATAGTCTCGTACAAAGGCTCTGCTGCAGTGCTGTCCAAACTTTTTTGCCGATTGTACCCCTTGTTACCTTCTACTATTACATTCCCCTCATGACTGATTAAACTCAGTATTTGGAAGGGTAATGCAAATTATGTTAAAAGTTCGCATAATTTGAGTGCTGGACCATAGATTAATATTCAGTTCACTAAAGGAAAAAGGACTAACGAATAACATAAGAATGCTTGAAAATTACTTACAACTCAATGTGAAAGATGGGGCTGATGTTCACTGATGATTATTGTCATTCTAGGCGGTAGAGAGGCGATAGAGGATTTCAGCACTGTTCTCGTTCGCAACCTGTCCCGTTGCCTCTCCCCTCTCCCTGCTCCCATCTCCACTCCATTTCTTTCTCGCCCATTTTAATTTTTACTCTGTTCTCTTGTCATTCACTTAAGTTGGAAACTGTGTAAGAGTTGTGTTTATTCATTTATTCTGTATTCTTAAATAATCACCCATGCACACATACACATACTCTGTAAAGTTGTTGATCCAAGGTGCCATATGACCTATATGTTATACAGTTTAAAAGAAAAATCATTATCATCTCACGTACCCCTTTGATCAATGGTGCCTACTCCCAGGGGTGCACGCACCCTAGTTTTGAGTACACTGCTCAACTGGATGTTGCCATAGGTTGTTAATTAACTTCAAAGAGCAGCAGCCACAAAACTACCACAGAGTCACCCTGTCAAAGGCCACCAGGTGTCAGGATTATGTGGTCTTTATCTATTTTGTTACAGAGACCGAAGATGTATTATCTTGTCTGGTTGATTGAAGAGACCCAGGCAGAGAGAGAATAAATGTGGGCTTTGTCAGGGTAGGCTGTTTCTGTAACGTTATCCTTTTCGTACTGTAAGTGAGGTGAGGTGATGATATAGGCAGATTGGGGTCAATGGAGGTTTATTGTGAGACAGCTGCTTGACTACAAATTTAGAGTTTGACGTGACCAGTGTTTGGTTAGTAGCAGCATGTGCTTGCTGCTGTCTTCCCACTCTGTCTCTAGCTTCTACTCTCCTTGTCCTTCCTTCTTCCCTGGCTGTCTCTTGAATCTCTCTAGTTCTCTGAACCTCCTACATGTGATTTCGGACTTACATCCCCCACTGAAGTGTGTGGGCGTACGTGTGCCTACGTATGTGTATGTATGTGTGTGTGTGTGTGTGTGTGTGTGTGTGTGTGTGTGTGTGTGTGTGTGTGTGTGTGTGTGTGTGCGTGCGTGCGTGCGTGCGTGCGTGCGTGCGTGCGTGTATATGTGTGTGTGTGTGTGTGTGTGTGTGTGTGTGTGTGTGTGTGTAGGGTCTTGCACACTTGTGACACGTGAACAGCTTCCATCAAGTCATCCTGTGTTTGGATTACTTGAGTGTCTGGCTATGGAGAAATGTATCTAAGGTCTTCCTGGACTTAACTTCCTGTCTGTTATATACGGATGGATATAGCTATATAGTTACATAGTTACATATCACATGTCGTTTCATAACATATTAATGCCTACAGCCCAATGTCACCCTTGGCCAGAAGTGAGGTGGTTCTGTGTCAAAAGCCGGTTGTGCTGGCTTTCTGAAAACATACACACTGGTGGATGCGAGTAAATAATGCTAGATGAGTTTAGGTTAGATCAGAGTTTTGATGGTTATGGTTGGGTTAGTTTGAGGAAGTTTTGGTGTGGTTACGTTAGGTTGATCTGGTTTTATTTTGATTTGGCTTGTTTAGTTTGATTTTTTATGATATGAACAGGCTAGGATAAATTACAATTATAAGGGTGGTATGGATGGAGGTGGGGAGAAGGGTGTGTCGGATGGAGGTATTCTTTGGATTGGAGAATGGGGGAGGTACTGTTGGGCACACATTATGCTTCTCTATTTTTTCACCTTACACTTTCTCTGTATTAACCCATGCGTTCCATAATGTATTTTCTAGATTTCCCCCCTCCATGTCTCTTCCCCCTTTCCAATGCATCCACTTTTAAGCAGCACACATATCTTTCATATATTTTATCCTCCTCCTCTTCCCTTCCAACCTTGCCATATCCGTACTATGGACTCAGTCTTTTTATTTGCTTCGACTTTCATATTGCTCACTAAAAAGCAATGTTTTACTGCTTCCTTTCCTTTTCCACATCCGGAATATCCCGCTTAATATTCCCTAGAGTTCTCAATGAAATTCAGTGAAATTTTGTGGGAACGTGCACATTAACCAAGGAAGAATTGGTTAAATTTTGGGGCAGATCCGAATCCGAATCCTATATCCACCGACTCGGATCCGGGATTAATAAAAAGTTATGAACGGATTTTAGTGAAATTTAGTGGAAGGGTGGGCCATGGCCATGGAAGAAATTAATAAATTTTGGGGCGGATCCGTACCTGGATCCTGAGTATCCCGGACACTATCTCCAAAAATTCTCAATGAATTTCAATGAAATTTTGTGGAAAGGTTGGCCATGGACAAAGAAAGAACTGATTGGATTGGGGGGGCTGATCTGGGTCCTTTTTAATGGCAATGGCATTGGCGGAGGTATGCCCTCTCTGAGCGCTTTTTGGTTCATATATGTACAATACTATGTAGTAACAAAGACGTAATAATGTATGTGATAATACTAACTACAAACAGAGATTAAATATATGGAAATAGAAAGCACTCAGAGAGTGCATGAGAGTGCATATCTCCGCCAACGCCTGATCCGCATCCGGATCCGCCCCCAATTTTAATAAAGTCTTTCTTAGCCCATGGCCCACCCACCCTTCCACAAAATTTCATTGATTTTCATTGGGAACTTTTGGAGATATGATGTGAACAAACAAACAAAATGTTCCGGATCACAACCAAAATCTAACAGCTAGTTCATTGGGCCATACCCTACTCCTCCAAAAAATTTGAGCATAATCCGTTCATAACTTTTAGAGTAATCCTGCTGACAGACCGACGGACAAACAAAGCAACATCGGCATAAACATATACCTCCTGGCGGAAGTAAATACTACTACTACCTAGTAACAGAGATGTAATAATATACTGAACTAGAGGGGCACTCAGTGAAGCGCATCTCTCCGACAAGGGCAATGTAATTTCCAAACCACTCTTCATAATGTATTAGGGTTTCTCATCACTGATTAGGTTTTGCAAAAAGTGTTTTCTGGATCCAGAATCTGTAATACTATCCTGATCGGTGCCAGTAGTTAACCGACTCCCTGGGACGTGGACTATCTAACCACCAAACTTGGTCCGCACCTCTCTTTTAGTTTTTGAGTAATCCTGCTAGCAGACAAACTGACACACATCGGTCCCATAAGTCAGTCGATTGTTCCCTGGGACATGGGTTGTCTACCCACTATACTTGGTCCAAATCTTTCTTTTAGTTTTTGAGTATTCCTGCTAACAGAGAAACAAATAACAAACAAACAAAATGCATAGGCGAAAACGTACTCTCCTTGTCGAAGAGAATCATACTGCCTAATGACAAAGATGTAATAATATATAGAATAATACTACCTATCATCCACAGATGAACCATGGGCAGCTACTGCTAATCGAGGTTGTCTACTCTCTCCACAATATCTTACTTATAAAAGAAATCCGGAGTAATTCTCAAATCAGCTAAGTGGTCTTGCCAGGGACAGACACAAGTAACAGTGGGGCGAGTTGCTGAGCCGAACTTTTATCTGTACTCATAGACATTCTGAGTAGGTGGTGAAGAAGGGATGGCAAGAGCAGAAGGAGGATGGGGAGGAGGAAGAGGAGAAGGAGGAGGAGGAGGAAGAGGAAGAGGAGAGGAAGAAGAAGAAGGAGAAAAAGAAGAAGTTGAATATATATCATTTTCTTTATTTTCCTCCCACGCGAAATACCTGGGAGCTCTCTTAAGATCGTCTGCATTGAGCCCACATACTCTCAGATGATAACAAGTCCTTCATCTCAAATTTGCTACCATTACGAGATATCACGCGGTGTGGGCCTCTAAATTTATCATCTAATTTAGAACTACGAGAGAATACTAAGTCCCCTACGTTAAAGATGATAGGTGATGCTAACTTATGTTGGCGTTGTATGTTATCCTCTTTAGTTAAAGCCTGATTAACCTTTCCATACTGATGTACAGTATTTTCTGGAAGTCTGTCATTTTCACTTTCACGCTATCATCCAAATTATGGAGTGGACTGGATTTCGATAATAAGATAAAATAGCGTGATTTTTTTTTTTTCATCAAATCCATATAAGACAGAGTTGAGTATCGCCAGTGGATTTAGTGGATTTATTGATGGAACTACTGAATGTGGCCAAAAGTTGGAGAATTCACTCATTTCGACAGGTGAATTGAGAACCTAAGTACCTCAAGTCCAACACGTGACGCTTTTGCTTTTCGACGAGGACATTGGAAGCTGGATATTTGGGTATGACATTACATTTATTGATTTTATACTGGTTACAAATCTCAACAAGAAGACTATCGTTGAACAATAGGTCATTATCTATAATAACATTGGATAGAGTAATGCATGGACAAATGATGTCATCAATGAAGGCAGGTGCAGTACTCTTAGTCTTGTCTTGTTGAGCTACGAGAACACAGTAACGTGAGAAATGATCAACTGCCACAGACAAATACTCTGCACCAGACTCCGTGAGAGGCAGTTTAAGAATGTCAATAGAAACAGTTTCCCACTGACGTGATGGAACTGGATATTGCAGAAGTGAGGCAGGTAATGCAGTTGCCCCTTTATGACGATTACAGGGAACACAGGCATCACAGTGAACATCGATGTCCTTACGCATAGTAAGCCAAAAAAAAAAAAAAAAGAGGCATGCTTGTCTCATACACCAATCCTTTCCCGAATGGGGTGCATGAGGTCTGTTATGGATGATGTGATGTAATGCAGGTATTAAATCAGTGGAAACAACATGTTGACGTACCTCTCAGTTAGGTATGTCCCTCTTTGTGAGGGATGTCTTCCTATACAGAATATCATCGTCTAACATGAGATCATCTACCCACTGGCAGAATGGGTAATGTTGACGCGTCTCCTGATTCTAGAAAAAATCCTGTGAATAACCTTACACTACAGAGGATAGTGTGCTTACAGTTATAATTAACTTCTGAGGTTAGGGTGGTGTAAGAAACTTCATTTGGTTGACATGGTGAGACTGCCGTGATTACATGATGTGAAAGAGCATCTGCAACTACATTTGCTTTACCAGGGACGTACTCAGAGGTTGTCTTGAAGTCTTGGATAATAGCTGATCATTGTGCTAGACGACTAGTAAGATTTCTTCCTTTGCATAAAGCATAAAGTGGGCGATGATCTGTTTGGATACGTACTGGATATCCGTAGACTATGTCTCTGAAACGTTTGAGATACCAAACAACTGCTAAATCCTCCCAATCAGTATCTCTCTTGTTACATTCCGCGGCATTAAGAGCACATCTAGCATACGCTATTAAACTTTTCCTGTTTGCTTGATCAATTCGCATCAACACTGCACCAGTTCCCACTCCAGATGCATCTGTACAAAGAAGAAAATGTTTCTTATAATCAGGGAATGCCAGGACTGAGACAGTAACAAGTGGTGTCCTCAGGGTTTCAAAAACATGAGGCTTATCATTAGTCGAAACAAAAGAGGAGCCACTCAGTCCAAGGAAACTTCTGACATCATTAGTACTGGTAGGTTCTGGGAAGTTAGAAATTGCCTTAACTTTCTCATCTGTGGTATGAATTCCTTCAGCATCAACCACATGTCCAAGAAACTTAATTCTCTTACGTGGAAAGTTGCATTTACTGATCTTAAATCTCAGACTTGCCATCTGGAGGCGATCAAAAACTTAGTGTAGCTTGGCAAAATGTTTAGGTATTGGCTCATCCACTACAGTGATGTCAGTGATGTCATCTAGATAGGCCAAAAGAGAATGATCGATCATACCACCGAATACAGAATGGATATTCCTCGTGAACACTGTTGGAGCATTTCTAAGACCAAAGGGAAGCCTTTTAAAATGACACTGACCAGAAGGGGTAATGAATGCAGTTATAGGGCAAGGCGACACTCCCATTTCTACTTGCCAGTAGCCATTGAGTAAGTCAAATGAGATGAAAACAACGTTATTCTTGCCATGATCTGTTAAGACTGGTAATGGGAATCAATCGGGCACAGTGACAGAGTTTACTTTCCGAGTGTCAACTACGGGTCTAAATTCACCTCCTTTCTTGGGGACTAGGAAAAGCAGACTATTCTATGGACTGACGGAGTGTTCAGTGATGTCCTGATTTAACATATCGTGTACTATCTCGTCTGTTCCTTTTACATAATCTATGGGGTAATATATATGCTGGGACATAAATTGGTCGAGCACTGGGAACCAATTCAGTGTTACGCTTGCCATACTTGTATTGCCCATTGGTTCACCAGGCAAGGCCACAACATCTCTAGAGGTCCGCAAAAGATTTATTAACTGTTCTTTTTATTGAAGGAAGTCGCCTGGATCTATTTGAGAGGTGAGATCAGCTGAAGGAGTCGTAGCAGAATCCACAGAGTTTCAGATGGTATATACACCAGGTAAAATATCATCATACGTAGTAGTTACAGACAATGGTATATCCTGGCACACCTTTCCGGCCGATGGGTACACCAACACCAGCTTTCCTCCAACACAGATCACAATGCCGATTCATATGTTAAACCATTCATTCAATACTTCACAGGTAATGTTAATGCATTCACTCCTTCTGTCGCACCTAAAACACGGACAAAGATTTTCAAGACTTCGTGCGGCAACAAAATTGTGCACCATTTTGTCACTGCTCGTTTTATCTCTGCGTTTTTTAAAATGACATTCAGATTATTTGAGGTAGTTAAGTGAGACATAGATGAGTCAACCACTGTGTCCTTGTTAGAAGGGGTGTCATGAGATTCTAGTAAATGATCCGCATCGTTCTCATTGCTCACTGGTGGTGGTGGAGATATGGTAGACTGTGTGATCACATTTTCGTGTGAAAGGACAGGGTTTGGACAATTCATGCCTGATACATAAATCCCCTGTACTTTAATATTACTACAAGCAGGTATCAGTTAAACTGAATGTTAAGCCATGGTTTCTATACCAATTAAAACATCTGCAGGGTAGCGGACTTTGTTTGAGACATAAAACTCAGCTTTGAAGAGATTTATTAAATCATCGCGTTGTATCTCAAAAGTTACATTGTCCTTCACATAAAACCCTAAGCCGGGAACACCACAGAGACGAAAACCAGGCGGCTCAAGGATCAAACTCGTTTGATCCTACCTTTACTACTGTCTAAAGAGAGCTCGGATATTAGGTTCACCATTGACCCGGCGTCCATAAAAAATAATGTAGGGATTTCTTCACTTTGCCGAAGATAACTGCCTAAGCGAGTCAGAAGGCCAATTTGGCGAATGGAGAGCTCAGAATTTTGTGTCGTTATGGAGAATTCTGTCGGTTCTGGCGCGAGTTTTCCCCCGACTGTGTAATGGCAAGGGCACAGCATTCGCTAGTGGAACGTACAATACTTATTCCTTAATGATCTAGAAGGTGATCTACTATCACACCTATGTCTTCTTTAATCTCCAACTTTCTTGTAGTAGTTTGCATCACGATGACCTGTTCGTTTACAGTACCAACAAGCTGTCTTCGTTCTGCTTGTAGATCTAGGTCTGTTGTGAAGAAACTGCTTTGTGACACAAATCTTGCACGTGATATGGCTGGTGAACGTGGCCTGACGTTTCGTTTGCTGGGAGAACGTGAGACGTGTCCTTGACCTTGTGACTGCAAGGACTGTGATGCTGAGCTAGTGACTGGGCGAATAGTGCTTGCTGTTTGAGAAGGCATTATACCGAACTTCTTTTCTATCTGTACAGCTAACATGGTTATGCCATCCTTTCAAGAAAACAAAATCTCTAACGCTGCATCTGATTCATCCTTACTAAGACGATCTAAGAATCATAGTTCACCAAATAACGTTGCTACATTCTTTAATGACGGGTAGTGTTTCCCTTATCATCAATTTCCGTCCACGGACTGTTTCGTAATGCCTCTGAAGTTTCTGTTTCAGTGCAACTGACACAGCTGCCGCTTCTAAGAGTGTATTATGTTTTGAAAGGATGAATTTATCCTGTCTCATACTTTGCAAGAATATGTAAACGCTTATCAAACATCCGCCTTTCGTGTAGTTACAAAAAAATTATACGAATATGTTGCAGAATTCATCAAAGGAATTAAACTTATCAAAAAAATCTACAACGGACTAATGACCCTACACGTGAGTAACCATCACGTAATCGGCTCCGAAGTTTGGTGATATTAACCCTGTCTTTTGTAAGCCATTTGTAACTGCAGACTGGCCATCACTAATGAAACAAGAAGCTGTGACAAGGCGCAGCAGATCAGTCCCGGGCAGTCATATTAGTGCTGACATATAAACACAACAGGATATCTAGTCAAAGATGTCACATGAAATTTGGAGTAAATCAGGTGAAAATTTATGATTTTATGCCCATTTGAAATATCAGGCCCGACCCACCTGACAGTGACTCCCCTACCGCTAACTGGGGGGTGACTCTTCTGATGTAATGGGGCATGTTATAGGATGCAGATTTGAAAGATGCACCCTTAGGTTTTGATTTCATGTCGATATGACGAATTTGAAAGATGTTATGGGAGAGAAATTATTTTTTTTATTATTATTTTTTTTTTTTACATTTTTGGGCCTATAGCATGAGCCTTGGCCCAGTTTAGCCCCAAATTTAAACAGGTGATCAGAAGGTCATTGCCCATCATCTTTCTAATTTTAGGCAAAATCGCACCAGCAATTTTCGCGTAAAGTTGTCAACAGACAGACTGACAGACAGATAAACAAACAAACACACAGACAAACCCAGTGAAATCAATACCCTTCCCCGAGCACCTCCGGGGGCGGGGACGGGTAATCGCACACTAATTGCAGGATTCATTCAAATGAAGTTGGGACGCCATGTATCTCCAAAAATAATTATTTTTTTTTTGGGGGGGAGGGCAGGAGGGATTGTTATATTTAATAAAGTTGAAGAAGTTGATGGTAACTGAGAGATTTCTGATGTATTGGGGGTATGACACTCAGCTGATTGAACTGTTTCTCGTGAATAAATCTTTCCGTTTCTCAAACAAGTGAGATTATCGTGAAAGGCAGTGGGTTTTATATCTTCTCCTGAAGTATGTGTATCATTACAGATAAATTAGGTTTCTTAAAGTAAGGAAATGGCATAAAAAATGAATTGGAAAGGAAAAAGTACATGAGAAACTATGAAATGAGTGATTATGTGAGCAGAGATTTTTTTGTAAATAAAATAAAATGTTATGTACAGTAAGAGATTACATGAAATATATAATATTTACAAATGAAGTGTTCATATGGATGAAAATAGCCAAAAAAAAAAAAAAAAAAAAAAAGCATGCCAATTATTTTGGGAAAGTTTTTTTTAGTATAATAATTTAATCTTGTAAGAGAAGAGAAAAATAATGTATTAAGATTACTGGAAGGAACTTTTTAATTGAATGGCACTAAATCCCACCTATTTAAACAACATCTACTGCAGAGCGTGGTGTGGACTCCTACTGATATCTGTGGTGGGTGAAGAGGACACGTTACAAGTCACCGGGTCACTGGAGTTTCGACAGTCAGCACGATCGTTGTCAGGGACGATCTGATGACAGGCGACTTGTGGCAGCCGGCAGGGGTAGCGACGGCAGGCAGATTTAACGGCAGACATTCTTACTGACGAGGTTGGCAGGAGATAGACTTATTGACAGGCTGATCTGGATGACGGGCAGGCTTAATTGGCAACAGAATAAAATAGACGACTTGTGGCAAACAGCACAGATGGCGGTGGCGGACTGGTTTAGCAGCAGGCAGTCTTACTGTCGGACTTGGCAGCAGACAGACTTCCTGACAGGCTGATTTGGGTGATGGGCAAGCTTATTGATGTCAGACTTGGTTGGCGACAGATGACAGACAATCAGTATATATGTTACTGGATTTGACGGTATACAGATTTGAAATCAGGTGTGTTCTTGACCTTGCTGCCACTAAAATGTGAGATGTGCTCCCACTGAATTAGCGTCAGGATTATCAGATGATCTTAAAAAACTCCGTATTCCAACTCGATGGTTTATTGAGGTGCTTAAGGTGTTACACCTACGGAATGTAGTTGATTTCTGCCTCTCATACAATCTTTTAGGGCATACAGGGTTTCCTTTGTGTGGAGCTCAATGTCACCCTTAGGCTGTTTACAGAATATCTACTGTTCTCATTCCTGATTCACAGATGGGTCAGCGCTGAGGAAAAGGTTGCTTACTCTTACACAGTGTGGAACATTCACATCTTATAAATGGTTGAAAGGCCAAACATTTGACTTTGTTGTGTGTGACCTTGACCTTTGACCAACTGTTCTCAAAGTAGATTTTTTTTCCTGGCTGAATAGGAATCACAACTGTTGGAGTTGACCTTTACCTGTGACCTTGTTTTCTGACATACTATTTTCAAAACTAAATCGCACCATCCTTCCCTAACTCACAATACTTTTATCAGTTTGATCAACATTCAATTGAAACTGTTTTGTGTTATAGAGTGGAATATTAAACATTACGTTGTGACCTTTACCTTTGGCTAATTGTCAAAACTGAAGACTTCTTTTGAACACCGTAAATTATTTTCTATGTTAAGACAAAAATTAGATAATTGGTATTTAAGCTGATCCTGCTAAGTCATCTTGATCTTTGACCATTTGTTATGAGAAGGCAAAACAAGATAAAAGAATTGGGAGTGAAACTGATGACGAACGGCTAGTGGTGAAACTTTCCGGTTCTATCTATCTATCTATCTATAGCCCGACGCCCTAATCCCGCAAAGGGTGGCCGGAGACAAAACGCCTCCAAGTCGCTCTGTCACCCACCATTTGACTACACTCCCCCCAACTCACCCCCCCCTCCCTCATATACCTCTCAACTCCATCCCTCCACCTCATCCTCGGTCTACCTCTCCCTCTCCATCCCTCCACCTCACCTACATACACCATCTTAGTCAGTCTTTCATTCTCCATTCTCTTCACATGTCCAAACCACCTCAGTGTATTTCTCCTAATCTTCTCAACCACGTCCACATGCACCCTACAGCGTTCCTTCACTTCTTCATTCGTCAACCTGTCCCTCCACGTCACTCCACATGCTCCTCTCAAGTAACTCATTTCCACTGCTCTCACTCTTGACTTGTTCCCCTCTTGCAAGGTCCATGCCTCGCTTCCATACGTCAGGATAGGGATCACAATACTATCATTCAGTGACTTCTTAACTTCCATACTCACCTCCCTATTTCTCATCACTGCTTTCAGTGTACCAACAACCTTCCTTCCCTGCTGTACCCTTTCACGCACTTCATCCCCAAAGTTCCATCCTTACTCATCACACTACCCAAGTACTTGAATGCACTCACATTCTCCATATCCTCACCATCCAACCTCACTGCACACTCTGTGACTTCATTCCTCTCAAACACCATAACTTTACTTTTGTTTACATTAACTTTCAGATTCCTCCTCCTACACACTGTCCCAAATTCATTCACCAAACCTTGCAACTCCCATTCATCTTCACTCAACAGTACTGTATCATCAGCAAACAGCAACACCGGAAGCGTCAAAATCTCACCCTCATTCATTAAAGCCACCCCCACATCCACTGCCATACCCTGCACCTCCTTTACAACCCCATCCATGTATAGATTAAACAGCCATGGAGACATCACACAACCCTGTTTCAGTCCCATACCGAGATCAAAGAACTCACTCAGCTCACCATCCACTCGCACCGTAGCCCTAGCTCCCTCGTACATACTCTTCACAGCACTCAACAATTTCCCCTCCACTCCATATATTCTTAATACCTTCCACATACCTTGCCTATCTATTCTGTCATAAGCTTTCTCCAAGTCCATGAAGGCAGCATACACTTTCCTTCCCTTCTCTAGATACTTCTCCACTAAACATCTTAGAACAAATATCTGATCTACACACCCTTTTCCCTTCCTAAATCCCCCTTGTTCTTCTCCAACTAGCTCCTCTGTCATATGCCTAACCCTATCAATGAGTATTCTACCATATATTTTACCAGTCACACTACGTAGGCAAATACCCCTATGGTTATCACATACTTCTCTCCCCCCTTTTTCTTTGTACAAAGGAACAATTATACCTGATTTCCAGTCCTCTGGAACCCTTCCCTCTTCCCAAGCCAATCTACACAACTTCCATATCCACTCCACAACAATCTCACCCCCATACCTAAGCATTTCACCACACACTTCATCAATTCCTGGGGCCTTTCCCAACTTAATCTTCTTCATCGCTTCCACAACTTCCGCCCTACTGATCTCTTCCTCCCTCCTCTCATCTCTTCTTCTCCCAGCCATTCCCCAACAACTTATACTCGCACTGCTCTCACTCTCTACATTCAACAAATCCTCAAAGTGCTCCTTCTATCTCCTCAATTTCTCTCTCTTCTCCACCAACAATCTATTATTCCTATCTTTCACTCTCCTACTATTTCCCCTTTCACACTGCCTTACTTTCTTTACCTCCTTCCAAAACAATTTCTTACTATCCCTCCATTTCACACTCAGATTCCTCCCAAACTCTTCATCCACTTTCTTCTTATTCTTCTTCACCAGTCTCTTAACCTCCCTTCTCCTGCTCACATATACCTCTCTCTTCTCTCTCTCATCTTCTCCCCTACATCTACTCGCTAACCATTCACTATATGCTTTCACTTTCCGGTTCTGATGTATACAAATGATGATGTACTGGTTGCAGACAGTGACCAGGGTTTTGAAAACTGGTTCAAATTTTTGGTGAAAGTGAGTGAATGCTATCATTTGAACAGTATAATTGTAACAGCAAATTAAGGCTTTATAAGAGAGAAATGGACTCCCAGAGAGATTTGATTATTAAAAAAGTGGGAACTTGAACAATGGAAAATTATTTGTATATCGGTACAAAAAGAAAAAGAAAGCAAAATGCACAGAGGTTATGGATGGCACAATGCTCAAAGTAATACATCAAGTGCTGTGACGGCTTTGACAAAAAACAGAGGACTGGATATGTTTTACGCCTCATAGTGGAGATAGGTGTTGGCGACCATCAACCACACACTGAACACAGTGCTGCCTACTTTTATCTCCACCTTGATCAATTTTTTTTTTGTCTGCTCTCTTTTCTTTCTGTTCTCCAATCCTTCCTATCACCTTGATTGCCATTCATTCCATTTACGGTTGCTCTACACTAAGTGACAAACTTAATGGTTTCATTTGGCCAAGGAAACCATGAACAATGCTGGTTGGTAAACATAACCAAACGACGAAGTGCTGTATAGCCTGTTAGAGTGCCACGGTTAACGGGGTTGACAGACGCAAATGCGTCGTCCATCTGAGAACCAAACCTCCTGGCTCTTTCCTGTACCTCATTGTAGTGAGTCGCGGTCCCCCGCAGGGGAACATCGGTTCACTGTAGGAATTATCCCTGTAGGGGCGGTTGCTTGTCTGCTGTAGATGGGTCTGTGTGGCCAAACAGAGGGCGGTTACTGAATAATTGTAACATGAGTCTGAAAAACTGATAGTGAAAGCAATTTATTCTTTTAAGAAATAACACTGGCTAGCACAGCCTGAACAATATAGTGACTGGAGAAAATACAGAGTAAGAAATTCTACTAAAAAGGCGACAGAAGAGAGTGTGCTTAGATGGTTTGGGTATGAATAGAACCACATCATTACACGTTCACTTCCCTGCTCTTTACAGGCCGTCAAACCAGTGAGGGTTCTGAGAGGACCAATAATGCGTGTTTCGGTGATTAAGTTCGCCGGACATGTAAAAGTTGGCCTCATCAGAGAACAGGATGCCGGTGGCGAAGTCGGGGTAACAGTCCACTTCTTATAAAGCCCATTCGCAAAACTGCATTAGCTGGTCTGGGTCGTCCTCGCTCAGTTTTTGTAGTAATTGTACTTTGAACAAGTACCACTTCTCCAACTTCAGGATGCAGTGAATGCTTCATTTACTGAACCCAATTTCAGAGGACAATCGGTGCAGGGATTTCCTTGGACTCACAGCAAAGCATGCCAAGATAGCAGTACGTGTTGCTTCGTTTACAACAGTCTTTGGCAGTCCTGAACTTGGTCTGTTGCACATACTCCCCATCTCCCTGAATTTGGCAATTAGTCGTCCAACAATGATATGAGAAAATGGGTGTCCATGTGGATGTCAGCGATTAAACTCGTCTGTCACCATTCTGTTGCTTTGTGTACCCACCAGCCGGATGATCTCAGTGTGTTCCTCTTGGGTCAACATCGTTGTACAGCTGCAATGCAAACCATGCAACAGAAAAACACAATTAATTTTTTCCCCTATGGCACATGACTCGCGGGACACCTGTAATATATATATATATATATATATATATATATATATATATATATATATATATATATATATACTGCACATATTGGGGAGGCGGTGGCTCAATTGGTAGAGAGGTGGCTTGCGGTCCTACTGGACTCAAGTTCAAATCCCCGCTGGGGCAGGGAACAGTTTAAGGATTTGAATTCATGTAAGACTTTACCGATCTACCAGAAGTCCCGCCGACATGTTGTAAAAATACCCCCGTTAATACCAATTCACCAGTCCTGTATGAGACAGCCCTAGCATGTATTCAATATGGACGGTGGGTGTTAGTGCCGAAATGGTGACATGTAGAGGTGTATGATATGTAGGAGGACTACTGGGCCTTTGGAGGAGGCTGTGAAGCCTATGCACAGAGTCGAGTACATTAAAAAAAAAAAAAAAACATTAAATCCTCGATATATGATACCCCTAGATGCGATACCCCAGCTTAATGATGAGGGTAAAAACATCACCATACCCCACCTAACGATGGCCACACCCTGGTTTAACAATGGGGTTTGATTTTTTTTACCGATTTTGATTATATTTTAGACTAAAATTGTGTGTTTAGGTTGATTTATAAACTGTTTTTAGGCTTAGATTAATATGTTCTAGCCATAGGTGGGGTGAATATTGTCATTTTGGAGTACAGTTTACTAAGTCTGATTTTTTCCTGACTTATATTTGATGATTTTCAGATTTTATTTGTTGGTTTTAGTGAGTTACTTACAGGTGTTAGGCTTAGGTTAGTTTCCTTGATAGCTGTTAGGCCATTTGGATTGCCTTTAAACATGTTTTGGAGCTCATTTTGGTGGGTTTTGGGCTTGGTTTGGGGGGAAACTCAAGGATGGTAAATGCTCCACATTACATGTTAAAAGTACAGAACCCCGATATATGATACACCACCTAATGATGGGGTTTTACCTAACCAATTACTAGTACATCGTTTAACCGGGGTATGCCTCTCTCTCTCTCTCTCTCTCTCTCTCTCTCTCTCTCTCTCTCTCTCTCTATATATATATATATATACATATATATATATATATATATATATATATATATATATATATATATATATATTTATATATCTATATTTACTGTATATATCTGCATTCCACCATCTTCCTTTCAGCACGAAAGGGTTATGAATGCTGCTTGTGTAACTAGGCAAGTTTACTACCCCAGTTATACAAATCAGTGTCATAACTGGTAAGGATCCATGTAACCGCAGCATGATGAGTATAATGAGTACACAGGATGTGAATGAGTTTGAAAGTGAGAGGGAGAGTGACAGCCCAAAAATATAGGGTACGTTAAATGAAAGTATGTGAGACAACAAGATAAGGATGTTGAGGATTTTTAGGGGATAAATTAGAGATAAAATGAACTATACAGTATGCATGGAGACGAATATCATGTTCTTTGCCCTTGTTTAACTTGGTAGCTGAAGGAGCGACTCTGCTCCATAGGTGTGAGTGAAGCATACCTGAAAGGAAAGAAACGTACTCTGATATTTTTTGTTTGTGAGGTGGAAAAATCTACTTAGAAAGCTTGAATGTGTGAATTGATGTGCATCCCATTTGACTTGGTGTTCCCTTCAACAGTTCTATTTTTTGCCTTTTCTTTGACTCTTGATGCCATCTCTCCTCAACTCATACAATATGTGAGAACTGAGTTCAGGATGAGAATGGTAATGTTTATTTATAATATATTCGAATCAAGTAAAAATTATTCGTCTTTACTTCACATAACCTTTATCTTAAGCTTTTTTTTTTTCTTACTTCTTACACCTTACCTCTCAAAATATAATAAAAGTACCTCATCATGCTTGCAGTTTTCCAACCTGAAGTACTTACCCATGTACAGCCGTCCACACTGCCGCGAGGTACATCACAGAACGTTGGCAACGCTGGCCAAGACGGTAACCCGGAACCTCAAGTTTTCGAACTTCATTCGATGCAGTCACTGGTGGGAGGGAGAGATGGGAATGGGAGGCATAATCCACATATCGTACTAGTTACGAGTGATGTAAGAGGTCATTGAATACAAATATTCAGTCTTAAGTGTTTATTATCACAGATAATATTGCTATTCAGCATTTTTACACCATGCTAACGTCGATCATACACATCGCCTCGGTAACATAGCAACAGCGCGCACCTGTGCTTCAATCGGGGGGAGGGTTTCGAAGCGTTTCACTTGCTTCTTTACTATATCTCCCCAGCGTTGTCACCGCTCTGTGGTGTACCTCGCGGCAGTGTGGACGGCTGTACATTCACCGTACTTTCCTTTCCTTTCATTTTATCTTCTTAAAATCAAGTCCTTATTGTGGCAGTGAAAAATGCGAACTACTAAAAGAGGAATACAGTGGAGTGCCTAATGGAACAGAGGCAAGTACAGCCACTCAGACTGTACATTACTGGAACCGGTTCTGTAAATAATTCTTGCTTGTGGTGCAGACACATGACTGATATAGCCAGCAAAACATTTCACATCTCTCGGGGTCTGCTTGGCAGTGTCTTTTGCAATAGTTTACTACAAACAATGTTTAATTTTTCCTTAGGGACAGCAACATATAGGGTTAGTAGTACATTTTCATCAAATGCTCAGCCTGTTACTATATATATAATGTGAAAATTCACAGAATCTGGCCCAGTATTTTACCTCCTTCTCATGGTGTAAACGTTGTTTTCTTAATTGCATATTGGTTCAAATATGAGAAATGCGATTTCACACTACTACAGTTGAATAAGATGCATTGTATGCATTGCTAACTAACTTTCATATTATCGATGCATGCGGCATTACATTTGTGTGTTTCAGATCACATATACATTAACAAATAAATGATGGTATAACACTGTACTCATAATTCTGTATCAGAGAATGTTTAATAGTAGAAACGACTGCAGCAAAATCTCTACAAGAATAATTCTCGGAGCATCAGTGTTACGAAACGTCGGGAAGAATAGAGGAGTAACTATTGACAGCAAAGAGACTATAGTGATCCTTTACTTAAGGAGAGAATGCGGGTCATCACTTACTCTCATTTCTCCTTTTTATTCTTTCCTCTTTCTTTTCTGAGACACCAATGTAATGGTTCTTTAATTCCGCCTACAAACAACTTCTCTTAACTTGGGACTCGCTGCTATTTGTTTGTGTGTGTGTGTGTGTGTGTGTGTGTGTGTGTGTGTGTGTGTGTGTGTGTGTGTGTGTGTGTGTGTGTGTACACCTCTTTGTGTTCATTTTCCTCTTTTATCATCAGGCATGAAGTAACCACTTGCGTGGGGTAACAGACGTGGGTATGACATGGAAGTAATTCATCCATCCTGCAGTGAAATAACTCAGCATACACTTATGTACTCCATCGCACATTAAGTTCTTGCAACCAGCCTATCGACGGGAGAATGGTTCGTTGGGCAGGCTTATTGCAGCTCGTCGAAATTACCTTTTCTTTCTCATTGCCTCCTGTTAGTAACCCCAATGACACCTCATCACGGAGACCGCCAGGCTTATCATTTAATTGTGCTAGTGAGAACTGGACATCCCCCCCCCCTCTCTCTCTCTCTCTCTCAGACACACACACACAATACACAAACACACACACACACACACACACACACACACACACACACACACACACACACACACACACACACACACACACACACACACACAATTCTCTCTATCACACACACACACACACACACACACACACACACACACACACACACACACACACACACACAATTCTCTCTTTCACACACACACACACAGTGCGTATATTCATGGAGCTCTGTCTTTCGGTACGCTGGCCTTTCATTACACGTGAAGCAAAGGGTTAACCGCTTAATTGGCAACTGCAAAGCTAAGGCGTTTGTTTACAGAATTAATTGGTTTGAAACAATTGAGAGACTATTATTGTCAGAAGTTCTGTTCTGAGGGTATTCTTCTGTCAAATAACAATTGTTAAGTATCAAGAGTCTCTTTGAATGAGTGGGGTATAACTAACACCCTAACTCACCTATTATTATCTTATATCCTAGCCACTTCCCCTCGATTTGGCCAAATCTTATATGATACTTAGCTAGATAAGTCGGAATGACAGATAATGACGGGCTTGCGGTCTTGGTTGAGTTGTGTGGGTCTGTCCAAGCGTCCTGGTGCCTTCTATCTACAATGTACTCTCGTTAGCTAGTTTGGTTGAACGGGACTGAAGTTTTTCATTCATTCATTCATTGCCAGACGCCATGTATCCCAAACAGGGTGGTCAAGGGCTTAGAGTTAATTGTTTTACAGGGAGGGGCACTAATCCTCTACCAACCCCACTTAACACGTAGGGAGTTATGCCAACAGCATCTGGTGTTCCCAGGCGGTCACCCATCCAAGTACTAACCAGACCCTGAAAAATGGCGCATCTCTGTCCTTCATTGGATTCAGAGATGCCAAGGATTATTTAACTACAATTACCTAAACACAATGAAATACTTCACGAAATTTACAAGGAGGGTCTAATTTAACAAGTTAATCTTAATTTTAAGTAAAACTAAAACCAAATTTTCATTTCATCTGCGTTGAGATATAAAAGACCTTCCATTTTCCACATCACCAAACACTCATGCACAGTCAGGTATGTGGAATATTCCTATCATTTTAAGTATTGATACACGTGTTTACATTATAAAAGGTTAAATAAAGGTTGTCCATAAGAGGTTAAACGCAGTAATATTTAGAGTATTCATAATAAAGTCTGTTAACCAGAAAACTAGAGCAAATCCTTGGGTTATTAAACCGCTTTAAACAAGCACTATACAGTATGTTCTCTGGTAAAGTCCTGTGTTTTTAACAGGGACATCTACATTAAAAGGTGTGCATAAACCACTACACACAGGATATCTCCCCTCGGGGTAAATAACTTTGCACAGTTTTGGGGCCAGGAATAATTATTCACTGTAGCATGTAAAGTGACCCCTAGCCTGCAGATCTCTCCACAAGTCTAGAGGAACTTGTGCTGCAGCCATTCTAGGCTGCTCATTTTGACCCAATTGTTCTCCATCATGCACTATCTCAGGACAAACCGTTAACTCAGTGGGTACCAATTTGTCGATAGTTTTTATGCTGTCATGTCCTCTACATTTAATTCTGACAAGTCTCAGCACCTCTTCCAAATCTTGATGTGTGGAGACGACTTTAGCTAATGGCCATTGGGATCTAGGTTGGTCTGTTTTCACTATGACCAAATCTAGGTTTAACAAGGACTTGTTACTAGCAGCTTCAGCCCCATAATATCTTTTCTCTTAGGCTTAAAAGATAATCTTTGTTCCAGTGGCTATTCCAAACGCTCAGTACCTTTTTCAAATGTTGATATCCCTTACGCAAATGTTGCCCTAGTTTATTATCCTCTATAGTGGGATCATTTACTTCCTCCTGAATATCAACACAAGGCACCAGATGAAGCCTTCTGCCGTACAACACATGAGCCGGTGTCAAGGCTTCAATTGAGACACTAGTATCATCCAGATAAGCTAAAGGTCTATCATTATTTGCAGCCTCAATTTCAGTTATTACAGTCCTTAATTCATCTATAATGATTTTAGTTCTGTGTAAAGTTTTCCTCAGGCAGTTCTTCAAAATACCAATTATTCGTTCCGTGAACCCGTTTTGCCACGGGGCTCTAGCAGCTATGAACTGCCATGTACTTACATTTGCCGATTCCCAGGGTCGACTTAGCCTCAAAATTAAAGGTGATGCATCATGAAACCGGTTCCGTTGTCTCTTATTAATTTACTAGGACAAGACTGTGTAGCAGCAAATCTTCCGAACACATTCAGGAATGTCACTAAACTCGAATCTGCCATTTCTAGATGGACTGCGCTTGTGTAAGTGGAAGTAAACAAACATATATACATCTCATGGGAAGTTCCCTCACACGTTACAGTTATAGCGCTTGTGTAATCAACTCCAGTAACTTGAAAGGCTGACTTACGTTTACCCTATCCTCTGCCAAAGAAGGTGGTCCTGGATAGTAAAATGGTCCTTGTTCATACCTCCTACATATAATGCAACTCTTGAGATATTTCATTACAACTTGTCTACCCCTAAGAATCCAATACCTTTCTCGGACTCAGGCTAAAGTCTGCAACACATCTCCATAAAGAGTAACTCATGGGCTTCTTCAACAATTAATTGTACATAATAATCATTCTTTGGTAACAATATAGGATGCCTAGTTTTGAGAGGCAAGTCAGCCTTTACTATTATGCCACGGCATCTAATTTCTGTCTAAGAATAATCCTAAATCTCTCTTTGTTTGTTTGTTTGTTTGTTTGTTTGTTTGTTTTTGCTGCTCGTGCATTGGCATAAAAGGTCACGATCCGTCCGTAATACCTCCTTTGCAACTTTTCCACCTAATATTCCATAGATTCAAACTCCTTAAATCCCACTTTCTTATGTAAGAATATTACAACTAATTTGGCAGTGTTATGAAGTTGTCTACTGAAGAAAATCTACTGATGTCTATCACATCTGGCTCAGGTACTGCGGGATTCAGGTTTACGACACTAACTTCAACAATATTATACTGTTTCTGGTCAGGCCATTCTTTAGGCGTAGACTGAATCGGCAGAGCGGTGACTTGCAGTCCTAATGGACTGATGTTCGAACCCTGGCTGGGTCAGGAAACAGTTTACGGATATGAATTTCATGAATCAAACTTTACTGATCTACGAGAAGACCCGCCGACATGTCGTAAAAATACCCCCACCAATACCAGTACACCAGACCTATATGAGACAGCCCTATCATATATTCAATATGGACGGTCGGTGTTAACGCTGAAGTGGTGACATATGAAGGTGTGTGGCATGTAGGAGAACTACTGGGTCTGGGGAACAGGCTGTAAAGCCTATAAACAGAGTCGGACACACACACACACACACACACACACACACACACAAAACGTTTAGAACCTTTAAACCAAAAGTCATCTCTGATCAATCTCTTTACCTCGAGTCTCTCGGTAGAAGATCAGCTCGGTTTTGATTGGAGGATACATGCGTAAATTTAAATCTGGAAGACAGTTCTTTTATAGTCTTCACTCTATTCCGAACGAAAGGAATTTTGCTGTCTTCCTTCTCTATTCAGTAACGACAAATTTCACTGTCAGTCCATGTACAAATATCCTCAAATTAAGTGTCAAGAACAGTGGTTAAATATATGCCCAATTTAGTTCCTACTTCCATGAAGCCAATTCCATTTAGGTAGGGTTCTTCCTTTAATTGGTGTAACTCTGGCTTTGGACATAATTTTACTATAATCTCCTGTAGCATAATAGGCTACTGTCCCATCTGCCTTTTAAGAAGCATCACAAAATACATGCAAATGTGACTGGCCTTACGGTTTATCTGTCTGGGAATACATATGCTTATGCTTTTTCAAATTTCATTCTTATCTGTTCCCATTGTTCAACATACGTCTCACCTAATTCAGTGTCCCAGTCCAACTTTTCTCGACATGCCTTTTGTACTAAACATTTGCCCCAGACAACAATGGGGCTGCCCAATCTTAATGGGTCAAACAACATGGAGACCTGACTCAACGAGGACCTCTTGGTGAGTGTTAAATCAGAGAACTTAACTGGTTTTAAATTTATTTCATAAAACGTTGTATCCTAGTTAAGGCCCAACACATTGTGAGTTTTAGGACTGTCAGTATTTGGATAGTCCTCTTTAATTTTATTCCTTAAAAGCGGTGTATTTGTATTCCAGCTCTGTAACGGAATATTTGCCTTCCCACATTCAGAATTGGCCACTTCATAAGTTTTCAGTGCTTCCATCTCTGTATCAGCAACACTTTGTAAATTATCCATACAGAAGGTTTGTCCTGTTTCTGGGCATTTGGCATTTTCAAAATGATGCTTCAGAGTGTTGCACTGTTGCATAGTAGGAAAAGACTAACACAAGAGCCACAGAGCACTGATTGGAAAAAGTAAGTTTTTATAGGGCTATCCATTTTTTGAGGATCGTGAGACCAGAGGAATTTTGTAAATGTCCTCTCCTCTTCTCTCAATACTATTCTGAGGACAGCCTTACTAATGTCTGCTGTATAAGGTTTCTCTCTAAATCTTAGTAACATATTTCCCAACTCTGTTAGTGTATGTCCGTAGTATAGGCAGTCATTCAAGTTAGCTAATTCTTTGGATTCTTTACTACTATAATTAAGCACTGTCCGTATGGGAGTTGCTACTGAATCCTTGCTTACAGCATGATGTGGTATATAATATCCATCTTTATGATTAACAGGGAATTCTACCTCTTCTTCTGATTCATTCTTCAATTGATCCTCAGTATTATTATCATATATTGTAAGATGTTCTGGTTTGTCTCTCAACTTTCTCAGAAGAGAATTGAACTGAGCCTTAGCTGCTTGGTAATTTGTTGGTAACTCTGAATGGTTTAACTTCCATGGTATTCCAGCCCAATACTGTCCATCTTTAAATTCCACAGACTGATCATATAAGTCTATAGTTCTGTTCTCTTCAGGAACTGGTTTTTCAGGATGTAATCCCACACTATCCAAGTCCCACAATTTGTTTACAGGTTAATTTTTTTTCATCCAGTAAGTCATTTTGTTGAGCAGATTCTAATTCGCCACCTACAGTATTCTAGCTACCATCAGTGACTGTGTGGGGGTAACAAAGACAGTTTACCAGTTTAGCCTCTCCTTCAGCTTGCTTTGGAATTGGTAACTGACCCATAATAAGGTTACCTCCTGGACTCTTGAACATCTATACTTTATTTTTCTTGAAAGTACTATGTAGGAATCTTCCACAGTAGTCTGACCCACTGATCATTTTTAAGAGACTCACAGTATCTTATTTCACAATTTGTTTAGCCAACCTTATCCCTAAGCCCTGTAGGTGATCAGAGGTTTCCCTCAGTCCTTTTGATATCTATATACTTGTTTCCGTCTTATCCAGTACAGCTGCTGTTATACGGCATTTATACCTGCAAAGTTGTATTAAAGGTCTAAGTCAAAGGATTGTGCTTCGTTAGTATTTAAAAGCCCTGTAATGACTAGATTTATTTTACCTATAATGGGTAACTTTAATTTTTCTATATTATCTACAGAAATTAAGGTTTTCTGTACACCAGTATCAAAAAGAGTACTTGGTGATTCACTTCTATTTTCGGTCCATACCTTCATAATTATCTACTATTGGAACTGCAGCTGGCATTGTTACTGGAGTATTTGTTGTGGCAACAGTCATGCTGACACTTGCGGGTTGAGGAATCTCATGCTTGACCATCCTTGGACACAAAGAACTATGATGATTATCATTATTTCACTTGACACACTTGAAATAAAGATTTAATTTACTTTTACAGTCTGAAGATGCGTGTCCTGAATTCAAACAAACCATTCAACACCCCAATTCATTCAGCCTCACTGCTCTAGAGGCATAATCAGAATTATTTGGACAAAATACAGTGAAATGCGGTTCACTACAAACTTCACAACCTTTCTTGTCCTTTACCATGGAAGTCTTTACCTCTTTAATATCATCAGCTTGTCCCTTCCTAGTCTGTGGTAATTTCTCTTCAGATTTTGAAGAGCTAATAAAAGTGCCAACATCCTGTTTATTTACAGGCTTAGCTGAGACTGATTTAGGTTTCACATCCAGTTGGTTAGTGGTCCTTTTCTTTACTTCAACCTCCGGTTTGCCTTCAACAGGCTTCACTGTTCTTTGCAAGTGTTTGCAAAGTTGCATTAAGCCCTCCTCAATCTCCCCACAGGAGAAATTATCTTTCTGGTACCTATCATATACTGCATCCTTAGTTCTAGACATTAACTTTAAGGATACAGTTCTAGAAAGCACCCAATCTACTGTCTTTATTTCTTCGTTAGTACCAAAAGCTTTTAAATTACTACTCACTGCAATCCAAAAGTTTTAGCAATGAATCAATATCATGTTTAGGTATGGGTAATTCAACTAGAGTCTTCAATAATTAGGTAATGACCTGCATCCTATCTTCATATTCAGTCTTAGGAGAGTCAAAGCCGCTTCATAATTATCTTCTTCAACAGGTAATTCATTTTTCAAATTATAAGGCGTGCCTTTGGCCTGTCCTGACAGATAGGAGAATTTACGTACATTGGAGACGTCTGTTCTGCCATGGACTAAGTATTAAAATTTATCCCAAACTGACTCCCAATTTTGCTCCCATCAAACTCTGGGAGTGTAATTTCTGGTAGTGTGATTTTAGAACACAGGTCAACCATTCGAGTTTCTGCACAAGAATTAGCTAATTTTGTTTCAAGCAACTTTACGATTGCTAAATATTCAACTGCTTTATTTTCATACTTCGTACTTTCTGATTCACACAATTCTTTATAATCTTCCTTCACAATTGTTGTTTCCAGACTGGTATAACTTTCTCCATATTTAGTCCGTCTGTCCTTTAATATATTGAAACTACTTAATTTCTTGTTTGACAATGGTATTTCATCTAATGCTTCATTACAACCATTTATAGCTCTTGTTACCCATCCTGCCCTACCACTCGTTAACTTTTTGAAGAATGAAACGGACATTTTGGCTGATTACCTTCCAACCTTCAAATTCCTATATTTGCACCTTAAATTTTGACAATTGTGGGGAAGGGATTTCAAACCTATCCTTCTGGGTTGTTAAACCTCTTGGGTTATAACTTTGTCCCCAGAATCATAACCCCTGAACAAACAACTAAATGACCCTGAGCTCAGAAGTAGTCGGCCATTTTTAATTTTGACAATTGTGAGGAAAGTTTAATAAAAATCTACCTCCCTGGATTGTTAAATCGCTATGGTTATATTTTTGTTCCCGAAATCATAGCCTCTAAATATGAAATTAAATTACCATGAGCTCAGGAGTATTTGGCTCATCAGTATTCCACTGGACCACCCAAGCCATGTACCGAGTAGAAAATTTCCCTCTTACATTCTATACAGTTGATAAATTTCATGAAGACTGCCTCTCTGCCTTGTTGGTTCCAATGAATACCGTCAGCCTTAAGGGATGTCTGGAAGGGTTTGGCATGAAAATGAATAAAATCCCTTCTGCTGCATATTCTCTGCAACTTCCGATTGATGGCCCTGCTGACTAATTTATATGTTCCGTAACAAACTGGTACAACATATGGTAGATTTCCAGGCTCGAGGAGAGTTAAGGCTACAGAGGACTTACACGACCCTTCGATAGCCCCTATCACTGCCATAATACTCTCCACGATTTCATTCACTTCCATAACCTCATAAGCATCATTTTCTCCCAGAAAAATTATAGTAGGGTGGTGTTCCCAATGCGATACGGCATTTAGCCGTTCATCATTTGAAAAGGAACTAGTTTTTCTGGGCCGAGCCAGGAATATACATATTTCTGTATCTGGCACCTCTACCACGCGTGGAGACAAGCTATGCTCCACAAAAGCAGCTTTGAACTGACTTAAACCCTCATGGTCTGGAAGCCAACATGGAGTTTTTGCTCTAATCTTGCAAAAGTATCCCCCAAGCTGGTTATTTATTTATTTTTTTTTCTGATAAAGGAAGTGCCATTGAATCAGAGTCTGCATGATGCCCAGCTGGCATCTTTGGTTGTTTTGTAAAATTCAAGATGGCGCCCAAGATGCCCGCCACAAAGGGCAATAATTAGAAATTTCCATATTTCTTTGATTATGTGAGTAATTTTTTAATGTAACACCTCCACAATCATATTTTCAACACCACATATTACAAATAAACGGTTTTAATGGCATTATATTGTGAGGAAAGCACCTTTTCTACATTGCATATTGGAAAAATTAAGACACAAATTGGGAGAATGAAGGTTTTATTTAGCGACAGACACCTACATAATTTAATATGATGCCAAACAATTGCAAGAATTTGGTGCAGTGTGTTTAAAAACTTAGTTGGTTATATATTTTAGTCGTTGTACACCAATTCTTACTAAATAAGAAAAAAATATTTCACAATTCAATAATACCGAAAATTCTGTGTAGAAACAGCAGCACATTTCCTTCAAAACTTCCTTACAACACTACTTGTGGTTCCATATTATTGGAGGTTGTAATATATATATTGCCGCACTGGATTTATTATAGATTTTCCACCAAATGCTGATGGGTCCTTTGCAGCTGCATTGATTAGCACAAGGCCATATTCATGCTGCTTGTGTTACATAATTTGCGGTAATGACAATACCACCATGTCTTCACGGGTGGTAGGGTAAATGTACTGGAGAAAAAGTAACGTAATGCATGTAATGGACCTGGAATTACATTGCAGAGGGTTGGACCACCCCTCCTTTTTTTTACAGGCGCAAACAGAAACACAATGATGAGACGAGGCAGGGAATAGTTGTTATATGGTCCAAATAACTGCCTCCGATTCTGAGTGTTTACTTATATTAAAGAGACTTTTCGCTGACAAAGTTACTCGGAACAGCTATTATTTTGGTACTCAGTGTTCTTTGTGATATCATTATTAAAAGTGTAATATCCCTATGTCCATTAAAAATCAATGCAAGTGATATTAAACACCTTTCTTCACCAGCGAAATACGGTTTCATTACATCATAGAATAATTACCTGCTGCACTAGCACACTATGCATCTGGCGCTTATGCTTGATGATAGATACGGAAGCCCAGTTCGAACCTGCATTAACGTCTTATACTGGAGCAGTGAATATTCACTGATTATGAAGAGGACCAGTATTAATTGTATGAGCATAATCTAAAATATAAATAATGAATTATGTACTAGTATGTTATTTAATGCTGAGGAAGGTTTAGTACAAGCTGTTACAATTCACTGAATGAATAAGTTGGGAGATTTAGTAATCATCATCATCATTGTCAGAGATCATATCGTCATCATCACTGTCTGCAGTGTCATTGGTGTTCGTGTTCAGAGGACTGGAGTAGTGAACTGCTGGTGATGCCCAAGGGCAGAATATGCTTCACGCTATCTCTGATTTTCTGCAAGTTCATCTCCTTTCTGGGGTTACTAGAGTACCTGGTGGTAATAGCATTGGTAGCAGTGTGTAATTGACTTCATCAACGTGCCACTTATATTCTTTAGGATCCATATTTGGGGGAGATTGATCAGCTGCTGGTTTCCAGAGACAGGTCTGGTACTGAGCCCGTGCCAAAAGTAGCTCAAAAGCTTTTGTAGTGGATGGAAGGGACTGAAATTTGAATGGGTGTGATTTGCTTCTAGCAGTTTTTATCTGCCATACATTGAAGCACACATCAGATGTGGTACCATCTATTGTGCTGCTGTAGCAAGCACCAATGAAGACACGACCTAAGGCAGTAGGGTCTGGATGTCTTTACTCTGTCCCAAAAAGGGAGGTAGATGTCTTTTGTCCATAGATTTTACAGATCTCGCTTTGCCTATGCCATGGAGAAATGACAGTATCGCAGCCAGTTAGTGCATGTAGAGGCAGTAGGTGCTATCTCCGTGTGCTTCCTGGCTGTTGCCCCAAAGTTTACAACAGTTCATGATGTGCTTGTAGGGAACATAAACACATCATTTTGAAGACTAAGGGTTGCAAAGAAAAGCACCAAGAGGACAAATACATCTGCGACATCGCTGACTGCATGAATGATGTTGTCACTTTGTCACTAATCTCATCCTGGATATGTTGAACAAGACAGTCACAAATGATTTCAGTGATCTGTACCTTGTTACCTACCAATTTCAGGGAGACAGACTGACAAGGAAGTGGTGACTGTGCAGTGAGATGGAAAGGGTCAGCCATGATACTGTGCCGAGTTCTTGTGCACCCCTTGGGATTGTATGGGTAATACTGGTCAGAAATGAGATTCACATCACTGGCTTCAAGCTCTTTATGGAGATATGCCTCAAGTACCTGAACTAGGTCATTAACTATACCTGATACTGACAAGTGTATTGCCCAAAGCAGGGCACATCCAACAACTATGTCTGGCTATGGCACACTTTTTGCTATCTGTTCTACACCCAGAACATTCTTCAGTTTAGTTTTGGCATTGGTTGGACGAAGGTTACCATCATCTGTAAAAAGAGAGATGGGAATTGGGGCCAACTCATGGTCAAAAAGATAATGCAGATCAAATTCCGGTGTATTCATCAGCCCTAGGGTTCTGTTGAAGATGACATTTGCACCATATGTAGCTTCTGTTCCCACTTTGGTACACGGTCTTCTCATTGCCATGGTGATGACAGGTGTGTTAATGGTTTTGTAGAAGCCTTCAGGTAGTTGAGACTCGTAGGCATCCACACATGCTTTGTCTACTGGAAGTCTGTCATGGATATTGGCGGAGGCATCAGCCAAGCACCCTGTGACAATGATGAACAAGGTAGGTGGATGTCCTCTGGGGTCCAAAGGGTTGATGCAAAGCTAAGTACAAGTGAAAAAACTAACCTGCTGCATCAAATGTCATATACATGTACAACAACTAAACCACCACCAGACAGGCATTACCAGCTGTGGTGTATGCCAGAAATGTGAAACACAGAATATGACACTCGTCTCCCACCCCAATCGATCTCCACCCCCGCCAAAATAGGAAATACAGCTTTGTAGCAATATTTAGAATCACATTGATATATGGTCAATGATGCTTAGTTGATAAACTGTGGGTTTAGGCTGAAATAGTAGATACAAATATGGCAGAGATGAATATGAGCCGACAATGAGAAAAGAGCTATGAATCGCAAGCTGCATTTTTAATTAGGTAAATCACCTCTATCTTTGTTATGTGCAGCTGTATCTCAGTTATAACTATGGAAATGGATTCTATGACCTGAATTATGTAGGAAAATGGTACTACACTTAAAAATCTGCAGAAATTTGACAATTTTATGATATAATCAATTTTTGGTGTAATGCAGCAATCTTGGATGCCACCTTGGATTTCTGGAAATACCCAATGGTACCAAAGTGACAACATGGAGTTTCCAGTTCTAGGGTAAATGCTTTATCAGAAACGACCATAAACAGCTTGGGAGGTATTTTTTCCAAGGTTCAGGCTTTGGGTGCTGGATATTCAGCACACATCTGTACTCCTCACTTGGGGCACCAAAATATCAGTAGTTCTGTTCTGATGGTATTCTTCGATTAAACACCAAATGTTAAAATTAAGTAACAGGAGTCTCTTAGAATTAGTGGGGTTTAACTAATACCCTGACTCACCTATTATTAGCTTCGCATATCCCAGCCAGATCCCCTCGATATGGCCAAATCTTAAATGATACTTAGCTAGATAAGTCGGAATGACAGATAATGACGGGCTTGCGGTCTTAGTTAAGTTGTGTGGGTCTATCCAAGCGTCCTGGTGCCTTCTATCTATAATGTAGTCCCGTTAGCTAGCTTGGTTGAACGGGACTGAAGAACTAACTGAAAAATGGCGCATCTCTGTCCTTCATTAAATTCAGAGATGTCAAAGATTATGTAACTACAGTAAACTACTTGAAAATTACAAGGAAGGTCTAATTTAACATGTTAATCTTAGTTTCAAATAAAACTAAAGCCAAATATTCATTTCATCTATGTTAAAATATATAGACCATTTTCCATTTTCCGCGCCACTATACCACACATGCGCTGTCAAGTACATGGAATATTTCTATCATTATAAGTATTTATACAAGTATTTACAATACAGTTGTCCATAAAAGGTTAAATGCAGTAGCATTTAATTTATTCATAATAAAGATTATTAACCAGAAACTTGAGCAAATCCCTGGTTAAAACTGCTTTGAACCAGCATTATATGTTCTCTGGTTAATTCCTCTGTTTTTAAAAGGGACAACTATATTAGAAGGTGCGCATATAACTACACACAGGATATCTCCTCTAGGGGGAAAATAGTTTCCACAAGTATGGATATAGTAATGAATGGTAAATTACTGTGAAGCAGCAGGATGCGTACGTTTACACACACTTGATGGGCAAATCAAACAAGCACAGCGAAGTGATGTTTACTCTATGTTCAGGTGAGAAATGAGCAGCCCGACACGACCTGGCCCGGCCGAACATGACACGGCCCGACCTCAATGATTTTCATAAGCTAATAGCTTTTCTACTATGTGAGATAGAGAAAAGATCCTTTCAGCAGGTAGTAGATACATTCAATAAGTTTTGTTTTTAGCTATATATTTACTCATGAGACAAAAAAATCCTTGGTCTCCCAGCTTTCCCAGGGAATGTACTGAGGGCTTCAATTGACCTGCTCTACGAACAAATTGAATTTGAAAAGATTTTCTGCTGTAACACGTTTTCTTGCATGAACTCTAACAATTAAATATCTTATATTAGGCTCATAATTTTACATGAACGATTTTTCTATGTTTAGGGAGTGAAATCAGCAAGGGTAATCGCCCCATTTCTGGTTTTATCGTTCGATCAATAGCCAAGTGTTTACTGACGCAGTTCGTTGACACTGCAAGTCGGGAGCAGAGAACTGAACATTGTGTGTGTGATAAATGCTACGGCACTTCGCTATGCATATCCAGAGAGAAAACGTAAGGGAGAGAAAACGTGAGAGAGTTAGTATTTTTAATCAGTTATTCTTCTGATATTGTTCAACTGCCTCACTAGAATTGTTGAAAGTTTACACCAAAATTAAATTATGATGATAGGCATATGTGCAAACCCTTGCTCTCTCGTCACGGGCTCACAAAGAGCACTTTACTCCCCTCTGGGGCTAAGATGCGAATGTGTTTGAATGGATGAGTAAATGGGGAGTGTGTCGTCCTGTCTCGGCTGCCTCCCTTTCCTTGGGGGAAGGAGCCTAGGTGTATAGATAGAGATAGATAGTAGCAAATGATGCGGAATAGACATTTGTAATGCTGACTGAGTAGTCTCCACAAGACACGAGAACTGGGAAGCGTAGAACCTGAACCACCCTGTTTATATAAGTATTAAGGGAAGAAATATCTACATCATGTAACATACGAGATCCAGAGGGGCAACTGGTGTAATAACAATGATGTCCTCAAAGAGGTACTTTACCTAGTTTATGAAGTGCCGGGTGTGGAAGGGGAGGGTTGCCTTATGAAAACAGGCCCCATGTCCAAACTAAACATTTCATTGAGCTTTGTTCCGCAGAGATATCTTGGTGGTGTCGGTAGGGCGCTGACATGTGAAGGTGATTACGAGTAAACGGTGGTGGAAACAACTTCAGTAGTTTAAGAGGACTGCAACGACGATGAGGACCAGCATGAAGATCATGGTGCGGAAGAGAAGGACGAAGAGTGGTATTTTCGTGTCACTGATTGTGTTTATTATTATTATTATTATTATTATTATTATTATTTTGACCCCAGTGCTGCGGTCTACCAGAGCCTGAATGAGTTGACAGTGGATGTTCAGAGAAAGAGAAATATCATCGGATGATCAGAGACAAAGTGAAATGCCAGTGGATATTCATAGACTTAACGAAATGCCAGAGGATGACCAAGAGTGAAGAGGTTGTTGACGAATAACCATCGAATGAATGGAATGGTAGTGAATTACCAGAGACTGAATGGAATGGTAGTTGATTACCAGACACTGAATGAAATAGTATTGGTGATCAGATTCTGAAACTGATTCCGATAGTTATTTTGAGGCTAAAGAAAGTGCCTGTGAATTGCTGGTGTTATCACTATCAATATGCGGGTTGGAACAAGCATGAGATGTTTGAGGAGCCTGTCAAAAGCAACTGTTTTGTGCGTGAATAGGGTTGTTTATTTGGTGGCAACTTCTCCCTTCTTCTTACTCTGTCGTATTAATTTGTTTCATGGTGTCACTGGAAAATCGTCATTTCCCGTAGTCTCTTTATGGTCCTGCTTTTAAGTGAGGATCATGGGGGCTCTGTCACTTAATTCTATAGTGATAACAGTAATTACGAACCGAACTGTAGGATTATTATCACACACATGAAATCCAGTAACTCCACTGCGTTTATTATACATCACCCTCACTTCCACAATCACCATCATCCAAGTTCTCACTCATACACTGACCATATGATTCACTTCCAAACCTTCACAGACCAAGCACAACTTTTCTCTGCCCCTCCAGCACACACACACACACACACACACACACACACACACACACACACACACACACACACACACACACACACACACACACACACACACACACACACACACACACACGGCTGTCCCTCTCCTTTACATCTACGCACACTCATTTTCGTCTGCCCGCCTGCTTTACACAGACGCACACTCACACTGTACGTTTCAGCACCCAATGGCAGCCACTCTCTCACGTTACCTATATACCTCTATACCCCAAATACCAGAGCATGCAAATAACCTTTCTCTGTGACCTAGTCACACAGTCCTTCTCACTTTCCCCGCTCACATTCACAAGGGGCAGGTGCTGGTTAAGTGCTTGTAATGTGTTCGGTTGTCTGAAATGACAGTAGTTCGACCTCAGGCTCGGCAGGTAACAGTTTGATTATTTGAATGTCGATAAAACAAACTAATTTTCCATAAGTTCCACCAACATATCGTAAAACCACCACCGCAAGCACCCTCTCACCAGTCCTGAATGCGACAGCCTTGGCATCTATTCAGTGTGTACGCTGGACATACCACGTAGCGTAAAGTGCTTGCACGTGAATATGTGTAGAATACAATTTAGGAAGGGAGGCTGGGTCTTTGGGAATGAACTGAAGCTATATACCCAAAATTGGACACACACACACACACACACACACACACACACACACACACACACACACACACACACACCAACCGTATTTAGAAAGGTGCGTGTCAAGTGGGAGTGTGGGTCCGAATGAAAGGGTTATCAAAAAGAAATATGAAACTGGATAGATAGTTCATGGATGACCTGCAAAATGGGAAATGGTTGAATAACGGGATTCGTGAGTTTTCACTTTCCACGGTCGTGGGGAGGGAGAGAGAGAGAGAGAGAGAGAGAGAGAGAGAGAGAGAGAGAGAGAGAGAGAGAGAGAGAGAGAGAGAGAATATTAATATCAGGAAGGCACTAGTGACACCACATTACCTCTGACACTACAGCACTTACGATATGGCAACACTTCTGACACCACACCATTTCCAGCCCCACAAGACCATTGATGCCGTAACATTTTCCACACCACATCGATTTAAGTGTGATGTGGTACTTACTATCAGTTCATTACAATTTATCCACAGTTTCCTCAAGTTTTGAAAGTGGTTTGCTTCGCCATTTAAACATAACTGAACCCGGTGTTTTAAAATACAGAATTATCGGTGCACTTTATCCACTGGGAGGGTTGCTTACTCCCTAATAATATTTCGCTTCACGTAATCTGGTGTAGAAGACTTGTCTGTAAGTCATTTTCCCTCAAGGTGACTCTACGGCCAAGATATAATCTTAAGGTAATTCGTGAGAATTTAAAGTACAATCAGTTATTCAGTGCGGGATGATCATTGGATCAGTGCAGTTAAACAACTGATATCCAAACACTGCACTGGTGGGACAGCAGCATTTAATTTGCGAATTTTGTATTTTGAAGCTTAATTTTCATACAGAGAATTTTCTCAAATGCAGTATTTGACTGAAATAGACTGAGGTGTAGTGGTACAGAGTATCATTTATATCAATTCTTTAATAACGGCCAAAATGACATTCTTCTGGGATGTCAGAGTAGCGAATCATCCTTTACAGTATATCAAGAAGGTAAAACTGCTACGATAGTTCGAGTTACTTCCCACATTAAACTGTTTTACATACTGACTAGTACAGAAATACACAAGCAAACTTTCTAGTTTAATACACAGTTCCTTCACTAAAATGATCCTTCCCTCCCCCCTACTTTTTTGTCGGTTTCTCACATTTCCAGATGAATATAAGCGAGACTTCACATGTTGAAGGCGAAAATGAAGGATATTTTTAACACCTCCCTTTTGTTAAATAAAATTTTCTGAAATAGGATACAAAAGATGATGTGGGTTAATTAATAAAGACAATCATAGGAACAAACAGGAATACTTAACTCTTCTTCTGACAAATGAGAAAAACCATCATTCACTCACTCCATTCATGCAATGCTGCCTCTATGCTCCCTCCTCCCATCTCTCTCTCTCTCTCTCTCTCTCTCTCTCTCTCTCTCTCTCCAAATGACTGTACACTGAGACACAAGCCTAATGGTTTCCTGTAATTTCTGTATCCCAGAAAACCATATACTACGCTTGGTGGTGACCATATGACCAAATGACGATTGGAGGTTGAAGCGCTCCAAACATAAGGGTTTCCTCCTGACGTCCGGTTGGGTTTGATTGCTTTCATAATGCCACTCAGGGGCTAGAGAGGCTGATCACCCTTATCCTACATGGCCAGACTGGGTAGCCTGACCATGGGCCTCTACATTTCCCGTGAGGGGGAAAAAAAGGAGGAGGATCGATGGAGTTAGTTTTTCATTCTCGTATCATTGTAATTTGTTTTCTAATTACTATCTATATACCTCGGCTGCTTCCCCCAAGAAAAGGGAGGTAGCCGAGCCAGGACGACACACTCCCAGTTCACTTACCTATTCAAACATTCATTTACATCGTAGCCCCAAGGGGAGAAGGGACAGATCCCCACCGCATCACACCGCACGAGGGTCAACTGCGCAGTGCAATCAGTGACATCCGCAGCAGGGCCCATCCCCTTACCCGCACCTGACCTGATCAGCTGATCAGACCAAATGCAGGAGAATATCCTCTTAGGGCTGCGTCATCATTTATTCACTCACAGTTTCTCTCCAATCATTTCTGTCGCATGCAGCCACTCTTCCTTACTCAACAAACATCCCTCTTGCATCCAACGCTCTCTTCACACTGTCGATCCATCCTATTTGTGGTCTTCCTCTCAGCCTTACACCTCTCAAATCAGATCCAGTTATCTTTTTCACCAATCACTCATCATCCATTCCCTCCATATGACCAAACCATCGCAACACCCTCTGCTCAACTCAATCAGCCATCTCCCGCACAACTCCAGTTCTCCTTTGCACTTCAACATTTCTCACTCGATCTATACGTGTCACTCCACACATACTCCTCAGACACCTCATCTCCATTACATTCAGACTTTTCCTATTTGCTACACCCATATTCCATGTTTCAGCCCCACATAACGCAGTCGGTACCACAACACCCTCCTACAGCCTTCTCTACTGAATGACTTCTAAACACTTTTTTCATTCCTCCAAGCACCTTTCCGACTTCATTCATTCTACACTTCTGCATCTATTCTTCCATCCACAGCAAAATGTGACTCTAAATACTTAAACACTCTACTTCCTCAAGCAACTCACCATTCAAAACTATATTCATTTTCCTACCATCTACCAACCTCGTACACTTCATTTTACTCATATTCTCATTTACTTTCAATTTCCTCCTTTCACACACCCTTCCAAACTCCTCTACCAACTGTCTCAATCTCTCCTCTGAATCAGCACCCAGTGCAGTATCATCCGCAAACAGCAGCTGATTCAGATTCCAGTCTCTACTATCAGCATTCACCAGACTCAGATCTCCACCTAACACTCCTGCATTCACCTCCCTTACAACAACATCCATACTAATATTAAACAACCAAGGCGACATCACACATCCCTGCTGCAGCCCCACTCTCACGGGAAACCAGTCACAGGCAGTATTTCCCACTTTACACATGCTCTACTGTTTACATAAAAACTTTTCACTCCTTTTAGCAAAATACCATCAAGTACATACAATCTGTAAAACAGTCCACAAAGCCTCTCTATCAGTTCTATCATACGCTTTCTCTAAATCCATGAACGCCCAAAACACATCCTTGCCTTTCGCTAAATACCTTTCACACACCTTTCTCACAGCAAACACCTGATCCACGCATCCCCTCCCTTACCTAAAGCCACACTGTTCATCACGAATCACTCCCTCTGTACTCTAACTCTCATAATTAACACTCTACCATACACCTTACCTACAACACTCAACAGACATACCCCTAAAGCTAGTACATTCATATTTATCAACCTTACCTTTAGACAGTGGGACCACACAAGCCCAGTCAATTGGCACCATACGTCTCACAAAACACACATTCAACAATCTTACTATCCAGACAACAATATTCGCTCCACCACCTTTCAGGCATTCCACAGCACACCCATCCATACTTGTGTGTTCCATTACAAATCATAATAGATAGATAGATAAATAGATAGATAGACAGCCCTATGCGAGCTTGGGAAAAGGAAATAAGCTTGCAAGTTACACTGAGGAAAAGCTTTCCCTGTTTTCATCTCCTTTACTCCCTCCTGCACTTTTTTCATCGTGATCAGAGAATCATTGAACTCTCCCAACACATTTATTCTATGCACCCTTCCATCTGCCACAAGCTCAGCCTCCCTTTCCTCCTATACATTTAACAATCTTTCAGAATACTCCAGCCATCCCTTCCTTACTACATCCATCTCAGTTAACATCCTTCCATCCTCTGCTTTTACTCGCTCTTCCTTCCCAGACTCTCCCTTTCGCACCCTTTTCACCTCCTGCCAAAAACATTTTCTAATTCTGTTGAAAATTCTCAGTCAACCGCCTACCCCACATCTCATCTGCTGCCACTTAAGCATCACGCACAGCCCTTCTCGCCCTATTCCTCTTTTCCTTATACCTCTCATATGACACCTCAGCCTTTCTCTGCAGCCACACTTCATATGTACGTCTCTTCTCAGCCACAGCCATACTTACTTCCTCGTATCACCATTCACTTCCCTTTCTTACACCACCCACTCGTCTCACACCACACACCTCCTCCTCATGTCCCACCACAGCACTCATAAACAACTGCCATTCCTCCTCCACACTGCCATTCTCCTGATCTTTCACTGCGTTCCACTCATCTTTCAATTTCTCCTGATACTCTATAATTTTCTCGTTTTTATCCAACTTACTTAGTTTCAAAACCTCCCTGCCACACCTAACTCTCCTAGCTCTCACCCATATCTTACCTACTCTCAACTTTCCCTCCACTAGGTCGTGGTCAGACATACAGTACCTCCACCCTCCCCTCTCAAAACTCTTACATCCAACAATCTTCCTATTACATTCCTGGACACAACCACATAGTCCATCAATACTATATCAAACAACCTTCCTCCCTCCTGTCGCACCCAAGCATACTTATATATTTCTTCTCAAACAAGGTATTTCCAGTCCCATCTCTCACTCAGCGCACGTCCCTATCATTCGTTCCCCATTTTCATTTCTTCCAGGCACACCATGCATACCAACTACACCTTCAACTGCTACATTTCCCACTCTAGCATTCAGATCTCCCATCATTACCACATTCACATTTGCTCCAAAACTTTGCAGACACTCATCATCATCATTCCAGGAAGACTCCCTCTCTTCTGCATCCCTTTCACTACCAGGCCCATATGCACTCACAAATACCCGCATCTCACGTTCAAATTTCGCTTTCACACTAACAAGGCCACACCTTCTCTCGCCCTTCTTCTGTCAACACCTGACAACCTTCCACTAACACTTCCAAACTTTAGACTCACCTTTCCTTTTCATCTTTGTTTCACTCAAAGCTAATATATCCAACTTTCTTCTCACTAACATCCTCCCAATCTCCTCCCTTTTAGCCTCAGTCGTACTTAATTCACACACATTCATAGACCCAATCTTCGGGATACAGGGATAACTCAATTCCCAATCCCTTTCTATTCCCTGTCTCTTTGTAGGAACTACAAAAACAGAGGAAGGCGTCCCTAGTCCCCTCACCCCGCCCGTTTCAGTAGCCTTTTACGACACGCAGGGAATACGGTGCCAGAATTCTTCCTAAGACAGCCTGGCCGCAGAGTAGTAGTACCACCCTATTGTGTGGCCAGATTGTGTCCCTCCCGCCACGGGAGGAGGGGGAGGGGCAATCTGGCCGCAAAAAAGTTTAGGATTAATGCCGACTGAATTCACGAGTCATTACGTCCTGCAGTAATTTTTTCCAAGTTAGTTTTTTCCCCTCTGTTGCGAAACGCAATATAGGAACGATTATGTGGGTAAAAAAAAAAAAAAAATTATTTCGGCAACCAACGACCTAAAGCGCTGAGAGAATGACACACCCGCTTCGTACCGTCACTCTGTGGTTGAATATTTTATTTCGTCTGGTAATCTTGACCTTCAACCAACTACTGTACTTTCAAAATCGAATTATTTCATATTGTCTGAACGCCGCCCGTTCCACTGAGATTAATCCAAGTTGGATATGGTGTGTAAAATGCCTTGCCATGCGACCTTGACCACTGACCTATTGTTCCCAAAGTCGAAGCACTTCATCCTTGCCCCACCTTAAAACGTTTCACTAATTCTGATCCAAGTTGAACCAAAACTGTTTGAGTTAAATGGATGAAACTTTGACAATGCCCTGTGACCTTTACTACCAACCGAACGTTCTCAGACTTGGATAACTTTATTTTTTTTTTTTATCACCAGCTGTTCAATCAGTTTTGGTATAAATTAAATCAGACCTGCTTAGGTTGAATGCTTAAGTTGATTTATGCTTGCAGTCTTACCAATCATATGTTTAGGAAAAGTTAATTGCTCGTTTTTCTGATGGTGCTGAAGCATTATATTACATTTGGTGCGTTTCCATTCTACTAATTTTCCATAATGTTACTGACACGCAGACAGTCGGAAAGACATAACCCACTAACGTTACACAGATAGTTGTAGTAAAGCTTGCCACTTTCTATCATTGCATTTTTCATTTGTTTCGCCCCTTTCCCTGTTCTCCCAGCAGTACAACTGGGGAACTGGTGGTAACAGCAGCTGTTACGGGTGGTGGTCACTAGAATGCTTGGGGCTCAACAAAATATGATTACTCGCTTCAACGGCCTCACCACACTCTACAAGTACGAGTACTCGTATTAACCCTAAGTCTTCTTTTTACCAGTCTGGGACAGAATTCATGCCACTGGTTTGTCCGAAGATTAAGTGAAACACGGGAAGCATTATGGGAGCCCTACCACAGTTATATATTCGTGGTTGTTTAGCCTAGCTTCCTCAAGCTATAGATCTGCTGGTGATGGAAATTCCGAAGTCTTCACATCCAATCGCCAGAACTGCTGCGTCCGACGGACGAAATTTGAACCATAGTCGGTTAGGTGATGATCGCCTCCCCGTTACATCTTTCATCTTGCTACAAAACTTCAAGCAGATCTAGTATATACATAGGTATGGAGAGGGAAAACAACATGCATCATACTAGGGAGATGAGAGAGGGCAGGATCTACCTTTCTTTAAGGGGATAGAATCCTGAACAGACAGCGCAAACATTCGATGTAAGTAGAACCACTGAATGGTTGATTAGGTAATTTCAGGAGAAAGACACACGGAGAACGGTCATCTTCCAAGTGGTCTCATGTTACCATACAACTACAGGACCAGGAATTAATTACAACGATGGAAGGCATCGCCTGCAAGCAGTGCTGACTCCGTAAGGGACGAACTGAAGCTAGAATGATGCAAACGAACAGTTATGCATAGACTTCGGTCTTGTGGGTTAAGTGTTCTAACTCAGATCTGTGAGATTCATTTTGTCACTTAAAACATCCGAATACCATCAGTAACTCTATCCTCATACGTAAAATTGTTTAGACACTTTTGTTTGATAACACTGAAAGATAATGATACAGCTCATACTTCTCAACTTCCGCAAAGTCTGAATTTAAGGAGTAAAGACCGATAACTAATTTCAGGACAGTTCTTTAGCTAACTGAATGCAATGTTGCTGACATGACATTGAAAAAGAGAGTAGATAAGAAACGGTTCATATATATCAACTAAAAAGTAGCTGCTGGAAAAACACAATATATAGATTTGTTTCGGTTAGTTACCAAACATCTACAAATTCGTCACCTGGAGCAAAAGGCACTTCATGTCAGTACTACCAACCGTCCGTATGCCACAAAGTTGTGCGCATCAAAACATGAGCCTTTCAACAGATATTACACCAGATTTCACGACGCGACTTTTCCCTTTGATTGTACGTGTTATATTCAGTTTTGGAACACACTCCAAAATAGTACATGGGTCAGGGAAGTTCTTATTCAACCCTTCCAAGAAATTCGAGGTGTCTTGGACCAATCTCAAACTTACTTCTCTGAATCACTGTAGTATTCGCGACTTCTCTCTGGAGAACTAACTCTCTTCATGTAGGCCTCATTCTACATTTCTAACGACTCAGCTGTCCGATGCTACTGGCAGTTATCTCTTCACTGCATCACCTCACTTATCCTCTACTCATTTTCAAACGAAAAATAAGTACTACCTCCGCCAACGAAGTTGGACTGAGGTTATGTATTCACTCGTTTGTCCATATATCTTTTTTTTTTTTTCTTTATCAAGATGTGACAAAAAGTTGTTACCGAGTTTCAAAGAAATGTGGCAGTGGGTCAAGGAAGAACTGACTAGATTTTGAGGTGAATCCAGGTCCAGATTCAGGAATATATCTTAACTCTGATTGGCGTTGGCGTAGATAAACCCTATATGAGATTCTGTAACGGAGTTGATTAATACCATAGAATAGGTTGTTTGTGTGAGATTGAAAAAAGTATTCATACGGCAGGAAAGACGAACTACAACAGAAAATTATCTTTTTCGGTTGGGGCAATAGGGGAGATATGCGCTCCCGCTAGTTGCTTCACGTTTTACAAATCTTCACGTAATAACTTCACTTGCAGTCGTGTACTGGAACTTGAATAATAAAAATGTCTATAAATGGATACGGCTATTCTGACAATATCTATCTAAAAATATCTATAGTGTTTACATACCCAGTAGCCATACTGATGCGTTAAACTTTTGAATATATCTACCGAAACCCCCCATAATGTGAAACACAGCTTGTCCCTCTCTTTTTTTCTCACAAATGTTAATTCTACTGATTTTTCATGTTCACCATTGTTTGCTGTCCTATTTGCAGTGATGCACATATCCAGCTTTAATTGTGAATACTGCCCTGCCGCTCCATTTAAAGTTTGTAGTCAGCCATAGATTTGAAATTCACCAACTGTTGTCGTACATTATGCATCCCATTCTGGCCTTCATCTTTAGCCTCCTTTCTGGTCACTCTACAGCTCCTGTCGTAGAAGGTCACCATTCTTCTAAAGCTTTCGGATATGATTTTCCCCAGTGTACTGTCTCTCAACGATCACTCTTGCGTTTAATCAGTGCTCTTTACAGATGCATATCTAGGCCTATAATGTCATGTGCTGATGATTCCATCCTCCAGTTTCACACTCACTTATCACAACATACAACACAGGTGATACTTCAACAATCATGGGACGAGGCTGTGGCTTATCTGATTTTTTCTTCGCTAATATTTATGAAAGGGGTAAAAGATACCTTGTCATTTTTTATGTATGCTTGGTTAAGTACCTACCGGTACATCTTTCAACCATAAATTTTTCACAAGTATTATTTCATTATTTAACAACACAAATATCAGTCCTTCATTGTTTTCAACACCGCTGGATTTTCATTTCTTAAGAACTGTCGTAGAATCATCGCAACGCCTGCTTTCCAAAGATTGAGTATGGTTTACTTACTCCCTACTTTTTATGACATTATGGAGTTGTTGGCTTTCTGTCACCTTATTTACCCCTTAGTATTGTGTACAGCTCTGACGCGTGTGAAGATTCACCATGTATTGTATAGCTCTTTTAAATAGGGTAGATTAAAATGTTCTGCTCTTCAGCTACATTCCTCGTACTGAATCCTGTCAACATCTCTTCATCGCAGTGTTATATCTCTATCCCACTACTGTATAAGCACTGCTCTGCTTACCTGTTGACATGCATCCTACAGCACCTACCGGTATCTGGAAATGCAGTTTCATCCCCTTTAGTGTCATACTTTCTAACTGAAGAGATAATCAGTGTTCTTAGTCCTTCTTGAATGCAACTGGTAAGCTCTAGATCTATCATTATCACTCTCCGTTTCTCTTATGTATGTCTTGCATTCTTTAAAATGCAATGTATATCCTGCATTCTTTAAAATGCAATGTCAGCCATCTCTGAATGAATTGTCCTTTACCTCGCCTCACTTTTGTTTTTTGTTTTTCTTCCTGGAAAGCAAAATAGTGGCAAGTTTCCTGGTTATTATTATTTTTTTTAAGAGGAACTGTCTCTATACAGCTAGGAAAAAATATAATGATATCACCCTATAGTTTTAAGTCATTCTTTCCGATGACATGAATTTTTAGTGTGCTTCTTTGCCACTAGTCGATTCACAAGAAAGTTGGTCCAGTTTATTTACTGATGTTAAATACAGTTTCCATTTACAACACATGGTCTGCTGTTATCAAAACATTTCGTGTGAAAGCAACAAGAATAAACCCGAACATGACGTCATAATACTGTATGGAGAAACGTTTTTAGTTAGGTGATGTATTTACTCTCGTTAATTTAACTTTATTTTTCTTACAGGAAACATTTTATAGTGACAGGGTCAGTGAAAGTCTCGTCTATCTCTGTAATTCTAACTCTAAAAGTGTTTATGAAGCTGAACAAAGTTGTCTGAAGGAGGCATGAATAAAATATTAAAAGGTCATATTAAAAGGTCAGTGCACGATGACTGAGGCTGTGATGATAACTCTTGATAACAAACAGACACAAAATTACAGCTTGAGAGAGAGAGAGAGAGAGAGAGAGAGAGAGAGAGAGAGAGAGAGAGAGAGAGAGAGAGATCACCTTTTATAGCTATTTCCGCAACCTCTCTTTCCTGACTGTTCCCCACTTCTCGCACCTTCCTGCTAGGTCCTCTGTCCTTCCTCCCTCTGCCCTCGTCTGTCCCTCCTTCCTCTGCCCTCGTCTGTCCCTCCTGCCTTCGCTTGTCTCTCATCTCCTTTTTCTGTTAGTTTTTATCCATCCTTCCTCTGCTTGCCCCTATTCCTTCTCCCTCTGCCTCTCTATCTCTTGCTTCCCTCTACCTGTCTCACTCCCCCCTTTCTCCAACTGCTTCTTTCCAACTCTCTCTCTCTCTCTCTCTCGCTTTCCTTTGCCGGTCTCTCTCCCTCCTCCCACTTTCTGTCTCCGCCTTTCATCCCTCTGGCTGTCTATCTCTTTCATTCCTCTTCCTGTCTCTGTCGATCCTCCTCAAGCTTGTATCTCTCCCTCCTTCCTTTGCCTGTCTGTTTCTTTCTTGTCTGTCTGTCTTTCTTCCTCCTTCCTCTGCTTGTTCCTATCCATCTTTGTGTCTGTCTATTTCTTGCCACGCCCTCTCTATTTCTCTCTCTCTCTTTCTCGGTTCGCGTCATTGGGCAATGTTTACATGTGATTCTTTATATATATATATATATATATATATATATATATATATATATATATATATATATATATATATATATATATATATATATTACTGTGGTAGGTGGGGGCGCTCACCATCCACTCACTCAATGTAGCGCTGCTCTCGGGTGTCTGCCCTGTCCTCTGCTCCATCCTTCTTTCCTTCCATCTTCTTCTATCTTTCTTTCCTTCATTCTTTCCTTGTCCTTCTGCCTACGAGTGACTTTACACTCCCTCTTCTGTCTTTCATTCCTTCACTCTTTCCTCTTCCTTCTGCCTGGGGTGACTGTATACTGAGTGACAAGCCAAATGGTTTCCTGTACACCAGGAAACCATTTACTACGCTGGGTGGTAACCTTATAACCAAATTTTGGCGCCTGGTGGTTTAGTGGGTAAGTATTATGCTCCAATCGGATTGAGCCGGTGAAGGTTTATATCCAAGAGATGGTTGGGGTTTATTGCTCACGTAATACCACTCAGGGATGAGTGAGGTTGGTCGCTCTCATCTTAAATGTTAGGACCAACTGCCTAGCCCCGGACTCCTACGCTCCTCATGGGGCAACGTAGGATTGGATATATATATATATATATATATATATATATATATATATATATATATATATATATATATATATATATATATATATATATGAGGAGTATATGTGGAGTGACGTGTATGGATCGAGTGCGAAATGATGAAGTGCGAAGGAGAACTGGAGTTGTTCGGGAGATGGCTGGTAGAGTTGAACAGAGGGTGTTACGATGGTTTGGCCATATGGAGAGAATGGATAATGAGCGATTCCTGAAAAGATAACTAGAGCTGATGTGAGAGGTGTAAGGCTGAGAAGGAGACCACGAATAGGATGGATGGACAGTGTGAAGAGAGCGCTGGATGCGAGAGGGATGTCTGTTGAGGAAGGAAGAATGGCTGTGCGTGACAGAAATAAATGGAGAAAAAGTGTGAATGAATAAATGATGACGCAGCCCTGAGGTGATATTCTCCCGCATTTGGTCTGATCAGCTAGTCAGGTCAGGTGCGGGTAAGGGGATGGGTCTATTATGATGTGGCAGGGGTAAACCAGCTCTGCTGTCTTTTTTTTTTTTTTTCTTTTTTTGCCTATCGACCATTGAGGCCGGAGTCCCTGGTCATTAAGGCAAAAATATATATATGTATATACATTGACACATATATACAGTACATGTATATACGAACATAAATATATACATACATACATACATACACACATCCATGCATATGAACATACACACTTTCATGCACACGTACATATATATATAATAATTTTTATTTTATTTTTTTGTATTTGTATTTTTATTATTTTTTAAATTTTTTATATTTTTAACCTTATATTACTTATAATAAAGAATACCTAATCTAAAGACCCTAAAACTAACCACCTAACAGACATATCGCTAACCTATACTAAATCCTAAGAGACAAATAACTAGACCTACACTAATTGTAAAAAAGCCTCGACCAAGAGAACACCATCGACTGCAGATATGTAATGCCTTTCTACATTACATACCTTCACTCATCACCTGGTGACTGTCAGCTGAGGCACAACCTAATCTAGGGGACATCAATATATGAAAGGGAACCAGACGAGTCAGGAACATTTCCATATACGTCAGCTGTCGTCCCTAATTTGAATAACTTAAGCAAGATGGTATAATGTATTTACATAATTTGTATAAAAAGTGAAGAACCTCGCCCAGCAGGCCACCACCGACTGCAAGTGCCCAATACCTTCCTATATTGCACACATGCACTCATCAGCTGGTGACTATCAGGCGAGGAACTTGGCTTAATGTAGGGGACATCTATATTAGAAATAAATCAGTGTGAGAAGAAACTATTGCAAATATGTCAACTGTCAACCCTAATTAATATTACAATATATACATATTTACCGTTGATAAAAACCATAACCACACAGTAAAAAAGTCACATCACTCTGATCAGTCCGGTCTCTCTTAAGAAAGCCATCAATTTATCAGTCATAACAATGTCCTCATCACCCAGGATGGTGGAAAGGGTGAAGGGGACGTCTACTGCGTCGCAGTAATTTATAAGTGAAGCGCATTCACGAATAAATCGCCGACAGCACAGGATGATATGACTGATAGATAACACCGCATTAGAGATGTCACAGTGCGGTGGGAAGCGTCTTTCCATATATGGTTTCATGTCAGTTAAAATGGTGGCATTGAGCCGTAGCCGTGCCAATACTTTTTCTTCAAGGCGACTAGGGTGGTTGGCGGTGTCCCAGTCGCCCAGGTGCGGCTTACAAGTTGGAATATTTAGTCTGGTCCACTGACCTTGCCACGGAAGATTTATTGATTTCTTTCCAAGAGAGAGACTCGACTGTAGATCATGAGGAATGTCCCAAGTCTCCCCGAGCTCTGCAGCCGACTTTGCAAGTAAGTCAGCCTGCTCATTGCCGTAGATACGACAATGACCAGGCACCCAGATCAGCGTGAATGACTTGTTGCATGAATGCAACTTATTAACGATGTGGCCCTGGATCTCGTGAGAGTCCGTAGTACAACATGCAATTGCCTGAAGGGCTGATTTTGAATCTGAAAATATGACAAATGAGTCATGCCTAGAATTGAGAGCATAGTCTATGGTTTTGTCAATAGCAAAAAGTTCAGAGGTAAACACAGATGTATGAGTCGGTAACCGATACCTTAGTGCACATTCAGTCAACCACACACCTGTACACACACATTCACTCGACTTGGAGCTATTGGTGTACAAGTGGTGGGACCGGACCCCAAGTGACGAATGATGATGTTACGAAACAAGTGGTGGATCTCCGCCTCCAGCGCCTTGGCCTTTGATGCTGGGAGTCATGTAACATCAACAGTAAAGCCGGGTGGCTCCCAAGGCGCTATATTTTTAAGCGCCAACTTGTCACAGTCACTGGGGTACACACCAAGCTCCTGAGTCAGTAAGTGGAGGCGAATGGCAAGTGGCCGACGCACCCCCCGCATGAGATGGTGGTATTGATGCAGGGGGGTACAGGCCACATTGCCGATATTACTTTTCCTATATGTTTGTAATCCATACAAAAAGGCCAGGTGGTCACGGCGAATATGGAGGGGAGGCACATTCGCCTCCACTTCCATACGAGCTACACGGGTACACCGGACAGCTCCAAGACAGATTCACAAACATTTATTCTGCAACACATCCAATCCTTTCAGCGTGGCATCGGATGCTGAGCCATACACCTCTGCGCCGTAGTCTAGCTTCGATCGAATAAGGGACTTATACACCATTAATAAAGATTTTCTGTCGGCATCCCATGTAGTACCCGCTTGGTACTTGAGGACAATTACTGGTTTATCACAACGAGCAAGAAAAGTATTAACATGAATTTTGAAGTTCAAACGACGATCAAAATGTATTCCCCAAAACTTTACAGAATTTTGAAAAGGTACCGCTTGATTATCCAAAGTTAACAACAAATTAGGTACGTTACGATTAGTGAAAACTACAGCGGCACACTTACGGACAGAAAACTTAAATCCCTACTGCAAGGCCCATTGGTGGACAGAGTCAAGGGCTGCTTGAACCTGCTCAGCCGAAAATTGTGCATTACGGGAGGAGTGCCATATTGCACAATCGTCAGCATAGAGCGAGTATTTAAGATTCCTTAGGATGGGAGCTGATGACATAATATCATTGATCATAATACTAAATAAAGTAGGACTAAGCACACTTCCCTGCGGCACCCCGTTTTCCTGGATAAATATATCCGATGTTACATTACAGGGCAATTTGACAGAGAAAGTCCTGTCCCTTAAGAAATTTGAAATAAAAATAGGCAAATTTCCTCTTAAACCATAAGCATAGAGCTTCATTAGTATACTGTGTCACCATGTCATGTCATAGGCTTTATGGATGTCCAAAAACACCCCTATCATGAATTCTTTATTGGCAAATGCCTCTGCAATACAATGCTCCAAATTCATTAAATGATCTAGTGAACTTCTGTATTTACAGAAGCCACATTGTTGATCGTTTAACAAATTCTTCGACTCTAAAACAAAAAGAAGCCTATTATTTACCATTCGTTTCATGACTTTACATAGACAAGAAGTCAACATAATAGGATGAAATGAAGTGGGATTCATAAGACGACCAGCCTCTTTGGGTATCGGTATGACGTGTGCAAAGTGCTATGAGTTTGGGAACGTTCGAGATGCCCAAATCTCATTGTACAATGCAAACATCTTAATCAGGTTTTCCTGATTAAGATGCTGGATCATGCCGTACGTGATGGTGTCTGGTCCAGGGCTGGTGTCTTTACAGGATTTAAGGGCAAGGAGCAGTTCATCTAGCATAAACTCTTGGTTGTACAGGGAGTCTATGTCTTCTGTGGCAAAGTCAATAATCTGTAGCTCAGCCATGCATTTATGACTTTGGAAACGCGAGTCATAATTGGCTGAGCTACTTACATGAGAAAAACTCCTGGCGAGGATGTTAGCAACGTCCACGGGCTCATCACAGTTATTATTACGAAGTATTTACTTGCAAGGTGGTAATGGGGAAGTATGGACCTTTATTATTTAATATTCTTATGGTGGGCCAGACATTACTTAATGGTGTTGTACGAGTCACTGTGGACACAAAGGACCACCAGGAGTCACGTTTGGTCCTTCTTATTATTCCCTTTGGCTCAGTCCGTGTCTGTTTGTATGCAATAAAATTTTCCTCTGTGGGCTGACTATAAAAAATGCTGTATCTCCTATTGCGTTTTCTTAATGCTTGTCGGCAATCCAGCGTCCACTAATGTGCTCTATGCTTCGCATGAACTGTAAAAGTCTTGGGAACAGCAGCCTCAGCCGCGTGTGTTATGGAAGTAGTTACATTTTCGACCTTAACATCTATGGTCACCCCAGATATATCTAAATTGGAGATCCTTGAGAAGGATCCCCAATCTGCTTTCTTCTAGTTAAATTTTGGAGGTGGTGGGTCCGAAATGATGTCGCGTGTATAAGAAAGACAGATGGGTAAATGATCACTTCCCAAAGAGTCGTCGTAAGGGTCTTATGAGAAATCTTGATGTATACCAGGGGAGGCCAACGATAAGTCAATGGCCGAAAAGTTACCAGTTCGATCATCTACACGAGTCGCTCTACCATCGTTCAGAAGACAGAGGTTGGACTGTAGTATTCGGTCGGCTACTTGCTCCCCACGACCATCGATCTTCAAGGTACATATTGATAGTGGTGGGTGTTAAAATCGCCCAACACTAACTTATTCTCAGACAGATGTTCAAAGAGTAACTATAAAGCATCACTATCAATGAGGCCATGTGGAGGACAGTACAGAGAGCAAATAGACAGATACGTGTTATTAAATTTTACTCTGCACGCGACCGCTTCCTGAGTAGAATTTAGAATCACTTCCGTTTGTGGGTGTGATTTGTGGGTGTGTATATGGCTACTCCATGACCTTCATATCTTCTATACGAATGGTAATGTTTTAACTGTGGAGGATCAGGATGATCCTCCAGGTGCATCTCCTGTAAACAAACAATGTCTGGCCTGTGTATAGAAAGCAAGATTGCTATTTCTTGTAATTTATTCCCAATACCTCTACAATTCCACTGTAATATAGTAAATGTGACGGTTTAAGATTTACGTTGGGGGCCAGTGTGCTTTGTCTTTTTCTGTCGCCTGCCGGCAGACGAGTGACTACCGGGGTACCTATCCTGGTGCTTGTTCACAGAAACCTCCACATTGTCGTCAATTACGAGGTTTCCTGACTCCCCCGAGGAAGAGCTAACCTTCCTCTCCCTCGCTGGAGTGGGAACTGGAAGAACATGAGGAGGAGACTGTTTTGTGAGGATGGTCATGTTACTTTTACTAGACTTGTCGGGCTTCACTTTAGGCCATACTGATGGAGAGGCAGCAGCAGCCTGAGAATAGGTTGAAACCTTAGGGATGTCAGTGAGAGAGTTGGAGTGAACGGGAGGCCGAGATGGAGAGGTACTGTGAGTGGCGGGACGGAGAAAGACAAGATCAGTCTGCGTCTCTACAGAGCACATCACAGGACAGGACATTACCGCTGAAGCATAGGACCTATTCGACGTGGGAGTTGCATGCAACTCATTCACCTTTTTCCTAGCTTTGTAATAGGAAATGCCCTCAGTTGCCTTCACTGTGCAGACCTCCTTCTCCTCCTTCCATTTGGGACAGTCTCTAGAGGAAGTGGAGTGAGTGCCCTTGCAGTGAAAGCAACATACCGTCTCAGATGTACAATGGTCCGCATCATGACCCTGGCTTGCACACTTGCCGCACACTGGCCGGGAAGCCCGACAAGTCTTTGCACCATGCCCATACAGCTGGCATTTCAGGCAATGCAAAGGGTTAGGGATGTAAGGCCGAACATGAACAATTTCGTATCCAACTTTGACAGAATTGGGAAGAGACACTTTGGCAAACATCAAGACAATGGTTGCCGTCTTCGTCCTTATGCCTTCTGAGTAGCGAGTAATAAATCTAGCCTCAATTACGTCTTGGTGTGCCAATTCACTTACGATTTCGTCCTCACTCATAACCATGAGATCCCTGCAAGTGACAACACCCTTGCAAGAATTCATGGAGACTGGGATTTTGGCTTCGACATCATAACAGTGGAATTTACGCAGTTTCAGCAAATCTTTCACTTGTGATGAATTAACAGTTTTAATCAGGAGATCTCCGTTCGCAAATTTTTATACCTGTTCAACCTCTCCCGCACAGTGGTCAATCACCTTCTTGATAAGGAAGGGATTGAGACTGGACAGGGGAGTGGAACCTAGCGCATGGAGAGTGACAAAGGTGGCGTTGTCTACTGGGACGTCAAGTGGGGCACGAGTCTGGCGTTTGTCCATCTGGGGGTGGTCAGTCTGGTCATGCCTACTGTCATCAGGACCACCTCCCCCCCTGAAGGGAGGGGAGGCAGTAGGGGCGTCCGTCATAGTAACCACTCCCCCCGTGAGGGGGAAGTGAGAAGAAAGAGAAAAATGACCAAGGGACAAAGTACCTGGGGAAGACCCACCTAGTCTGAGATTACCCTCTCAAACCACTCTCGGGAGGACGCGCCTGTGTATGACTCACATCCCAGAGCAATCAGTGGGGGGTACACTTCAGAGGTGAGTAAGCAAAGGCAATCTCAGGAAACAGATATAGACACTATATCTACTAAGGCCAGGGAGGAAAATTAGTACTAGCTAACCTAACTTTTATTCCCCTATTTACAAAACTATTGCCGGTGAGGCAGCCCTAGATCGCTAGAGGAGAGAACAACGAATACACGACTGCACTCTCCACGACCATCCATCAAAGTCCCCTCTGCTGTCAGGCACTGCTGCGGATGTCACTGATTGCACTGTGTAGTTGACCCTTGTGCAGTGTGGTGCAGTGAGGTTCTGTCCCTTCTCCCCTTTCGGGCTAAGATGCGAATGAATGTGTTTGAATGGATGAGTAATTGGGGAGTGTGTCGTCCTGTCTCGGCTACCTCCCTTTCCTTGGGGAAAGCAGCCTAGGTATATAGATAGATATATACACATAATATGTCAGGACTCCATATTATAATAATACAACTCATAAATAGATAGATAGACAGATAGAGGCACCAAGCCAGGGGATGATAAAGGAAGTGTGTCAGTGAGAATCAACCAAGGGAAATAGGCTTGCAACCCTTAAGTGAAGGAATGCTTGACGTACACCGAAAGCAGTACATACACACAGACATACAGTGTTCTAGAAACTTCAACAACAGTATAGCCCACGTGACACGACCCTTGCTAAACGAGAATGTAGGAATCAGAGCTCAGAAAGGGGCTAGCCATAGAACCGACAGGTAGTGGAAAGTAGGTGGCTGTTGTGTATATATACACAATGACTTATCTTGCTCTCATGTTCCTGAACTCGATTCTTCTGAATTCTCTACACTCTGGCTTCGGCTTTCCTGTCATTCTCTGACTAAATATATCTGTGCTGTTTACTTATCCCCTAATTCTACTGACTATCAAAAATTCTTCGACTATCTTACTTCTACGATGGAACACATTCTATCCATTTCCCCTTTCTCTGAAATCTCCATTCTAGGAGATTTCAACATTCACCACCACCTTTGGCTCTCCTCTCCTTTCACGGATCCACCTGGTGAACAAGCCTACATCTTTTCTATCCTTAATGACCTAGAGCAGCTTGTACAGCACCCTACCCATATCCCTGACCGCCTTGGAGATAGCCCCAACATACTTGACCTCTTCCTCACAACAATCCTTCTGCTTACTCTGTTAATCTTTTCTCTCTGTTGGGCTCCTCCGATCACAACCTTATTACCTTAACCTGTCCTATCACTCCGGAACGGTCTGTGGACCCTCCAGGGGAACGTCGTCTGTGGCATTTTGGAGCCACGGACTGCGAGGCCCTCAGGCAGTACTTCTTTGATTTTCCCTGGAATGATTTGTGCTTCCATGGCCGGGAGCCATCTGAGTGTGCCTTGCATATTATGGAGGTTATTCTCTCGGGCATGGAAGCATACATTCCTTTCTCATATCCTTTGACTAACGCAAGAAAGCCTTGGTTTAATCACGCTTGTTCTAATGCTGTCCGCAACAAGGAGAGGGCCTACAAAAGGTACCGGAGCCAACCCACCCCTGAATCACATCATCTTTACGTTTCTGCCCGGAATCGTGCTAAGTCTGTTCTTCGCTCTGCTAAAAATATTTTCATCCATACTAAATGCTCTCAACTCTCCAACTCGAATTCTTCCCGCTCCTTCTGGCACCTTGCCAAAACTCTTTCTAACAACTTTACCTCATCATCCTTCCCTCCTCTTTTCTACTCTGATTCTTCTGTAGCTATTTCTTCTACTGATAAAGCAGATCTCTTCGCACACACTTTCTCCTCCAATTCCACCTTAGACGATTCTGGTGCTGTTCCTCCATCTCTTCCCCCCTCTGACTCCCTCATGGCTGACATTAAAATTTCTTCAGTTGATGTATTTTCTGCCATTACTGGCCTCTGTACTAACAAGGCATATGGGCCTGATGGGGTCCCTCCTGTTGTTCTCAAGAACTGTGCTTCTGTGCTTACACCCTCCCTAGGCAAACTCTTTCGCCTTTGTCTGTCAACTTGTACCTTTCCTTCTTGCTGGAAGTTTGCTCTCATTCAGCCGGTCCCAAAGAAGGGTGACCACTCCCAACCCTCCAACTATCGTCCAATTGCTTTAACGTCCTGTATTTCAAAAGTTTTCGAGTCAGTTCTCAATGGAAAAATTTTAAGGCATCTTTCCTATCACAACCTTCTTTCCGATCGTCAGTATGGGTTCCGTCAGGGACGCTCCACTGGCGATCTTCTCACCTACCTTTCAGACTCCTGGTCATCCTCCTTTCGGGACTTTGGCGAAAGCTTCGCCATTGCACTTGACATCTCAAAGGCTTTCGATCGAGTCTGGCATAAATCTTTAATTTCCAAACTGCCCTCCTACGGTTTCTATCCTTCTATCTGTGCCTTCATCGCTAGCTTCCTTTCTGGTCGTTCTATAGCCGCTGTTGTAGATGGCCATCGTTCTTCTCCTAGATCTATCAACAGTGGTGTTCCTCAGGCCTCTGTCCTATCACCAACTCTCTTCCTTTTATTCATCAATGATCTTCTAAGCTGTACATCTAACCCTATCCACTCATACGCTGATGACTCCACCCTTCACCTTTCCATTCGGTTCCCGCAACGCCCATCTCAACAGTTACTTCAACAAACAAGGGATGAGGCTATGGCACACCTAATGTCTGACTTGGCTCGTATCTCTGACTGGGGTAAAAATAATATGGTTGTTTTTAATGCATCTAAGACTCAGTTCTTAGACCTATCAACCCGACAAAATCTTCCACTGGTATACCCACTAATGTTTAATAATATTCAGCTTAATCCTGCATCATCCTTGAACATGCTTGGGGTTTCATTTACTCGGGACTTATCTTGGAAAGATCATATTACATCTCTTGTAAAATCTGCTTCCAAGAGACTGGGTGTGCTAAGCCGACTCCGCTCTTTCTTTACCCCTGCACAATTGTTGACTCTATACAGGGGTTTTATCCGCCCCTGTGTGGAATACAACTCTCATGTGTGGGGAGGCTCCCCACATACAGCTCTTCTCAATAGGGTGAAGTCAAAGGCTTTTCGTCTCATTAACTCTCCTCCTCTTACTGACTCCCTTCAACCTCTGTCTCTTCGCCGCACTGTTGCATCTTTATCTCTTTTCTATCGCTACTTTAATGGTCACTGCTCCTCTGAACTGTCTGCTTGCATTCCTCCACCTCTACGATGGGCGCGTAGCACCCGTCTGGCAGCAAACTCTCATCCCTTTTCTGTCCAGCTCTCTAATGCAAGAGTTAACCGTTACTCCCAGTCTTTCATTTATGCAACAGGTCAGCTCTGGAACTGTCTCCCTCAGTCTGGATTTCCTGCTGCCTATGATCTCCAGTCTTTCAAACGCAGTGTGTCCAGGCATCTCAAAACGATCGGATCTTGAATTTGGCTCTCTATTGTATTTTGTTTTTCTCTTGGAGGGAACTGTAACTGCGGGCTCATGGCCTTTGGTTCCTTCTTCCTCGCATAAAAAAAGAAAAAAAAAAAACAGGGGCGAGAGGGTGGCAGAGAGAGAGAAAACGAGACAGGGATGTAGCTAGCGGGACTCTACTTTATACTTCACTCATGTGTGAAAGATTTTATTAATATTTCCAAGAGAAATAAAAATAGTCTCATACTAATCTTTACCTTTCCTGTCATTGCATGACAGAGGGAACAAATATTATTTACTTACAAAACTACTCATGTATAACAATCGCTCGTCCACGAGTCTAATATATGTATAATTGATCTACAAAACATACTACATGAAGCTACCATTTTTCTACAAGATATGGTGGCAGCAGAAGTACGAACCTCGTCTATGAATCTACAGTGAATTTCTACAAAAGCAGGTGAGACTTTAACCAAGATTAGCTTCAGTTCTACAGTGAATTCCTACAAAAGTAGGCGAGACTGTAACGAATATCAGCTTCAGTTCTACAATTGATTCTACATTATCAGGAAACTACAATTCTATGATCACGTAACTGCAAGCAAGTATACAGCAGAGGAACGAGTTTACAAGTTTACGAGTTTAGGCTATGAGACTACGAGTTCATGAGTCTGTGAGTCAACGAGTCTACAAGCCTACGAGTCTACGGGTGTACAGTTGAGTCTACATTATCAAGATAGAAAACAAACAATACCTCTTACAACCAACAACTCACAACCAGCTCCTGACAGTATTCTCTCCAACCCCCCTCCATCTCCCCGATCATCACGCTGATGTAGAGGTGAAGAGGTCACACGATGCCTTGCCAGTAGTTTAACAAAATACTGATACAAACAATCTTCCCATTTCTACAACGAACCAACGAACTACAGCCATCTACGATCAACTACAAGTAACAAGTCTACGAGTCATCTCTATAAGCTTCTACACGCATCTACAAGTAGCGACATTCTTCATCCCACAACGAGTAAATCACAAGAAAGAAGGGCAGAGAACTGAATAAGAAAGAAAAACAAAACAAGCAAACGAAAAGCAAGAACACAGCAACAACCACCAGACCACCATCCTTCTCTCCATCCGCCCCCTACCTCCACCAACCTCCACCGCTGACGCAGGAGTGTGAGGTCAAAACGACGACAGCAAATACCAACCCATATTCACAACTCCTCTTACTCATCTTCACTCAAGTTACTCGTCGCTACTCATTTACTCACCACAGCTACCAGTGTGGGAAGTCGACGTCACCATGCGTGTTTGCTGAGACGACGCCACGTCAATCAACTCATGTTGTGACACCACCACTCACCACCACTCACATCATTCCCACCACGGTAAAAACTAGTGAGTTACATAGTTACTTCATTTATGCAATACACAGTGGTAGACAAAAAACTTAAGCAGAAACATATAGAACGTGCTGTATAGTTACAACTTACGTACACATTCCAACATCAATTATCTGCATAATTCAATCACTAAATACTTGCACCAACAATAAATATTCTACACTGTATATATTCATTCATTTACTATAGCATTTATTTACTGCCAACGAGTGTTACCATTTATACCTACATGAAATACGTGTTTCATTCATACAGCTATACATTATTACATCTACAAAATAAAGTAATAAAGAAAATATACTATCACAGTTACTCAGTGAGCGATTAAAAGAACTGTATTAAACATTTATTAATTAAAGCTTCCTAGTGGAAACAGACAAATTAAGTTACAAGAAAAAAAAATGGCCAACACAAATGACGTTAGCAAGAATGAACAACATCTTCCACACAATCGTGAAGACAAAGATTTCCACACAGTGCTGACACATATTGCCCACGATAGGTACAAGCGAACAACAAGTCAGTGTATATAGTTATTACTGTATATAGTGTATATGTATTTTTTATATAAAATAACAAAATATGGGGCTATATAATATCATTTTCAATAATATCTGTGCAATATAAACTAAGCCTTAAAAAAGGGTCCCAAGGGAATTAACTACCAATTATGCAACCTTGGACAACATCGAAAAAGCGTAGACAAACGAAGAAAAACTACAGAAAATCAATACATACAAAAAAAAAAAAAAAAGTAAGATCGCATAACAAACAAATGAAAATAAATACAAATGCCAAAGTACCACATGAACTCCTTCTATAAGTGAAACAAAAAGCAAATTATTGTTCTCCACGAGCCAGTGGCAAGGCACATCATCACTATCATCGACCACAGCATGACCGGATTAGTGATGTCAGGACTGCAGATACTACAATATTACTGCAGTTACTACAATTATGTAACGACAAACGATTGCAGTATGTTACAATTGTTACACACACACACACACACATATATATATATATATATATATATATATATATATATATATATATATATATATATATATATATATATATATATATATATATATATATATTTGAAATACTTCATAACAGCAGATAGCATATGCTTCTCCATATCCCATTCTTGATACTCGGCAAAAATGACCAGTTAAATCTTCTCATGACAGAATTAATGCAATCAATAAAATCTTCTCGTGGAAAGGGGGTAAAAGGTAACAATTTACTTTGTTTCCCTAGGTCACTTCACAAAATAGTTTAGGTTGCTTTTAAAGTATATTTTGCAGAGTGTCGAAGAAGAGGCTGAATCAGATATAAACCAGGCAAGTCCTATAACGAAGAAGCTAAACAATACTGTTTCTTCAGAAGAATAGACCAGTTTCCTCTACTTGAGACAATGAATAAAATAAAATCTTAGAGCCTCATATAACAAAGTAGTGAAGGTAATTTTTCAATGTGAATAGTGTTTTTTATGATACAGACAATTTAAAATCGGAAAAAATCCTGCGCACAAAAAAAAGCTGGCGCCATGTTGTGACGTCACTACTAAGGTGGCTCGTACTGCAGACGACACAGCCGATCCGTGTCAACACTACTGTATCATAATTATGATGGCCACCGATCCTTCCTCAAATGATGTGGTAAGTGTTTATTGTATCTTCATCATGCCTATTTAGCAAGCTAATAGCAACGGTTTCCTTTCACCACAGGAACATAAATCACTCACTGCCCGCCCTCACACCTGCCTCCCACCAGTTCGTCCCCACCCACCACATTGCCACATCTATGCAGTCCTTCATCTATTTTACGTTGTGTATTATAATGAAAGGAAAACATAAGTATTTTTGGGTAGAAGCCACCAATATTATTGTAACATTTTCTTGTACATATTGGGTAAGAATAGGTTAGGTAGGGTTAGGTTGAGTAGGTTAGTTTTATAAGTAAGATTAAGCACAACCTACAAAATATGAGAAAAATAATTTTACACAAAAATGGGTGGTTACTTCCCAAAACTTAATAAAACATATATAACAGTAGGCTATATTATTTGTGCTATATATTTCAGTGTTGCTTAGATCACTACTATTAGTAACAGTAGCAGATAATATTCTTTCATTTTTTCAGTCATCCATGTCGGAAGGTGAGCCTCCTTCCTGGTTATGTGATGGCAGTCTAGCAAGAGTAGACATACTGATGATAATTCAGTATTATCAAGGACTCCGTCATCCAGCTATGAAACATGTTAAGTTGAAAAGGTGTTTTGCTCAAGTTGGTAGCTGTAGGAACTGTATAATACTCGTACAAGAAATCAACAGATTTTCAGGCTCCGGATGTAAAATTTTGACAACTTTATCAGTCTTTTAAATTTAGTACAGCAACTTTATCATGTTTGGACTGTCTGACCACTACATGGTAGTGGCCAAATTAAGGTTGCAAAGGAGATGGATGAATAGGTATAGGGGAAGACAGGAGGAAACTGTTCCTGTGAGGAGAGTAGAGAGGTTGCGTGAGGAAGAGAAATAGACAGAGTACAAGGGAATAGTGGAAGAACGATTGGGCAGGTATGAGTTAGAACGGATGGAAGAGGTGGAAGGAGTGTGCAAGTTATTTAAGGAAGAAATATGTGCAGCATGTGAAGCAGTGTGTGAGGTGAGGAGAAGACGCAAAGGAGTGCAAGGGACAGCATGGTGGAATGATGAAATGAAGCAAGCTGTGGAAAGAAAGAAGGTAGCTTATAGAGACTGGATAGGAAGTAGGGGAATGGGAGACGCTGAGAAGCAGAAGAGAGAGTTATATGCAGAAAGGAAGAGAGAAGTGAAAAGGTGTGTAAAAGAGAGCAAGAGGAGAGTGGATGAAGAGTTTGGCAGAAATCTGAGTAAGAACTGGAGGGAATGCAAGAAACTGTTCTGGAAGGAAGTAAGGAAAGTAAGACAGGGTGATAAGGGAAGCAGTAGGGAAGTGAAAGATAAGAATGGCAGAATGTTGGTAGAGAAAGGAGAGATAGTGAATAGATGGAGGGAACACTTTAAGGATTTATTGAACACCGAGAATGAGAGTAGTTTACTTTATAAGATACTTAAATACTTTGATTAAAAAAAAAAAAATTCTCATTCTTGTGTAAACTCAGTGTTTCAGGTATGAGACTGTTAAATCACAGGCTTTATATACTTCGGTACTTGAAACAATAAAAAGAAAATAAGACAGTAACCAAGCTACTCTGAGCAACACTACTACAACCTGTCACAGCACAACACGCCAACAAGCAATCACAGTCCTATCACAACACCATTTCATGGTAATTTTGGGGAAGTATATAATATAATATAATATAATCCATTAAGTACTTACATTAAAATGGTCTTCACAGCAGTAACACTCGTATTCCAGCATGGGGAAGTCACGACGAGCTGACACTCACCACTGCCTCCTTATTTTCTTATCTTTTGGCGCATTTATAAAACGTTTACTTGGTTTTGCCTTCATGGTGCTTTTGCACATTGGCACAAAGCAATAGTATTAACGTATGCTTGCCTGGGACATGTTTATCGGGATAAAGTACACAAGTAAACACGGTATTATTTTACAAGTGGACAATATGCAGTTTTGGAATTTTAACACCATTATCGTATAGTATAGTCCCTAAGGATCACAAATAACCCCCATTACCCCATTCGGAAATTGATTATTACTCCCCTAAGATAGGTTAGGTATGTTGGGTTTGGTTTGGCTTGTTTTAGTGTGTTCGGTGAGGGGCATTTCCGACAAAAATGAAGGTCAGAAACATTCGAATCGCATCAAAAACTGCCAGAAAAATATATTGCACTACCTGGGGGTGTATTGTCCACTTGTAAAAATTTACCGTAAACACAATCAGCTGTCGATCAGCTTTTTTTTTTTTTTTTTTTTTTTTTTTGACCATTGAGGCCGGAGCCTCTGGTCATTAAGGCATATATATATATATATATATATATATATATATATATATATATATATATATATATATACAGTATATATACACATACATACAGTCGATCAGCTGGGCCGTGGCTCTGGCAAGCCACTATTTGACGTCACGACCAATCACAGCGCGTTCCGTAGTCAGGTGATATTTTGGCCTAAGAACACTGCATTTATTTAATATATGATGCATATTTAAGCTAAACATATTTTCCATTAAAATATATATAATACGTACGATTTTTGGTCTGAGGAAATTGGTCTATTATCGACCTATGGAAAAGATTATTTTTTTTCACCAGGTTAGAATTGCAGTTTATGCACCAAAGTCAGAGAGTACAATTGCACCCAGATGGCTGTAAATCCTTAACTATGTTTTTTTTAACATTAAAAAAAAAAAAAAAAGGTATCTGCACTGAGCAACTTAATCTGCGCCTGAGTTTGCAAACAGATGGTCTGGAAATTTTTTCATTCATATGCACCAAGACTTCTCATGAATTCTGCTCGATTTAATCATGTCACGAAAGGAAGAAAAAATGTTCACGGGAAAGCTAAATGGATAAAATGCAAAATATGACTGACGTGATAGACGCAAATGTGAGCGGGATATCTCTATCTATATCTAACTATCTATCAATTTATCTATCTATATCTATATACATACATGTATGAATCAATCTAGCAACATTTACATGTCAATCTAGCTACCTATCTGTGTATCCATCTATCTATCTATCTGTTTATCTATTTATATCTATCTATCTATCTATCTATCTAGAGTTATGCTTTAGAGTGAAAGGAAAGAAGAGAACGAGAAGGCAGGACTTGGACAATGAAACAGGAAGTGTACAAATATGGAAAATGTGGTGATAAGTCAGAGAGAGAGAGAGAATGAAAGGGAGGAAGAAGAGAGAGAGAGAGAGAAATATGCTTTAGAGTGAACAGAAGGGCCCCTCGCACTTGCTCCTGCGGAGGGCTCTGGCGTTTATGTGCTGTTCTAGTGTAACGTTGTCACTTGGATTTTTTGCGGCTAACCAATTGATCGTGTTATTTGCAGCTTCGGGAATGGAACCCAAGTTGTCCGAACGCAAGTCCGAAATACTTTGGTTGTACCTGTGGGCAAAAAATTCTACGGAGATCCTATGCTGGGCGCCAGGAGCGGGGTTTTTGGGTCAAACTTTGATCGCTCATTAAATATAGTAAAAGTTTTTCAATCGTGATGGGACCAAGTTTATTCACATCAGCGAATTTTTTGCGATTTCTGAGCCAATTTTGATGCGATTTGAATGTGTAGTTTTGGCTGCCTAAAACACACACACACACACACACACACACACACACACACACACACACACACACACACAGCTACTGCTGTTGTATATTAGAGAAGGCAGGGCTTGGACAATGGAACATGAAATGTACAAATATGGAAAGTGTGGTGATAAGTTAGAGACAATGAGAGAGAGAGAGAGAGAGAGAGTCACGTTTTATAGTTATTACCACAGCCTCCCATTCCTGCCTGTTCCTCTTCCCACTTCTTGCACCTTCCTCCTCCTTCCTCTGCCATCCCCTGTCCCTCCTCCCTCTGCAATCCCCTGTCCCTCCTCCCTCTGCCATCCCCTGTCCCTCCTCCCTCTGCCATCCCCTGTCCCTCCACCCTCTGCCATCCCCTCTCCCTCCACCCTCTGCCATCCCCTGTCCCTCCTCCCTCTGCCATCTCCTGTCCGTTATCGCTCTGCCATCCCCTGTTCCTCCTCCCTTTGCCATCCTCTGTCCCTCCTCCCTTTGCCATCCTCTGTCCCTCCTCCTTTTGCCATCCCCTGTCCCTCCTCCCTTTGCCATCCTCTGTCCCTCCTCCCTTTGCCATCCTCTGTCCCTCCTCGCTCTGCCATCCCCTGTCCCTCCTCCTTCTGCCATCCCCTGTCCCTCCCCCTTCCTCTGCCATCCCTTGTCCCTCCTTCTTCAACTATCCTCTGTCTCTCCTCCCTCTGCCATCCTCTGTCCTTCCTTCCTCAGCCAACCTCTGTCCCTTCTCCCTCTGCCATCCCCTGTTCCTCCTCCCTCTTCCTTCCCCTGTCCCTCCTCCCTCTTCCTTCCCCTGTCCCTCCTCCCTCTTCCTTCCCCTGTCCCTCCTCCCTCTTCCTTCCCCTGTCCCTCCTCCCTCTTCCTTCCCCTGTCCCTCCTCCCTCTTCCTTCCCCTGTCCCTCCTCCCTCTTCCTTCCCCTGTCCCTCCTCCCTCTGCCATTCTCTGTCCCTCCTCCCTCTGCCATTCTCTGTCCCTCCTCCCTCTTCCTTCCCCTGTCCCTCCTCCCTCTGCCATCCCTTGTCCCTCCTCCCTCTGCCATTCTCTGTCCCTCCTCCCTCTGCCATTCTCTGTCCCTCCTCCCTCTTCCTTCCTCTGTCCCTCGTCCCTCTGTCATTCCCTGTCTCTCCTCCCTCTGCCAACTTCTGTCCCTCCTCCCTCTGCCTTCCTTTTTCCCTTCTCCCTCTGCCAACCTCTGTCCCTCCTCCCTCTGCCTTCCTTTTTCCCTTCTCCCTCTGTCCTCCTCGTCCCTGTTGCGTCCTCCAGTCTCTCATTTCCTTCTTCCATCAGTTTCTATCCGTCCTTCATCTGCATGCCTATCTCTTGCTTCCCTCTGCCTGTCTTTCTTCCCCCTCTCTCTATCTGCTTCTCTCCATCTCTTTTTGCCAGTCTCTTCTCTGTCTATGTCCTGTCTCTCTGTCTCTGCCTCTCTGTCTGTCTGTCTGTTTGTCTGTCTGTCTGTCTGTCTGTCTGTCTCTCTGTCTCTCTGTGTGTCTGTCTGTCTGTCTCTGTCTCTGTCTCTGTCTCTGTCTCTGTCTCTCTCTCTCTCTCTCTCTCTCTCTCTCTCTGTATCTCTTTCTTCCCTTTTCGTGTCTCTGTCGATCCTCCTCAAGCTTGTATCTCTCCCTCCGTCCTTTGTTTCATTCATGTCTGCCTGTCTCTTTTCCTCCTCCCTTTCCTTGTTCCTATCCCTCTCTGTGTCTATCTAATTCATGCCATATTCTCTCTCTCTCTCTCTCTCTCTCTCTCTCTCTCTCTCTCTCTCTCTCCAAAAGATGTTGAGGGCCTTTGGGCAAAGTTTACATGTGGTTCTTTATATATATATTTTTAAATTATTCATGATACCAGATAGCATACGTTTCTACGCTTTCCATTCCTGATACTCGGCAAAAATGACATCGGTTAAATCTTTTCATTACAGAATTCATTTAATCAACAATGACTTCTTGTTGAAGTGGGGTAAAAGGTAGCAACTTTGTTTCTTTAGGTCAGTTCACAACATTTTTAGGTTGCTTTTAACGTATATTTTAGAGAGTGTTGATGCAGAGGCTGAATCAGACATAAACCAAGTAGGTCCAATAACAAAGAGGCTAAAGGATATTGTTTCCCGGGAAAAATTATCGACCCATGGAAAACAAGACTATTTTTTTTCACCAGCTTAGAATAGCAGTTTAGGCACCAAAGTCAGACGGTACAACTGCATCCATTTGGCTAAAAATCCTTAAGTAATGAAAAGGTATCTGCATTGAGTAGCGGATCTCCGCCTGAATTTGCAAACTGATGAAGTCTGGAAGCTTTTTCATTCATCTACAACAAGATGTCCCCCGAATTCTGCTGTCTTATATTTATTGAAACATGGAAACAAAGGAAGAAAAAATGTTCAGGGGAAAACTAAATGAGTAAAATAGGAAAAAGAACTGACGTGGCAGACACAAATGTGGGCAGGATATGTATATATATAACTATATCAATATCAATATGTATGTATGTATGAATCAATTTACCTACACACACACACACGCACACACACACACACACACATATATATATATATATATATATATACAGTATATATATATATATATGTGTGTGTGTGTGTGTGTGTGTGTGTGTGTGTGTGTGTGTGTGTCTGTGTGTGTCTGTGTGTCTGAATGTCGGAGAGGCTAGGGGACTGACAAGAGATCGAGGTGGCTGGATGAATATTGTGAGAAGAAGTGTATGATCAGGAATTTGGCACCCCTTTTAACGTGGTAGCTTCCGGATTGAGTATCGGATACGTGTATGTGAAGCAACAAAATGTGGTGAAAGAGGTCCCGATGAGGATGATGATGATGATGATGATGATGTGTATATAAATATATATATATATATATATATATATATATATATATATATATATATATATATATATATATATATATATATCCTTGTATATACATACGGTACATCTGCATCTGGCTAGCATAGAGAAATGCGTATCAATGCGCCAAAAGAAACAACACCTAAAAATATATATGAAAGACGTATGAATGATGAAATGAAAGAGAGAGAGATTGTTCAGGTGTTTGAGGATGCAAGAGTGGTTATACTGTATGTGGATTGACTGAAACTAAAGGGAAAGGTGAAAGGGTGGGAGAATGGAAATATGGTTTAGGAATATGTGCGGGAATCAGTGAGAATGAGAGGGCAAGAGAGGGAGTATGTCTGATGATAAGCAAGAAGTGGAAAGAGAATATAAGAGAGTATGGATCAGTGGGTGCAAGGATTGTGTGAGTGAGGATGAAAGTAGGTATACAAGCTTGGGCGATTGTATGTGCGTAAGTGCCGACAGAGGACCGAGTGACATGAGTGAAAGTTGAGTTTTGGGCGAGTGTAGAACCATGCATGGATAAGTTTGACAGAAGCGAGAGAGTGTTTTTGATTGGAGACATGAATGGCAAAGTTGGAAAAGTATGAGTGGATGGAGTGGTTGGTCAGTGGGGTGTGCCAGCTGAAGTTGATGGGAATGGTAGTGCTTTGGTGGACATCTGTGCTAGTAAGGGGCTGGCATTAGCCAACACCTTCTTCCGACATAAGATGATCCACAGGTATACATGGAGAGTCATGAGGAGGATGGATGGTGATCTTGTTGAACGAAAGAGCGAATGAGAAGACAAGTGTTGGATGCAAGAGTGTGGTGAGGGTAGGGGAATGGAATCTCGGACCATTTACTTAGTGGTGAACTTGTTGAACGAAAGAGCGAATGAGAAGACAAGTGTTGGATGCAACAGTGTGGAGAGGGTGGGGGAATGGAATCTAGGACCATTTACTTAGTGATGGCCAAGATAAGGCTGCAAAGAAAATGGGTGAAGAGACGAAGGGGAAGACAGGAAGAAACAGCTCTTGTGAAAAGACTGATTTTGGAAGAGAGTGAGAAAATAGAAGAGTATACGAGCATAATGGAAGAAAGATTGGAAAGGTATGAGTTAGAACACACAGAAGGGGTGGAAGAAGTATGCAAGATATTCACGAAAGAGATAAGTACAGCATGTGAGGTAGTTTGTGGAGTGAGGAGGAGATGGAAGGGTGTTCAAGGGACAGCATGTTGGAATGATGAGGTGAGACGAACTGTTGAACAAAAGAAGAAGGGATATAGCCACTGGCTAGCGAGTATAGGTAGGGGAGAAGACGAGAGAGAAAGAAGAGAGAGGTATATGTGAGCAGGAGAAGGGAGGTGAAGAGACTGGTGAAGGAGAGCAAGAAGAGAGTGGATAAAGAGTTTGGGAGGAATCTGAGTGTGAAATGAAGGGAGAGTAAGATATTGTTTTGGAAGGCGGTAAAGAAAGTAAGGCAGTGTGAAAGGGGAAATAGTAGGGGAGTGAAAGATAGGAATAATAGATTGTTGGTGGAGAAGAGAGAGAAATTGAGGAGATGGAAGGAGCACTTTGAGGATTTGTTGAATGTAGAGAGTGAGAGCAGTGCAAGTATAAGTGGTTGGGGAATGACTGGGAGAAGGAGAGATGAGAGGAGGGAGGAAGAGATCAGTAGGGTGGAAATAGTGGAAGCAATGAAGAAGATCAAGATGGGAAAGGCCCCAGGAATTGATGAAGTGTGTGGTGAAATGCTGAGGTATGGGGGTGAGATTGTAGTGGAGTGGATATGGAAGTTTGTAGATTGGCTTGGGAAGAGGGAAGGGTTCCGGAGGACTGGAAATCAGGTATAATTGTTCCTTTATACAAAGGAAAAGGGGAGGGAGATGTATGTGGTAACCATAGGGGTATATGCCTTCTTAGTGTGACTGGAAAAATATATAGTAGAATACTCATTGATAGGGTTAGGCATATGACAGAGGACCTAGTTGTTGACGAACAAGGGGGATTTAGGAAGGGAAAAGGGTGTGTAGATCAGATATTTATTCTAAGATGTTTAGTGGAGAAGTATCTAGAGATGGGAAAGAAAGTGTATGCTGCCTTCATGGAATTGGTGAAAGCATATGACAGAATAGACAGGCAAGGTATGTGCAAGGTATTGAGAATATATGGAGTGGAGGGGAAATTGTTGAGTGCTGTGAAGAGTATGTACGAAGGAGCTAGGGCTACGGTGCGAGTGGATGGTGAGCTGAGTGAGTTCTTTGATCTCAGTGTGGGACTGAAACAGGGTTGTGCGATGTCTCCATGGCTGTTTAATATATACATGGATGGGGTTGTAAAGGAGGTGCAAGGTAGGGCAGTGAATGTAGGGCTGGCTCTAATGAATGAGGGTGAGATTTGGAAGACTCCGGTGTTGTTGTTAGCTGATGATACAGTATTGTTGAATGAAGATGAATAGGAGTTGCAAGGTTTGGTGAATGAATTTGGAACAGTGTGTAGGAAGAGGAATCTGAAAGTTAATGTAATCAAGAGTAAAGTTATGGTGGTTGAGAGGAATGAAGTCACAGAATGCACGGTGAGGTTGGATGGCGAGGATATGGAGAATGTGAGTGCATTCAAGTACTTGGGTAGTGTGATGAGTAAGGGTGACACCTTGGGGGATGAAGTGCGTGAAAAGGTACAGCAGGGAAGGAAGGTTGTTGGTTCACTGAAAACAGTGATGAGAAATAGGGAGGTGAATATGGAAGTTAAGAAGTCACTGCATGATAGTATTGTGATCCCTACCCTGACGTATGGAAGCGAGGCATGGACCTTGCAAGGGGGAACAAGTCAAGAGTGAGAGCAGTGGAAATGAGCTACTTGAGAGGAGCATGTGGAGTGACATGGAGGGACAGGTTGACGAATGAAGTGAAAGAACGTTGGGGAGTGGATGTGGATGTGGATAAGATTAGGAGAAATACACTGAGGTGATTTGGACATGTGGAAAGAATGGAGAATGAAAGACTGACTAGGAGGGTGTATGTAGGTGAGGTGGAGGGAGGGAGAGGAAGGGGAAGACCGAGGATGAGATGGAGGGATGGAGTTGAGAGGTATATGAGGGAGGGGGGAGTGAGTTGGGGGGAGGGTAGTCAAATGGTGGGTGACAGAGCGACTTGGAGGCGTTATGTCTGCGGCCACCCTTTGCGGGATTAGGGCGTCGGGCTATAGATAGATAGATAGTTTCATTTTCACGTTTCCTATCAACATATACAATACAGAAAATACTTTCAGATTTTCAAACCGCTCATTAAATAATAAATTAGAACTGTTTATTTGTGTTATGTAATACTGAGGAATAAAGTGGCCTTTTGATCAATATGGAAAATGTGAGGAAAATAATCGGATATAAGTAACGTGAGGAAAAGCTGAAAGGAATAAAGCAAGATACTCAAACTTTTACTGTTCAAATTTCTCATTATCTTATCGATTACGTGCCACCCACGCACCCTCATAGATTTAAACGCCAATGTATTTTTGTGTCAACCACAGAGGGTGGGCTGGGTGGGTAGGATGGGTGAATGGATGGGATGGCTAAGGAAGGTTGATTGGTGAGTTGTGGGCTGGGTAGTTGGATGGGTTGGAGGGGTGGATGAGGTTGGTGAGTTGGAAGGTGAGCAGGAGGGTTGGGTGCTGTTGCTGCATGAGCGGAATGGGTTGGCGGGGTGAGGTGGGGTGGATGATGGGACAGGCTGAGAGGAGGGGGTAGGGTGGGTGGGGAAGGTGTGCTGGATGGGTAAGGTGAGTGAGCAGGGTCGTTAAGTGGGTGGGGTGGGGTGGGTTAGTGGGTGGAGTGGGTTGGATGGGGGAAGAGTGGATGAGTGAGCAGAGTGGTTAAGTAGGTGGGTGGGAAGGGTGAATGTGTGGCTTTATAGAGGTCAAGGTAGAAAACAGGCTTACAGTATCTTGTTAGGTCCCTTTAATTTCACATACCGTACCGTACGTAAAGTGTATTATATCTGCATGCATATTAGTTTGAGGTGGGAGGAGAGTGAACCATTGACACACTGGAACAATGCTCCACCAAATTAAGTTTTTATTAGCCTCTTCGATCAGGTGATATATTTTCTATTTAATTTATGCAGCCTACGAACGACTTTATGTATCCTGGGAGACGCTTCACATTGGAGGGGTTCTGTATTAACTTTGTTAATCCTAACGATAGTTTAATTTAATACTGTTATTGAAACAAATCGTCTATTGTCATCTTGATTAAAAGAAAAATTACGTCTTCGGAATCAAGGAGTTAATTAGCACCATCAGTCAGAGACAGTGCATTCCTAAAATGAGTGGTATCATCTGATGTTTGATACAGAAAAATGCTAAATTACTGCGATGCTCGTGTCATTCGAATAAACAGCCTGACTGCATTAAAATGTGCTAAGCAAAGCATATGTACAGTACATATTCATATGATTATACGTACTGTATGTACACATGCATTCAACATCTATCCATCATCTCTCCATAGTTATCTATCTATATCAATCGATCTATCTGCATATATATATATATATATATATATATATATATATATATATATATATATATATATATATATATATATATATATATTTGTATATATATATATATATATATATATATATATATATATATATATATATATATATATATATATATATATGGACTCAATAGGGAGGTTAGGAAAAACACAGATGAGAGTTTGAAGTTTATTCTATAACTTTTCGACCCGAGGCCTTTAACAAAGAGAATGCTACATTCGGACTTTGTTGTTGTGGGATATTTGCCTCACACTAATAGTGTTGGGGTACGGGCAAACAAGAGAGGCCATCAGAGTAGATGCAGAAAAAAGGCTCTCCAAGAAGAGCATAGCGGGGCAGGCGAATTGGCAGACAAGGAAAGGCAGCAAAGGCAGGGGAAGATTTGATGGCGAGGACTGGCAAGCAGATGGTCGATTGTCGATGAGGGCAGGGCGGGACGAGTAGAGCAGGGTGAAAGTCACGAAGCCAATGGAGGGCGCCAACGACGAGCTGCAGGTCGAAAACCGCCCCGACGCTGCCCTCAGCCCCTTTGCCCTTGGTGGAATAGGGCTGTAAAAGCTCGCCCAGCTCCCCAACAGCAGGTGGAAGCCAAGGAGGGGCCCGGTCACGGTCGAGTGGAGGGAAGACCCCAATCAAGGTGGTGGTGGAGGGAGAGTCGTCGGCCGTGGTCAAAGGATGGATGGTGGAGTAGCCTCAACCTCCTGTTCGGCAGGACCTAGGTCCTCGACTTCCAGATGGAAGGGACAGGCCAGACCCCCTCCGTGCTGCAGAGAGCTGGTCCCGCCGTGGACTGGGGTGGAGCTGTTGACACGGCAAGAGGTATGCTGCGAGTCCATTTGGACTGACATGAGCTGCTTAAGTACGCATGGGATCACCCCCTCTTGCTGGCTGTCCACTCCCCCCATGACCTGACCTGACTTTGCTGTCCCTTCTGATTGCTATTTCCGCACTCGGCCTCGCCCAGCACAGAAAGCCGACAGATGGTTAGTTGTGCTACCCTTGTTTCCACAAATGTGGGCTGCTTCCAATGTCCTCCTTACACATTTATTTAAACCTTTGTATATTATTTGTGCCTCCTCCCAATTGAGCAAGTGATTATACTCATCAATGTGAGTAACTAAAGAATTTGATGTTCTGTGACACCTTACATCGTTTTTATGTTCACCTATCTATTTATCTATCTATTGCCAGACGCCTGAATCCGGCAAGGGGTGGTGACAAACAAATCACCTGCATGTCTCCATGTCCCCCGCCGTTTCACTGCCCTGTTCTCACACACACCCTCTCTCATATACCTCTCCACTCTATCCCTCCATCTCATCCTCGGCCTCCCCCTCCCTCTTCCCCCTGCACCTCACTCGCATACACTCTCCTCGTCAGTCTCTCACTCTCCATCCTCTCCACGTGGCCAAACCACCTCAGTGTGTTTCTCCTAACGCTTCCTATCACATCCACATCCACACTACAACAATCTTTCATTTCCTCATTTGTCAATCTGTCTCTCCATGTGACTCCACATGCTCCTCTCAAGTAACTTATTTCCGCAGTTCTCACTCTTGAGTTCTATCCTTCCAGCAAGGTCCAAGCTTCACTTCCATACGTTAGAGTTGTTTTCACAATACTGTCATGCAGTAACTTTTTCACTTCTATGCTCACTTCCCTGTTTCTTATCACTGCTTTCAAGGAACCAGCAATCTTTCTTCCTTACTGTACTCTTTCAAGCACTTCAACCTCTGAACTTCCATCCTTACTCACCACACTGCCCAAGTACTTAAACACACTCATATTTTCCACTTCTTCCTCATCCAACCTCGCTGTACATTCACTGACTTCACCTCTCTCGAAGACCATAACTTTACTCTTCCCTACATTCGCCTTTAGATTCCGTTTCTTACGTACCCTCCCAAACTCCCCCACCAAGCCTTGCAGCTTCCCTTCATCTTCACTTAACAACACAGTATCATTTGCAAACAACAGTACAGGGAGTTTCCAAACACTGCCCTATCTCATTAGGGACACTCCAACATCCACTGCCCTACCTTGTATCTCTTTTATAACCCCATCCATATACAGACTGAGCAACCATGGAGACGTGATACAACCTTGTTTCAACCCAACCTTCAAATAGAAAAATTCATTCAGTTCACTATCCACATGCACTGGAGCCCTAGCACCCTTATACATACTCTTCATGGCATTCAACAACTTCCCATCTACTTCATATGTTCTGAATACTTTCCACAATCCTTGTCTATCCACCCTGTCATATGCTTTCTCCAAATCCATGAAGGCCGCATACAACTTCTTTCCCTTCTCTAGAAACTTTTCCACTGAAGATCTAAGAATGAATAACTGATCTACACAACCTCTTCCCTTCCTAAAACCTCCTTGTTCTTTTCCAACTAATTCCTGTCATTTCCCTAACTCTGTCAATAAGTATCCTACCATATACTTTTCCTATTACACTAAGAAGACAAATGCCCCTATGATTACCACATACTTCTTTTTTCCCCCTTTTCCTTCGTACAGGGGAATAATTATACCTGACTTCCAATCATCCTGAACTCTACCTTCCTCCCAGGCCAATCTGCACATCTTCCACAACCATTCTACTACTGTTATCTCTCCCCCATGCTTCAGCATTTCACCACACACTTCGTCAATTCCTGGGGCTTTCCCGTTTTTAACTTTCTTCATTGTTTCCACAACTTCCATCCTACTGATTTTTTCCTCTCTTCTCACATCCCTCCGCCTCCCGGCCATTCCCCAGCCAATTGTACTTGCCTTACTTTCATTCTCTATTTTCAACAATTCATTGAAGTGTTCATTCCATCTACTCACTTTTTCTCCCTGCTTCACTAGTAATCAACCATTTTTATCTTTCACTCCCCAACTAACTTCTTTGTCACCCTGTCGAACTCTCTTTACCTCTTTCCAGAACATTATTTTACATTCCCTCCACTTTACAGTCAAATTTCTTCCAAATTCCTCATCCACTCTCTTCTTATTCTCTCTTACTAATCTTTTCCTCCCTCTCTTCCTCTCTACATGCAACTCTCTCTTCCGTCTCTCAACTTCTTCCATGCCCCTGTTTCTCATACACTCATTATATGCTTTCTTCTTTTATGACACAGCCTGTCTCACCTCTTCATTCCACCATGCTGTTCCCTGCACCCCCTTTCGTCTTCTCTTCGCCCCACGCACCACTGCACATGCTGCACAGATTTCTCCTGTGAATATCTTGGACACACCTTATAAGTCCCCCATCTGCTCCAATACATATTTACCCAATCGCTCCTCCACTTCCCTCTTATATTTATGTTCATATAACCTTTCACTGAGGCCCCGATAGGATTCACCATAATATACGGAAGAACGGTTTCTACAAGGTCTGTATAGCATAGCGTTGGAAGGAGTCAAAGACGAGGAACTTCCAGTCCCAAAATGTGATTTCCTGAAACCGTATCGTTGTGTGTCAAGTTCGGCGTGTTTGTTTTCAATGGGGAGGTTCACTCCTCAGTGCAGTCATGGCAGGTCTGTACGTGGAAACCATGGAGCAAGACTGCTACAAGAGAATTATTGGCAGATACTGTGAATGGTTTAGGTATGTGGATGATGTCCTGGTAATAGTCCCCGAGAAAACAAATACTGAGAATAAACTGAGAATGTTAAATAATGTCAGTACTCACATACAGTTTACAGTGGAGGAGGTAGTGAATGGGAGATTACCATTTCTGGATACACTAGTATGGAGGAAAGAACAGGAAGTAAGTTTCTCCGTATACCGCAGACCCTCAAAAAAGGACGATTTCATCCATTTTCTATCGGCACACAGTTTGAGAACAAAGGTGTTGTAATCGGATTTTTTCTTAGAGCATTAAGAATATGCAGCAGTGAGTTTCTGGAATGGGAGTTTCTAATATATCACAGAACGTTTCACAGTGTGTCTGACACACACACACACACACACACACACACACACACACACACACACACACACACACACAAGGCATGGCAACGGACATCGACGGAGCGTCTCCCTGTCTCATTACAACCACGACCAATATTTCTGTGAAAAATGTAACCCATATCCTTCTATATATATGTAAAAGACAAGCGATTTTATTATACTTTCTTTCCATGTCACATGAATTATCGTGGTTAGGCAACATAGCATTATATTTACACAGAATACATCCTATACTTGTATACTGTAGTCATAGCTAGGAAATGCCAACAGATAACATTTTACCATCTGCCTTGCCCTTTGCAATTAACCTTTTAATTTCAAACACATATGTGTAGTTAAACAGATGATGAAAGTATAGCATACCTGTGTCTCGTGTGTAAACTGTGAAACACACAGATGGTCGGGTCTCCCTACATTTTGTGTAAGTTGTGGGTTAGTCACATAAATGACGGATGCTACCACAACGTGGATAAGCGTCTTATTTAAAATTATGATTGGTAAAGTAAAATCAGTATATTGTTTTGTTTCTTAGTAATATTATAATTGTAATAATAAACACTGAAGGGGATAAAAGACTCAATTCCTCTGATATTTACTACTTCCATACTTAATATCCAGTCCATCCACCATTATTCTCCATCACTTCCACTGATGCCACAAGCGTTTGCATCAGTTTTGACCTGCGCCTGTGATATACCACTGCCGTTGAACATGGGCCATCAGGGTGTTGGTGTTTCTCTCAATTTCCATTTCACAGGTGTTGACAGTCTGGGCCCACACATGCTCAATAACATTCATGTCAGTTTTTGCTGGGCCAGTCAAGGAGCTTAAGGTTGTCCTGCCTCTGCAACCACCTCTGTACTGTGTGAGCAGTGTGGATCTGGCATTATCTTGAATGAAAAGAACGGGCCTTGGAGGAAAAAGGTAATCTCTTTCCCGGAGGGAAAGCAGGAAACACTCCTCTAAAATTTCTATGTATTTGTCCGCTGAGAATCGACCTTCTATTTGAAACACATCACCCATGCCGTGTTGACACACCCAGCCCCAGACATTGCACATCACGTGACCAGAGCGGGCCTCCTCCAGAATGTTGGGTTGGTCGTACCTGTAGGAGAAAATACGCGTGATATTATCGTCCCCTCGTATTAGTAATTCGTAATAGACTGTATTTTCTAAGTGGCATTATGGGTGTGCATTTGAATTAATATACAATATTAATATTTTACTTTCATATGGAGTGGTGCAAAAGAGTCAACTAAATTATTACCGAAAGCCATGATGCACATGATTTTCATTATTGGAGTAACACAATATGCATCTAGCGAAAGTAAAGGTTTCTGTTGTGGTCAAATGCCACACTATTCTACTCCGAAAAAAATATTCGTTATATATACATATATATATATATATATATATATATATATATATATATATATATATATATATATATATATATATATATATACACACACACACACACACACACACACAAAGGCGTGCAAGGGAGAGAGAAAGACGGCGCAATGTGTTAAGGGGGGTGTCGTGACGCCGGTTACCCAGACCCTGTGCATATGAAGTGGCCATTTTTGTTTTATTTTTCTATGTGCTGTGGAAGGGACACAAATTTGAGTCACAGTATAATTGTTTGGAGTGTAAATGTGATGCAAATGCGATCCCTTAATCGCCTCATCCTGGCAAGGCGGGGTCATGATAAGCTATCTATCTATCAATTGCCAGACGCCATAATACCGTCAGGGGTGGCCATTTGACTTTGAGTTATTTGTTTTACCGGGAGGAGCACGTATGGTTTGGTTATCTGGTTACCACCCAGCGTTGTAAATGGTTTCTTGGCTTACAGGAAACCTTTTGGCTTGTCACTCAGTGTAAAGCTACCTGTAAAGGAAAGAAAAGTAATAAGAAGTGACAGGAAAAATGGGAGAAATATGAAGAGAGGAGGGCAGGCACAGAAAGAGAATGATAAAGGCTAAGGAAGATGTGGGCAGCACTACATCAAGTGAGTGGATGATGGTCGCCACCACCTACCATTCTCCCTGTTTACAACAGAACCAAGCAAACTCGGGTCACATTTGCATCACATCCACACTCTTAACACCGTAATACGTTTTACAGTATCGAAATCTGTGAGTATTACTGATAATTACATTACAGTAAAGCCTTATACATTGCAGGACTGTCAACAGTTCATATCTTACCGTGTATTATCCCTCTTCCAACAATGGACCATGGGCGTACCTAGAGATTTGGGGGCCCGGGGGGCTAGGTTCTTTGCCGGGCCCCCCTCCCCGCAAAGAACCCAGTCCCCCTAATTCTCAAAACTTATGTAATATCTCAGCCGGGATCGTCGGGATGATAGATACATATATTTTTAAATATTAATAAAAAGGAAAAAATTTTTTTGAGGCTTTTAGGGGCCCACCCTCAATTGGGGGCCCGGGGGGCAGTTTCAAACAGCCCCCCCCCGCACCCCCCCTCAGGTACGCCACTGCAATGGACTCTGCCGTGGGAAATAGACGAGAAATGCGTCTCATCTGTAAAGATGGCTCTGCTCCAGAAGTCATCATCTTGCTCAACTTGGAGCTGTGCAAAAGCCAGCCTTCCTGCACAGTGCTGGTCCGTCAGGCGTTCTTCTGAGCCGTGGTGATATGGTGTATTCCAGCACGATGTAACCCTCTTCTCACAGTTCTGGCTGACACTTCTAACTGCAAGTCATGCCTTATTGCCGCTGCATTAGTAAGGGGGTTAGCTTCCGCTGCCACAGTAATGTTCCCATCCTTTACTGGTGTCGTCCTCCTTAGGGCTCCTGTTCTCCCTAAGAAAAGGAATTTGCTATAAACCCAACGAGTTTGTGATGCATTTATTGAGGTGTTCTAAAACGTTACTATTATAGTTTGCGTGGGTCTTTCCTAAGGACTATGTAAGGTTTTAGTGCATCTGTCCGACTCCGTGAAACCTGAACGATCTGCATATGCAATATCGTTTCACGGGGCGAACGTCACTCTCTCACCTTGTCAGAGCCACTCAGCAGGGAGATGTTGCCATATGCAGGTCGCTTAGTTGTATCAGTCTGGACGAATACGTTACTACGTCAAGCGCTAACACTCTCACCTCCATGGAATCCATGAAAGTTTGACAACACATTGTTAACCAGTTGGGACAATTTCCATATTGATAATACCGATAGAGGAACGTGGTGAACAGGGCTGTTTATATTACTGTATACACCCATATCTTTTCTCCTCGTCCATTATCTGTTTTATCAATGCTCGCTCCTATTTCGCTAACACTGGTGAAAGAGGAATCACATATCACATAGATATGTCACATAATACGAATCTTTTTGTCATGTCAATGGATCCTAAATGTAGTCGATAGATTAATCACCAGCTATTCTTAATGTGTGAAACAATGACATGGATTTGTAGTTAACCCGGGAACTCCCAATGTCACCTACAGGTGAAAGACTTTCAAATGCTTATATCTCTCGACTTTTGCTGATGTTTATCCAGACTTTTTGTTTTGTATGATGCTTAGCACATCCGTTTTCTATATTTCAGGGCTAATGAACAGTGTTTTGTTTACTTTTCTTCTGGCAACTATGAAAAGAGCATGTAGTGCTCACATTTCTCATTGTTATTCAGTTGTGTCTATACAATGACTTCGTGGATGATCAAGAAGTAAGTAAATAACTTTTCCTCTGTGTTTCTTAACAGGTAAATGCCTAATGAAAAAGCTAGTGAGCATAAAACCACAATAAGTACTTGTTAATATGGTGTTATCTCAATAAAACTAATGACTGTCACCTGAAGGTGACATCGGGCGTACTGTAACAATTCAGTCTTTTCTCCACTGAGTGCAAATCATTGTTGTCTGGTTTCAGTTTGTCTCCTCACGAGATCACTACGATACTTGAGGCTCCTGATGACAGTGATAATGAGGAAAGTGGTATCAGGAGTGGGAAAATACAAGAGATTATAAAAATTCCTCAAACCGATGGTCAGAAAACTGATGGAGATTCCAATGATGGAAATGAGGAAAATCATGGGAAGGATAGATAGATTTGATGAAAATCTTTACGGACAAAGGATTGGTTTTAGAGGGGAAGAAAGTGGTTTTCTTTTTTGCATTTGGACTAGATACAGCATGCAATAATTCGTGGGAGATTCATCAGGTGAGAGGAAGTACAAAATTGATGTATTGTGACTTCCGACGCTCTGTTTTACAAGGTTATTTGGGAACCTACAACACTCCACTAAAGACATGTCCAAATAGAAGCAGTGTAGAAGAGAGAGTACATAAAATGGTAAGAAAGGACCATGATGTTGGTGGACATAGAAAGGAGCTCTGCAAGCAAAGCAGATATGCTGAGTGTCATGAACGAACAAGAATTAGGTGTCAGAAAAGCAAAGCTGCAATCCATATTCACTGTTGGTATGCTTTCCATACAAAATAAGAGACTGTAGTACCCAGTAAAAGGCAGCTCATCATTACAATTTATTCCCTCTTCATAGATCCATGCTATTTTTTGTTTTAGGATATTCCTCTTATACTGTATGTGATTTATGTAATTTCTTTTACATTTTGATAGATTGTGTACTAAAAAGCAGTCTTTTGCCTTGTGTATCATCTTTATACATTATACTGAAAGAAAACATGTTAACATGAAAAAAGGAATTTATCTAGTGAAAGATGAAGTTGCTGACGATATTGCAGTTATTATGCCCAACGTCATCTGTAGCTGACACCCTTTTTGTGCAGAAGTATTATATTTATGAAAAAAGTTCTCAGTAACAGTAGCTTAAAATTATATTTTCAGGAACATATTCAAACTGGAAAAAGAAATCTTCACAAATAATGCAATGGGCTTTCCCGGGTTAAACGCTATTTGGAAAAACTAATTATCTCCTTTGCATTTCATAAACCATGGTCATTTGAGAACGGGTGGGTGGGAGAGATGATAACGTTACCGGAGGACTAATGTGGGAGACAGAGCTACAATGTGTTTTGGTCACGTATTTGCAACAGCTAGGTTAGGATACACCAAATAAACATAGATAACATGTAAATATGAACTACTATTGAACTGTAATGCTACTGTAAGTCTTACATTACCGTGAACAACACATAACCATCATAGCACGCATAACAGGTTAACACAGACCCTTCTTTACTCCAAGCCCATTAATGACAGGACTAAACATCCGATACCCTACACTACCCCACCACCAACCAGTAATGCAGGTCATAAGATAATTGTTCATGGTTGTAGATGTAATCGCAGACAATATGTATTTTCGTAGAGTATGATTATTGTTACGGAACCGAGAAAGATAATGTACACTTTAAGTGAGAATACTAAAAATCACTACTGTCCCGTTAAGTTCCAGGTTCAAAACAAAAGAGTTAGGTAAAATTACAAGTTAAAGTTTAATGCTCAAACTAACAACAAAACATTCAGGATTCATAAGGATAATGTAATGGCAAAAAACAGGTTAAATATATGGTTAACTGCAATAGCCTCTATTAACACGAAATTAGCAAGAGTAAATTTATCTATGTCAGCCCTGATGAAATGAGAAAACCAGATAATACTCAGTGAATGCAAGATATATTATTACAGATACAAAATATTATTACCACTGGCTGACAATATGAATTACAAAAACTTTACTAGGCCTACAAATCAACACCTTATGTTATACAGTACAAAAACAAAATGCAACAACACTTATATACTCAAATTACACAGCTGCTAGATGGCTGGAGACTTCCTGAGCACTCACAATAATAACAACTGTACAGGGGAGGACAGAGATGTGAGCAAAATGAGGAGTAGATCTAAGTGGCAATTAATGCAGAGACTGAGCTCATTACATAGGGGCCGGCAGAGCTTGATACAACTTGTAAGAAGGACGCACAAATGAAGCCAGAGGGGACAAAGAGTTGACACTCCTGCTCTGAACAACAGAAAGAACGACTTACTCTACTATATGGGAGGAGGGGGGGAAGTGAGGTAGAACACGCTCGTGATCAAACATGCAGCATACTGTACGTTAGAATTACACAAAGGATGATGAAATCATAGGCTATGTAACACCTCCCCACAAAGAAAAAGAAATTTATAAAGGAAATTTCTTATTACTCTAAAACAATCTGTCTAAAGTCTAGATAAGCAATCTGCAATAACATTTTCTTTCCCCTTGACTTGTTGTATGTCTAATGAATACTCCTGAAGAAGTAGACTCCATCTTGTCAATCTGTGATTTTTATCTCTAAACTTACTAAGGAATTTCAGTGGGTTATGATCGGCATAAATGACTATGGGGTCAAAACCAGAACACAAATAAAATGAAAAATGCTGTAAACCCAAAATCAAGGCCAAAAGCTCTTTCTCAATAGTGGAGTAGTTCTTTTGATGTGGAGTGAACTTCTTACTGTAATAAGATACAGGGTGTTCAATACCCTGATCATCCTCTTGCAGCAAAACAGCCCCAGCTCCTGTATCACTTGCATCAACAGCCATCTTAAAAGGCTTAGCAAAATTTGGAGTAGCGAGCACTGGCTGACTTAATAGGATAGCTTTAAGTTTGCCGAAAGAGGATTCACAGTTATCGGTCCAGACAAATTTAACTCCCTTTTTCAGTAGGTCTGTAAGTGGTGATACAAGAATTGAAAAGTTAAGAACAAATCTCCTGTAATAACCTACCATTCCCAAAAATCTTTGTAGCTCTTTCCTACTTTTAGGTCTGGGAAGATCACTTATAACCTGAACCTTAGCTCCTGGTGGTGCAACATGTCCATCGCCAATTACGTACCCAAGGTACTGAACTTTAGCTTCACCAAACTCACACTTTGATAAATTAGCTACAAGATTAGCCTGAACCAAACGCTCAAGAAATTTACTGACATGGCATAGGTGATCTTTCCAGCTGTCACCGAAGATTAATACATCATCAATATAAACAACACACCCTGCCAAACCCTCTGTTACAACGTTCATGAGCTTCTGAAAAGTGGCTGGTGCATTCTTCATACTATATGGCATTACAGAACATGCAAAAGTCTTTCCTAGTGTTACAAAACATGAGATCTCCCTAGCACGTTCAGTCATAGGTACTTGCCAGTATCCCTTTAACAAATCAAACTTACTTATGTACCTAGCCTTTCCGATCTTGTCTATGCAATCTTCCACGCGAGGGAGAGGGTAAGTGTCTGTTTTGGTTATCTGATTAACACGTCTGTAGTCGATGCAAAGCCGCTGTGACCCACCTGGCTTAGGGACTAGAGTGACAGGAGAACTCCACTCGCTCTGGCAGGGCTCAATCATCTTGTGGTCCAACAAGTAGCCAAGCTCCTTCTGGATGAGAGGAACTTTCACTGGGTTCACATGGTAAGGAGGCAATTTAATTGGCTTTGCGTCTCCGACATCGACATCATGCATCAACACAGTGGTTCTTCCTGGAGTGGCACGGAACACTTGCGGGTACTCCTGCAGTAATGCGAAAACTCCTGCCTTTCCTCGGGAGCTAGATGAGAAAGCTTAGTCTGGAGATCATTCATGATATCAGGATTCTTTCCCAAACTATCACTCAGGCTCATGCTACATGGGAGAACTTCACTTGCAGACTCGGGTGGAACAGCTACAGTGCAGACTGGGTTATTTTCGTCCCGCCTGTGATATAACTTTAGCATGTTGATGTGACAAAGTTGCTTGTTCTTTCTACGATCTGGTGTGGCGATGACAAAGTTGACATCACTGCGTTTCTTCTCCACGAAATAAGGACCACTAAACTTGGCTTGAAGAGGTTGCCCATGCACCAGTAGCAGAATCAAAACCTGATCTCCTGGCTGAAAGTGCCGTAACCTGGACTTCTTATCATACCAAGTCTTCATCTTCTCCTGAGCAGCTCCTAAATTCTCTCTCGCCAGCTGTAAAGCAGTGGACAGCCGTTCTTTGAACTTCATCACATACTCCAGCAGGTTGATGTCATCTTCCTCTCCAGCAGGTTGATGTCATCTTCCTCCGACAGCCAGCATTCCTTGAGTAGCTTAAGGGGTCCTCTTACTTCATGGCCGAACAGTAGTTCAAAAGGTGAGAAGCCCAGTGATTCATTTGGAGATTCTCTTGTGGCAAATACAACGAATGGAAGACCTTCATCCCAGTCTTTCTGATGTTCCAAACATTATTTCCTGAGCATCGATTTGAGTGTTTGATGATATCCCTCCAACGCTCCTTTGGTCTGGGGATGGTAAGCTGAAGACGTGGTCTGGGTGATGCCCAACTCTTTCAGAGACTGCTTGAAAACATTTGACAGGAAATTACTTCCCTGGTCTGACTGTACCTCCTTGGGTAGACCAAACTTTGTGAAGAACCCTAGCATTTCCTTAACCACGTTCTTTGCTGAGATATTTCTAAGTGGAATGGCTTCAGGATAATGAGTAGCCATATCAATTCAGGGTCAACACATAAGAAAATCCTGAAGAAGTCTTAGGAAGAGGGCCCACAATATCCACCAACACACGGGTGAATGGCGCCTCAAAAGGAGGAATGGGAACTAGAGGTGCAACCTTTTCAGTCTGATTACACTTCCCCACAACTTGACAGGTGTGACAAGACTTACAATACCAGGAAACATCCCTGAAGATACCTGGCCAGTAGAAGTGTTTCAAAATGCGTGCCACAGTCTTCCTCACTCCAAGGTGTCCTACTAAACAGGAATCATGAGCCACTCCAATGTTATCCTGCCTACAAACATGAGGGATGACAACTTGATGTACAACCTCCCATTCACAGTCGGCTGATGCTGTTTGGGTCTCCACTTCCTCATAAGTACTCCTGACTTTATATAATAACAAGTAGAAGCACCAGCTGACTCTTCCTCACTGCAAGCAGAGTTAGCTAGACCTTTCAACTCAGGGTCAGCAACCTGCAACTCAACCATCTCTTGTCGAGACAAATTATCAACACTACGGGGTACTGCCTCATCTGGTGAGTGGTCCAAATTAGCAAGAAAAGTGTCAGCTAGGATAACATCATCATCATCATTATCCTCTAAGTCACCAGTAACTTTAGACTTAGCCCTAGTGACAGCACATGCAGAGAACACATCAGGGACATCACAATCCTGGGCCACAGCCACTGGCTCACTAGACAACTGAGGAGCTGGACACACTTGACTTCCACCAATATCATTTCCAAGTAAGAAAGTTACACCTGACATTGGGAGTGTCTCAACCAACCCAACCATAACGGAACCATTAACAAAACCAGACTCTAAATTCCCTCTGCACAGAGGGACAGAGAAGTAATTATTCCCTACACCTTGTAAGATTACAGTTTCATCAGAGGAATTAACATTAGAGCCTAGAACACTGGTCAGCATAAGGGATTGGCAAGCACCTGTATCACGATATATTTTAACTGATTTCCTGTCATTACTGTCCAGAGGACTGACAAAACCATCAGACAGGAAATTAGCACATGAACTTTTGAGAGTGTCACCCACGTTACTGCTCAAAAGAGGAGCTTCATCATGAGGATTTAATTTACCCCTCAAAGCAGGTTTAGTTAACTCAGTTAAAGAATTCTGGGAACTCTGAAGGGTGGACACTAGACTAATTGACCGAATATTTAAAGACTCCTTTTTGTTCACATCACGCTGTCTCCTGAAACATTTCTCCGTAGTATGACCAAGCTTACTACAATAAGTACATTTACTTTTCTGAAATCTAGAGGTGGAGCTGGTATTTACTTCCTGAGAAACATCATCTTTATTCTCTTTCCTGTTACCTGTACTCTGAGTAGAGGCAACGTACTTACTCTCAGCTTTCCTTTTTTCTCTAGAATATCTCTTGTGAGTGAGAACATATTCATCAGCTAAAACTGCAGCATCAGACAAATTATCAATTCTTCTCTCATCAAGATACAGGCTTACATCATTATTAATACACCTTTTGAAGTCCTCCAGCAAAATCATCTGCTTAAATTTACCAAAATCAGAATCCACATTCTTAGAATTTAACCACTGCTCTAACAGATCTTCTTTGATATTTGCATACTCAACATGGGATTGCTTATCTTGCTTATAAGTTGTCATAAATTTTACTCTATAGGCTTCAGGAACAAGCTCATAGGCCTTAAGAATCAAGCTCTTAACTACATCATAATTATCAGATTGATCCTGAGGCAAAGATGCATAAGTTACTTGAGCTTTACCAGTGAGAACAGTTTGAAGGAGTACTGGCCAATACATTTTGGGCCAATTAAAACCTGTAGCTACCCTCTCAAACAACTGAAAATATTTGTTAAATCAGATTCATTAAAAAGAGGGACAAGTTTAACATTTTTAGCCACGTCAAAATCATCAGAGCTAGATGATCCAGTTCCACCTTGTTTCATGCGATACTCATGGTCTGCCTGAATCCTAGCAAGTTCAATTTGTGCCTGAGCCTGTACCTGTGCCTCCTGAATACGAGCATTTGCCTGAAATTCATCCTCCTTATTACGAGCCTCCTGCAGGGCTAGCTGCAACTTAGCTAATTCAATCTGCGTTTGCTCATTTGGAGGAGTTACATTAAACATGCTTTCATTAATCATGTCAACAATTTGATCTTTAGAATGATGAGAGCGAACAGCAATTCCCAATTGTTGAGGAACAAGCTTAAGTTCATTCTTTGTTCTGTTTTCTACATCACACACTGGTTGCACATTTGACAAAAAATCTTTGGCTTCATCAAGAGTAGTAATAGTAGACATCATGAATAAATCACAGTCACAAAATATCAAGCAATATCCTTATGATAATATCCTGAATATCCTGATAAGAGGTCGCCAAATTTATGTTACGAAACAGAGAAAGATAATGTATATACACTTTAAGTGAGAATACTAAAAATCACTACTGTCCCGTAAAGTTCCAGGTTCAAAACAAAAGAGTTAGGTAAAATTACAAGTTAAAGTTTAATGCTCAAACTAACAACAAAACATTCAGGGCTCATAAGGATAATGTAATGGCAAAAAACAGGTTAAATATATGGTTAACTGCAATAGCCTCTATTAACACGAAATTAGCAAGAGTAAATTTATCTATGTCAGCCTTGATAAAATGAGAAAACCAGATAATACTCAGTGAATGCAAGATATATTATTACAGATACAAAATATTATTACCACTGGCTGACAATATGAATTACAAAAACTTTACTAGGCCTACAAATCAACACCTTATGCTATACAGTACAAGAACAAAATGCAACAACACTTATACTCAAATTACACAGCTGCTAGATGGCTGGAGACTTCCTGAGCACTCACAATAATAACAAGTGTATAGGGGAGGACAGAGATGTGAGCAAAATGAGGAGTAGAGCTAAGTGGCAATTAATGCAGAGACTGAGCTCATTATATAGGGGCCGGCAGAGCTTGATACAACTTGTAAGAAGGACGTGCAAATGAAGCCAGAGGGGACAAAGAGTTGACACTCCTGCTCTGAACAACAGAAAGAACGACTTACTCTACTATAAGGGAGGAGGGGGGGAAGTGAGGTAGAACACGCTCGTGATCAAACATGCAGCATACTGTACGTTAGAATTACACAAAGGATGATGAAATCATTGGCTATGTAACATTATCTATATATTAAAATTTTCAATATAATAACTATAACCTCATAGATAAAATATTTATAATTGTTCTCAGACACTATATCTTATGAATACTCGTACCATAACAAATCCAAGTATGCAGAGAACTTAAAGAACTTGGACAAGTCGTTTAGGTTTCCGCTGGTGTTCCACCTCGTAATCCACTTGACGACTGTCCCTGGTGCCAGGCCAAGTCGCTGAGCAATAGCCCACTGTCACGCAGAGCGATGATGCTGCCTTTCAAATCCAGGTTTTGCTCCTTCCTGTTCAATCCGTATTTTCCTGAGGACTGTTAACCCCCAGATCCGTGTGATACAAAAAAATCTCGGATGATTCTCTCCCTCCCTCGCTCTCTATCAGTATCAGACACGCATGTCCAAATTCTCGAACTGATGTAAACGCTTGTGGCATCAATGACGGGGAGGCTACAGTAAGTGACTGAGAAAAATGGTGGGTGGACTGGATATTCCGTATGGTAATAATACATATCAGAGCAATTGAGTCTTTTATCCCCTTCAGTGATTATTATTACAATTATAATATTACTAAGAAACAAAACAATATACTGATTTTACTTTATCAATCATGATTTTAAATAAGTCGCTTATCCAAGTTGTGGTAGCATCCGTCATTTATGTGACTAACCCAAAACTTACACAAAATGTAGGGAGACCCGACCATCTGTGTGTTTCACAGTTTACACACGAGACACAGGTGTGCTATACTTTCATCATCTGTTTAACTACACATATGTGTTTGAAATTAAAAGGTTAATTGCAAAGGGCAAGGCAGATGGTAAAATGTTATCTGTTGGCATTTCCTAGCTATGACTACAGTATACAAGTATAGGATGTATTCTGTGTAAATATAATGCTATGTTGCCTAACCACGATAATTCATGTGACATGGAAAGAAAGTAATAATAAAATCGCTTGTCTTTTACATATATATAGAAGGATATGGGTTACATTTTTCACAAAAATATTGGCCGTGATTGCAATAGGACAGGGAGACGCTCCGTCGATGTCCGTTGCCATGCCTTGTGTGTGTGTGTGTGTGTGTGTGTGTGTGTGTGTGTGTGTGTGTGTCAGACACGCAAGTCGAAATTCTCGAACTCTGAACCCCAGACACTTTGGCGTTGGCAGTGCTGACAGCATCACGAAAATCTAACCGGAGCTGTACATAGTGGTCCCAAACTCCATAGAGTCGGCATGTTTGGAGAAATTCTTCAGAGGAATTAGGGTAAGCATCACATCATCAGGAAAGAAAATAAGTGATGTCGTGAAGATGAGAAATAAGGAGAGGAATAACATCGAGAACTGTGTGGTCTATACAATACCTTGTAGAAATCGTTTTTCCGTATATCACTGTGAATTCCGGGGCCTTAATAAGAGGATATGTGAACATAAGAACGATGTAAGGTGTCACAGAACATCATATTCTTTAGTTACTCACAGTGATGAGTATAATCACTTCCCCAGTTGGGAGGAGGCACAAATAATATACAAAGGTTTAAATAAATGTGTAAGGAGGACAATGGAAGCAACCCAGGGACGCATCCAGGGAGGGGGGCCTCCGGGCCCGGGCCCCCCCTTAGCTCTCTGAATCCTTTAAAAATTTATATACAGGGTATATTTATTTCGATTACAGCAAAACATGAAAATTGGCAAGTACAAACAAAGAGTAACACCTGAGCCAGCAGCTCCCTGACTATAAACCTGCATGTGACCTCCCTGTAATTATCGGATTACCTGACCTAAGCTCACTACGGGCCCCACCCCCCTTAGAAAATAGACAAGTTGTCGGTACTGGGTAAACATGGCCAGTGCACTCTGCCATGTACTTAAAAACTTACGGTATATGTATCTTTTAATTTAATTTATCATTTGCACTGAACAAGACGTGGTAACTTTAATTCTTTGCGGCTGGAGGGAAGGAGCCGCCATGTTGGTGATGACGTCAGCATTCACACAGCAGACGACGCTCCAATCCATCACACAATACTTTACCAGTAACAGAGATGATATTTGTACCTACATGGCCACCGTAGATCCAAACTACCCCCTTCAGGTATATTGTGAAGGAATATTTTTCATGGTGTAAATGGATGGTACCTGTTAGGTAAGTAAACTGTGGTGAAATCGACCAGAAGTAGCTTACAGCTACACCATTCCCGAGCGGTGCTCGTACCTCATGAGGTGGGAAGTGTTAAATGTATGCTGTACAGTATCAGTTGTATGAGTTTATGATGGTATCATGCTCATATTTAATATTTGACCTCTTCATTATTAGATTTCTGAAGGAAAAAAAAAGTTTCAGTGACTCAACTACAGTAGGCCTACTTCAGGGGAGTGTGACGAAATACCGAATCGGCGGTCATTTACCGAATCAACACCGAATTGGCACTTTTTAATTGGTAAGTGTTATAGATTTTATCACCATAGAGGTTCATACTCACCTAATTATTCGAAATCTGGTCAAATTTTTGTATTTAATTTTACCTTTTAAAAAATCCGGATTCACAGCGAAAACGGGCAAAATTAGTGGAAGTGTTTCTCCTTTAGCTGAACAGCTTGCCTTGGCAAACTTCTGCCTTGTATAATTATTAATTTAACATACAAATGCACTTATTTGCACTTTAAATCAGTATCTGTGCAAAACAGAAGTCTGTCAAGGCATGTTGGCGATCTAAAGTAGAAATACCTGTTAACCTTAGCACGTTTTCGCTCTGATTCCTAATATTCTATTAATAATTAAATAAGGCATAGTTTTTTTTTACTGAATTTCAGATAAGTAGGTGTGTATGAACCTATATGGTGAAGAATATAATATTTTCACAACAGTAAAGACTGCATTCCAGTGCTGGGAACTTCCGGCGAGCAGCCAGCCACCACTGTTTTCGTTTATTGTTATTGGCTGGTACACAGAGGAATAATTTCCCTACTCTGCTTTTGTCAGTGCACTTACACATTGGAACGAAACATTAGCAATTATTCCTCTTGTCACTGGATATTATTAGAGGTCAGAAATAAGCTCAGCGTATCCTGCCTAAACGTAAACAAAGCAGACTATGCTGCCTCAGTGTGAGTCGTGACATCACGACCAATCACAGACCGTTTCAGTGTCACGTGATTTTTCGGCTACTTTATTATTTTTTCATGTTTCTGCACATTTTTATTGGAAATAATGGTTGACATAGTTATTTTCTGAGTATCTTTTACCCATACAAGTATCTAACTTCAAAAAAAAATTTGACCGGAAACTCGTCTATTCCTGGGTGTGCCTCAGAACCAACCCACACTTGTGGAAACAAGGGTAGCACAACTAACCATCGTGGTGACTTTCTGTGCTAGGCGAGGCCGAGCAAGGAAATAGCAATCAGGAGGGATGGCAAAGTCAGGTCAGGTCGTGGGGGGAATGGACAGCCACCAAGAAGGGTGATCCCATGGGTACATAAGCAGCTCACATCAGTCCTCTTTGATAAAGGCCTCTGATCGAAACGTTAGAGAATAAAATCCAGCCTCTCACCTGTGTTTTTCCTAATCTTCCTATATAATCCATTTGTCAGTATATATATATATATATATATATATATATATATATATATATATATATATATATATATATATGGAGCCTCTGCGGTACAGTGGTAAAGAGTGCATTTTTCGTACACTGAAGACCAAAGGTTCACGTCCCGCCAGGGTAATAAACTTTGGGAGCATTCTTCTGGCTATGTACTGCTTGGCGGACATAAGGGGTGCTGTCGTTGAACCAGTGTCGTGTACTATAAAAGCATGCTTGCACCCAATCGGCTTGCACGGGCCGATTACACTTGGTTCACAGACTACACACACATCCAAAGCCATTACAACACTACAATTACACTTACAAGCACTTCCCAACCTACATACAATCTCTACCAGACAGCCTAAGTCACTTGGTAGAGATACATTGGCTGTATCGTCCCCACTTCGGTCGGGATAGGCCGGTCCTGCAGTGGACACACAAACGACTAATGAGATTTATCTATCTATCTATCTATCTATTGCCAGATGCCTCAATCCCGTTTGGGGTGGCCACAAACAAATCGCCTCCAAGTCGCCCTGTCCCCCGCCATTTCACTGCCCTGCTCCCAACTCACACCCCCCTCTCTCATATACCTCTCCACCCCATCCCTCCATCTCATCCTCGGCCTCCCCCTCCCTCTTCCCCCCTCCACCTCACTCACATACACTCTCTTCGTCAGTCTTTCACCCTCCATCCTCTCCACATGGCCAAACCACCTCAGTGTGTTCCTCATAACGCTTCCTATCACATCCACATCCACACCACAACGCTCCTTTATATCCTCATTCGTCAGCCTGTCTCTCCATGTGACTCCACAGGCTCCTCTTAAATAACTCATTTCCACTGCTCTCACTCTTGGCTTGTGTCCTTCCAACAACGTCCAAGCTTCACTTCCATACGTTAGAGTTGGTATCACAATACTGTCATGCAGTAACTTTTTCACTTCCATGCTCACTTCCCTGTTTCTTATCACTGCTTTCAAAGAATCAGCAACCTTTCTTCCCTGCTGTACTCTTTCAAGCACTTCGCCCTCCAAACCTCCATCCTTACTCATCACACTACCCAAGTACTTAAACGTACTCACATTTTCCAATTCCTCACCTTCCAACCTCGCTGTACATTCACTGACTTCACCTCTCTCAAAGACGATCACTTTACTCTTCCCTACATTCACCTTTAAATTCCGTTTCTTACACACTCTCCCAAACTCATCCACCAAGCCTTGCAGCTCCCCTTCGTCTTCACTCAACAACACAGTATCATCTGCAAACAACAGTACAGGGAGTTTCCAAACACTATCCTCTCTCACCAGGGCCACTCCAACATCCACTACCCTACCTTGTACCTCTTTTATTACCCCATCCATGTACAGATTGAACAACCATGGAGACATGACACATCCCTGTTTCAACCCAACCTTCAAAGAGAAAAATTCACTTAGTTCACCATCCACACGCACTGCAGCCTTTGCACCATCGTACATACTCTTCACAGCATTCAACAACTTCCCATCTACTCCAAATATTCTTAACACTTTCCACAATCCTTGTCTATCCACCCTGTCATATGCTTTCTCCAAATCCATGAAAGCCGCATACAACTTCTTTCCCTTCTCTAGAACCTTTTCCACTAAAGATCTAAGAATGAATATCTGATCTACACAACCTCTTCCCTTCCTGAAGCCTCCCTGTTCTTCTACTAATTTCTCTGTTCTTTCTCTAACTCTGTCAATAAGTATCCTACCATACACTTTTCTTATTATACTAAGTAGACAGATGCCCCTATGATTACCACACACTTCTTTTTCCCCTTTTCCTTTGTACAAGGGAATAATTATACCTGACTTCCAATCCTCTGGGACTCTACCTTCCTCCCAGGCCAATCTGCACATCTTCCACATCCATTCTACTACTATCTCTCCCCCATGCTTCAGCATTTCACCACACACTCCATCAATTCTTGGGGCTTTCCCCGATTTAACTTTCTTCATTGCTTCCACAACTTCTATCCTACTGATTTCTTCCTGTCTTCTCACCTCTCTCCTTCTCCCAGCCATTCCCCAGCCACTTATACTCGCATTACTTCCATCCTCTATGTTCAACAATTCCTTAAAGTGTTCTCTCCATCTGCTCACTTTTTCTCCCTTCTCCACTAGTAATCTACCATTTTTATCTTTCACTCCCCTCCTAACTTCACTTCCACCCTGTCTTACTCTTCTCACCTCTTTCCAGAACATTTTCTTACAGTCCCTCCACTTTACACTCAAATTCCTTCCAAATTCCTCATCTACTCTCTTCTTACTCTCTCTTACTAATCTTTTCACCTCTCTCTTTCTTTCTACATATAACTCTCTCTTCCGTCTCTCAACTTCTTCCACAGCCCTATTTCTCATCCATTCATTGTATGCTTTCTTCTTTTGTGCCACAGCCTTTCTCACCTCTTCAGTCCACCACACTGTTCCTTGCACCCCCCTCCGTCTTCTCTTCCTTCCACACACCACATCTGATGAGTATATATATATATATATATATACAGTATATATATATAGATAGATAGATAGATAGATAAGCTTTCTGTTAATGTGGTCTGTTGTCAGGAACACAACCCAGTTGGTGAGTAAACCAATACCCCATCATACCCCGTTCTTGCCCATCCCCTTCCTTCCTCATCATCCCCCACCCTCCCTGGTCTTTTAACCGAAGTGAGATAAGGGCCGTCTAGAGGTTCAGATGTACAGTTCCTCCCCATTTGTGTGTGTGTGTGTGCATCTATGTGCTTATTTACATTGTTATCAGATCAAAACGGCCACGGGACCGAGGGGGCGCGGCTTGAGAGAGAGGGTGGTTTTCTTTTCTGTACGATAATACATTGTCAATCACAATTCACATTTCACCAACACCCCACCTCAAGCACTTCGCTGTTTCTCTTCTCCCCGGACACCAGGTTCTGTTTTCCCACTTTCACACACCACCACTAGGCAGACGGAACCCAAAGTCCCTTCAGATCACCTCCCTTTCATCATCATCTCAAGAATACACTTAATCTAGTGCAATCACACATAACTTTCACAAATTAGAAGAAAGGAGATAGACAAAATATCACCAAATACTGTGAATATCACTTCAGCACATAAAACAATGCACCAGTCTCCAGCACTGACAGGCTCGTTATGCAGCTCAACTAGATCATACTTAATCCAGAGAAGCATCATATTCCACGAGACAACAGAATACAGTACAACCCAAACTATAAACCGGAGATTGCTCGGCTTGAAAAACACACACACACACACACACACACACACACACACACACACACACACACACACAACTGCTCTCTCCCATACATAGAAGAGACCATCACAGGGCTCCAGTATTTAAACAAGGAAATTAATGCAAAGACAACAGAAAACTGGAAAGCGTTTTAACAACTGTTAACCACCCTCAGACCCCTCCCATCTCATTGAAACACTTATAATCATTACCTAATCCTAAACAAGTACCTCCAAGACCCACGCTGCAATCACTTCCAACACCCAGCATATCTCTTACAAGGCGACATACTAACCACTGTGCATACAGGTTACCCTACACAAATATGCAATGCGTAAAGAAAACGCATTCCTAGCCACTCAAACACAACACAATCTCCACACCAAAACAAACACATATCATTATCAAGAAAAGAAAGAGCCCTACAGAGCAGGGCCGGACAACATCAGCAATCTACACTGAAACAGCGCCACACAACATTTAGGCCCTCACAAGCATCAGCAACTATTCATGCGCACATTGTAACATTCCCATCATCTGGAAACATGAAACTATCAGCATTATTCTTGGACTAAAGAAAGATCTAACACGCACTTCGTCCTACAGACTCATTGCACTATTCTGCACTCCAGGATAATCGAAAGCCTAATTCTTAACACAGTCACACATCATATCCCCTTTGGTCTCTCACACCGTGGCTTTAGAGCATTACACCTCTCAAACATTTAACTAACCAACCTCACACAATAAACATCCGTCTGCATCAATTCCATGCAAACTGCACAACGTACAAATTCTGCAACGGTAGATTATAGTAAAGCCATTGATGCTCTCCTCCAGCAGAAATAATCATTAAATTCTAGAGCATAAACATGAAAAACAATACCAAAGGCTGGCTTTCCAGTTGTTTATCCAGTAGACAAGCACACGTTACATTCCAGAGTAAGTCATCACGGACATGTAAATTTCCTCACGGAATTGCTCTGTTCTTTCACCCACACTCTTTAACCTATACATGCATGACATTCCTACACCCCAACTGTTCACAAACATTGTTTCATATGCAGATGGTATTACCATAACAACCTTGCAACACATCACAAGCACAGCCTGGACGCTGCAACAAGACAACCTAAATACTCGTACACTTCAGGCATGGGTCAAGGACAAGCAAACGATCGCGTGGGCAAAATCCACCACCACTCTAATCACCAGAGCAAACACAAGCAAAGGTATTCCCCTGACTTCACACTTTACAATGTACCTGTGCTTCACACACACACTCCACAAAAATCCTTGAAGTGACTTATGACACTGGACTGTTATTCAATAACGACTTACAAGGCATCAAGTGGTGGTGCACTCTCAGATGCAAAGCACTAAGGGCGTTTACAGGGACAGTTTTTGAGTCACAAAAAGCACACCTGCCCTGCTTTATAAACTCACTGACAAGAGCTACTTCCTGACACCCACCATAACAGCTTGCACACCTTACAGAACATCGCCATACACATCATCACTGGATGCATCAAAATCAGTGCTACATCTCACTTGCACATCGAAATTCCTTTGTCTCTTCATTGCGTCACAGCAAGAGGTCTATACTCGCTTGAGTATAATCCCTCTGCAGTCAGCAATAACAAACAGCAAATTATGCCATCGGATTTAGGTTCTTAACTATAGATAAACAGGCAGATATAACTGAGAAATCAGGTGCAAATCGTTGCTTTATACAATCTGTTACTTACCGATCAGCTACCAACTCTTTGCTCTTCCTCACCCATCTTTCCAGACACAAGAGTAACTGTCACAATCTCAATAAGCAGACAGTAAGTAGGCATTCTGTAACAATGGGTATAAATTATCTGAGCAACAAATACATACTGCAGCCACCATTTGCTTCGATAATCCCGTTTTGTGTGTAAGGGACGGGACTTACTAGACGCTGAGTGTCGCGGGATTTTTGTGAATATGCAATATTAAGGAATAATATTCAATAATACTTGATACTTTAAAATGTTACTTGAGAACAGGACAATAAATTGACTTGTGAAAATCAAGCAATGATTACTTTATGTGGCTTACTTCGCTGGTTCTCTAAGGACGAGAATTTATGAACTTTCTCAACAGTACACAGCAGAGACTAATTACTCACACGTGCTGTTTATTGGTACTGTTAGCCTCTGGAGAAAGTGACTCCACCCTTGACAATCAATATCTAATGCTATTAATGATACACAAGTTCTTACCGGTGCATTAACTCCTAGATGGCACAATGGATTTAAGTTAATAAAGGACTGGCCTAAGTACCAGTTATGAATAATGCAAAGCGTTATGCAAACTAGGAGCAATAAATAGAATAAGCTTAATGTGGAGAAATAAAACACGAGTTTACATTACATCAAGCTCAAAGAAAAGAACTGAAAATTTATTAATTATGAGTCTCAAATGAATTCAAAATAAGGAGGACACACGCACTCGCTCACTCAAAAGCTAAACTCTTAAGCCTAGGAAAAACGAAAGGAAAATATTGGTCAGAAAAGGGGGCTGAGCGGAATGAACTGGACATCCTTACTTAGGAAGGACGCTGCCACACACGCTGAACCTCTATGCCAAATCACTGTCTAAGTGGAGATTCAGGAACTCGCTGGACAACGGCGACACTGCTCCACACTGGGCCCAATCGAACCTGCACTCACGATGTCTTAATCCTGATTGAATTCAAACAAGCGAGGCGAGGGCTGAGGCCAGCCGCTAACTGCTAACGGCTAATGGAAAGAAAGTGAGTGAAACATGCCCATAATAAATGACTCAGGGAAAGTGCCAATGTCGCGCACAAGGTCGATCACTTATGAAACTGAAAAATATTCTGAAAATACTCCCGATCAGGTGAATACGGGAATGGTTGACTGAGTGATACTTATTGGGAATTCACTAGAATTCGCGGTTTCCCACCAAAGTTCAGTGTCATGAGTTTATTTAGATATAGGATCGTGCCAATTCGTGACATTATGCCCCATAAAAAATAAAAAAAAATTTTCCTTCAGGAAAAACAAATTTTCAGTATACATACATATAAATCCTAACTCAGTCACACAAGATTCACATTGTGTGCTAACCTGCTACAGGAGAAAATCACAGTCGCCCATGAGCATAAAAACCTTTTATTTACGTTAATAGAAGCAAGCTTGAGGAAAAAACTCCGTGATGACAGTGAAAAATCGTGTACTCAGGTCAAACTGAGCAAAAAGTTCGCTACATTTACATTAACAACTAATTGTTATATAGTGTGATGTATGTAATACAAGGTGTAGGTGTGATGTACCTACGTGTAAAATTACATAATGCAAATCAATAGTAAATGATGACGAGGAGGCAGAAGAGAAGAGGCGGCAGCATGCGTCAGAGTCGGTCAACTGTTCTGCACGGCAATGCTGCACCTGCGAAAGCAATAAAGGTGGAGCATCAAAAGTGTCATTTCTTTCTGCCTAGTAATCAGTACTTATGTTATATAAAGTACACTATTTATATTATTAACTAGGAAACATAGTCAAGGCGTCTCTGCAGGACATCAAACGCTGACCCAGTTTACTGGTTAAACCCTAAACTTAATTAGCGAAAAGACCGGGCATTTGTGCAGGACATCATACGCTGCAATTCGCTAAATTAACCAGGGAACGTGGTCAAGAGCGAAAAGATTGGGCGTCTGTTCAGGACATCAAACACTGCAATTTGCTAGGGACCCAGTTTACTGGTTAAACTAACTCTACACATATAATTAACGACAGGAAGCTGAGAATCCCTACGCAATCTCAGGCAGGTCACATTTTAACACCCACCGAGGGTGTGAACACTCATGCGGATAATGTGCATTCTCTGGGAATCCTCTGTGAGGCCCACAGCTCGAGACGTTCCACAAGGTAATTCATACACAACCTCGGTCTGTCTCTGCGGGGTTCTCGAACTTCCCCCTTAACTTACGGTACATATGTATGTACAGGCCCTGGACATACCATGCCCTGTGGGGCCAATAGGTGAAACATCAGGTCTGCACCCACTTCACCACTGCCCTGTCCCTCAACTGACTCAGAGATTATGGGTGTGATTTCAAACGGCACAGGAAGGACATGTCCCTGATTAGTGGTTCGTGGACACACATTGCAGGAACGCACGAAACTATCTCTCTCTCTCGTCCCATCCCTGGCCAGAAAAAGTCAGCATGAATACGGCCCTGGGTCTTCCTTTTGCCCAGGTGACCTCCTGAGGCTGAACAATGACCCCATTCTAACATTGCTAGGCGGTACTTAGCGGGAATGACAAACTGCAGTTGAACCTCACCCTGGGGTGTTCGTGACTCACGGTACAGCCGTCCTTGTTTGTGAAGGAACTTGGCTTGATCTCCCCATGAATACTTTATCACTCTACCCTTTTGTTTCTTTCGCACGGCAGGAAGTGTCGGGTCAGAATGTTGTTCTTGAACTACAACTTGATTACACATCAGATCTTGCGGCGATTTAATGGTCACCGGGGTGACACAGTTTGGAGCCTCAGCCATGGCTTGTGTTACTGTAGCCGAAGTCTGAGTAGAGTCATCTTCAGTGCAACTATCCTTAGCCCCACTGTAGGGGGTCACCTTGACGTGGTGCTGGGGCTTGAAGCGTGGTTGGCAGTGCCACCTACTTGGGAGGCATGCCTACCTTTGTAGGGTTTGGCATTTGTCGGCCTCGTGGACCAAGCACTCCTTACATCACTTGTAGAGGAGGCCTACTGGTGATGTCAGTCCCTGCCCATTTGCCATCTAGGGCAGGACTGTTGCGTCCCCACGTGTTTGCCGTGTGTGGCGTCCCATAATGCTGGGAGACGGGAGTCCTGGAGGTTGAGCGATGCTGCATGGTGCGCCCTGCAGCTAGCAATACACCTCTTTGGTCCCTTATTCTGGCTAGACGGGTGGCCTGGTTGGGCCCGACCAGGTCAATCGGCTGGTCACTGGCTAGCCGTCCAGGCTAGTCACCTAGTGGCTTTAGGGTCAAGCGGGCACTGGGGGACTAGGTGTCTCCTATCGTCCTGGAGTCACCCTTGTCAGGGTCCCTTGGTGGTTAACTGCGTATACTTTTCCACTACCTCTGGGGTCGCCAGTGGTGTTTTCCCTGGCATATGGCCTCCCCTTGTTGGCTCCATGGTGGGTGGAAGGGTGGGGGAATCAAGGTGGTTTTTATTATATATGGCTTCCCACACCATTCTTGCGGCTGACGACCCTGGTTCCGTTGTCATAAATGACTTTGTAGTTCCTTTGTGGTTACTTGTAGTTGAGTTATATATATATTAGACTTGTGGGCGAGCGGTTGTTATATTGGAGTAGCTTGTAAATAGATAATCTTTCCCATTTGTCATGTAGTGACAGGAGAGGTAAAGAATAGTATGGGGCTATTTTTATTTGTCTTGGAAATATTAACAGGTCTATCACTCACGAGTGAGTTGAGCAGAGTCCCTGTCTCCCTGTCTCGCTCTCTCTCTGTCTCTCTCTCAAGTTGCTAAGCCCTTCTCCTTCTGACCTGCCTGTTCTATGGCTAACCTCCATCTGAGCTCTCTTTCCTAAATTCTGGTGAAACAGGAGACGTATCACGTGTGTTCCTTGTGGATGGAAAGTTTAAGAAGCCTGTGTGTGAGTATGTGTGTATTTGTGTGTATGGTCACTAGGGCTTTGTTCACGGGTGGATTGCTGACAACTAACTGCATCATCTCCTTACTGGCCACTGTTGTCAGCTTTCCTCAGTGTAATTTGCAAGCTCATTTCCCATTCCCAGGCTCGCATAGAGCTGTCTATCTATCTATTTATCTATCTATCTATTATGATTTGTAATTATAATATGGAGTCCTGATATCTGCTCGGTCACGCGAAAATGGCGTACCATCGACAGTTAATAGTCCTAACATATTAATACATATTATATACACATTATAATGAACTTATAAGCTAATTAAGTGAAATACATAATATTGTAAAAGTAACATAATTGTATGAATATTGTATACATATAATATTTATAGTAAATAGTGATTATTTAGTAATATTACATTTTAAACAAGTTGTATACATATTTGAATAAATGCATTAAAGTAAATTACTTAACTGTAATACAGTATGTACTTGGGTTATTGTAGTGAAATGTATAACTGTGTTTGCCTTATAACTGTAGTTACATTTTGTTAATGCAACTGTTACATAAGTGTCTTGGCCTTATAATTGTAGTTAAAGTTACATAAAAGTTACATCTTGTTAATGCAACTGTTACATAAATGGTACATATTGTTTGTAGTTACATAATTGTAGCAAGTGTAACATAATGCAATCGTTTGTCGTTATATAATTGTTACATATCGTTTGTAGTTACCTAATTGTAGTTAAAGTTACATAAAAGTTTCATCTTGTTAATGCAACTGTTACATAAATGGTACATATTGTTTGTAGTTATATAATTGTAGTTAAAGTTACATAAAAGTTACATCTTGTTAATGCAACTGTTACATAAATGGTACATATTGTTTGTAGTTACATAATTGTAGCAAGTGTAACATAATGCAATCGTTTGTCGTTACATAATTGTTACATATCGTTTGTAGTTACATAATTGTAGCAAGTTTGTCGTTACATAATTATAATATGGAGTTACATAATTGTTATAATTGCAGTCCTAACATATGCTGCGGTCGATGATATTATGTGTCATGCCACTTGCTTGTGGAGACAACAATTTGCTTTTTTGTTTGTAGTTTATGTGGTATTTTGGCATATGTAGTAACACTTACACTTATTTTCATTTGTTTGTTATGTGATCTTACTCTATTTCTCTCTTTTTTCTTTCTTACTTTTTCTTTCTTTCTTTTTTTTTTGTAGGTATTGATTTTCTATAGTTTGTTTTTCTTCACTTGTGTACGCTTTTTCTATGTTGTTCATGGTTGCATAATTACTGGCTAATTTCCTTGGGATATTTTTTTAAAGTTTAGTTTATATTGCACAGAGATTATAAAATGATATTATATAGTCCCATATTTTGTTATTTTATATAAAAAATATATATACATATATACAGTATTAACTATATACACTGACTTGTTGTTCACTTGTACCTATCGTGGGTAATATGTGTGTCAGCACTGTGTGGAAATCATTGTCTTCACGATTGTGTGGAAGATGTTCACTCTTGCTAACGTCATTTGTGTTGTCCATTTTTTTTTTTTCTAGTTTACCATGTAACTTAATTTATATGTTTCCACTAGGTAGCTTTAATTAATAAATGTTAAATACAGTTCTTTTAATCGCTCACTGAGTAACTGTGATGGTATATTTTCATGATCACTTTGTAGATATAATAATGTATAGCTGTGTGTATGTAACACGTATTTTATGTAGGTATAAATGGTAACACTCGTTGGTAGTAAATAAATGTTATAATAAATGAATGAATATATACAGTGTAGAATATTTATTGTTGGTGATTATTTAGTGTTTGAATTATGCAGACAACTGAAGTAAGTATGTTAATTTAAGCTGTAACTATACAGCACGTTTTATATGTTTGTGGAGAAGCTTATTGTCTATCACTGTGTATTGTATAAATGAAGTAACTATGTAACTCACTAATTTTTACCGTGGTGGGAATGGTGTGACTGGTGGTGCAGGTGGTGTGTTGACCAACGTGGCGTCTTTTCAGCAAACACGCTTGATGACGTCGACTTCCCACACTGGTAGCTGTGGTGAGTGAATGAGTAGCGATGAGTAACTTGAGTGAAGATGAGTGAGGAAGATGAGTTGTGAGTCGTGTCTCACTCTTCGTTTGTTTGTTCCGTTTTTCTTCCTCGAGTTATTCGTGGTCCTTTTTTTTTTTTTTTTTCTTGTGATTTACTCGTTGTAGGATGAAGACTGCCGCTACTTGTAGGTGCGTGTAGAAGATTATACAGACGACGTAGAGTTGTTAATTGTAGTTGATTGTAGATGGTTGTAGTTCGCTGGTTCGTCGTAGAAATTGCAAGATCGTATCAATATTTTGTTAAACTACTTGCAAGGCATCGTGTGATCTCTTCACCTCTGCATCAGCATGATGATCGGGGAGACGGAGGGGGCTGGTTGGAGAGAACTGTCAGGGGCTGGTTGTAAGTTGTTGGTTGTGAGAGGTATTCTTGTTTTCAATCTTGATATTTTGTAGGAATTCAATGTTGATTCGTAGACGAGGTTCGTAATACGTTCGCTGCTACCAAATGTCATAAATGACTTTGTAGTTCCTTTGTGGTTACTTGTAGTTGAGTTATATATATATTAGACTTGTGGGCGAGCGGTTGTTATATTGGAGTAGCTTGTAAATAGATAATCTTCTTTCCCATTTGTCATGTAGTGACAGGAGAGGTAAAGAATAGTATGGGACTATTTTTATTTGTCTTGGAAATATTAACAAGTCTCTCACTCACGAGTGAGTTGAGCAGAGTCCCTGCCTCCCTGTCTCGCTCTCTCTCTGTCTCTCTCTCAAGTTGCTAAGCCCTTCTCCTTCTGACCTGCCTGTTCTATGGCTAACCTCCATCTGAGCTCTCTTTCCTAAATTCTGGTGAAACAGGAGACGTATCACGTGTGTTCATTGTGGATGGAAAGTTTAAGAAGCCTGTGTGTGAGTATGTGTGTGTATGGTCACTAGGACTTTGTTCACGGGTGGATTGCTGACAACTAATTGCATCATCTCCTTACTGGCCACTGTCTTCAGCTTTCCTCAGTGTAATTTGCAAGCTCATTTCCCATTCCCAGGCTCGCATAGAGCTGTCTATCTATCTATTTATCTATCTATCTATTATGATTTGTAATTATGATATGGAGTCCTGATACCGTCCCTGACCATCCTTCACAGTCTCCCTCCTGTGCGCTTCGTGTGCCTCTGGCTGGTGAGGCCCACATTACCACCTTGGAACCATACCTGCCTGGTTCCAGTGGTTTCCGGTCAGTGGCCACTGCAAAGAAGAAGAGCCGGCAATAGACAACAACATCTTGTGAACATGCCCATGATATCCTGCCAGGTGTCTATGAGAGGGTTGATTTCCCAAGGTACTACACCATTCGTACTTTGGATGGTCAGCCTATTGGGAATCTGGACATTTTTACTGTTCATCGGCGCATTGTGTCAATCTGTGGGAGAGAGCTGAAGATTTCACCTCAGGGGAATGGTGGCCTCCTAGTGGAGGTTACATCCCCTGAAGAGGGTTCCCGGCTGGCTGCCCAGTGTAAGGACCCGGATGCACTGTTCACTTGTGTTCCTCATGCCTTTTTTAATCATAGTCGAGGTGTTGTTTTCTCCAAAGACTTATTGCGTTACAGTGAAGAGAAGCTGCTTGAAGAACTCCAGATCCACAGGGTCGTTAAAGTGGAGAGGTTTCAGAAGAAGGTTGATGGTGTTCTTACCCCAACTCCATCCTTGTTGCTGACGTTCGACTGTACTGTTCTCCCTTCATCCATCAAGGTGGCTTGGTTGTCCCTTAGGGTCAAACCCTTTGTACCAAATCCACGACGCTGCTACCACTGTCAGATGTACGGGCATGTTGGGCGAGTCTGTCGTCGTTTGCAACAGGGCCTCCCAGTGGTGTGTGTCAGTTGTGGAGCATCCACTCATGCAGGACAGGACTGTCCTGGACCTGTTTGTTGTTTGCACTGTGGCGAGGCACATCCTGCTTCATCTAAAGACTGTGCCCAGTTTTGCTTGGAGAAGGAGATCCTCCTCATCCGTAATCGTGATAAAATAAGCTTTCCTGAGGCCAGGAGTAGAGCCATGTCATCTGTTTTCCGAAATGGAGTGTCTTATGCGTCAGTTTTGTCCGGTCATAGCCGTCCTCGTCGTCCTGTCCAGCAGCAGACTCGAGTTCCTCCTGTTGTGTCAGCTCCTATGCCTTCATCTGCTGATTCCATGTCAGTGCAACAATCTCCCGCACTTGAGATGGTTGCCACTACAGTTCAAGACTCGACCCCTACATCTATGGTATCTCCTGGTAGTCATGGTGCACATTCTTCATTTGCTAAACGTCATCGTGGTTCCTCAGAGTCTTTGAGTCTTGAAGACCCTCCAAGCAAGGTGTCGGTCGTGGAGTCCACATCCTCTGTAGTTAGTCCATCTATGCAACAGCCCTCGGACCCTGCTTCTGGGTCTTCGGGGGCTTCTGGGGTGTGAGGTCAATCTGGCACCTCTTCCTCCGGGGTATCGGATGTTCCTCCTCGGAGGATCCTGTCCTGCCCCCTCCACGTTTGGAGGCCAGGACCCCACTCCCTCCTGCTCGACCTCTTGGTTCACTTGGGGCCCCGGGCAGGGTTCGGAGTAGCTCTTCCTCTCCTGCTGGGCAGCGACGGGTGTCTGTGAAGTCTCCCAACACTTTGCAGACCCCAGGCCCTCGTTCTAGCCATGCTGCTGCCCGTGACAAGCCCCTTAGTGGGCGTATCCACATTCCCAAGAAGATTGTCTCCCAGGGTTGCTCAGTGGTTTCCACTAAGTGACCCTTTCTTTTATGTATATAGTTCCTCCATTTTAATATTTTTAGTATTTTTTTATGGTTTTCTGTTTGTCCCTCTCCCCTGCCCCTTTTTATTTCAATAGTTTTAATGGCTAATATTATTCAATGGAACTGCCGTGGTTTACGAGCCAACTGGGAGGAACTCCGTTGGCTTCTGGCTGAGTATTCACCTGTGTGTGTTTGCCTACAAGAGACAATGGTTGGTGATGCTGCACCTCCCAGTCCACCTGGTTACCAGGTTTTTTATTCAGATCCTCTTCCTGGACAGGGTCATGGTGGGGGTGTGGCTATTCTAGTACGCAGTGACATACCTTTCACTGCTGTGAGTCTTAACACTCCACTGCAGGCTGTTGCTCTCCAGATTTTCCTTCCCCGTCGTTATACTGTGTGCTCTTTGTACCTCCCTCCTAGTGCCACTATTGAGAGGGTTGATCTTGAAAATCTTATTTGTGCACTTCCCTCACCCTATTTCTTGCTGGCTGACATGAACAGTCATCATCCCCTGTGGGGTGGCTCCACAGCTGATGCTAGAGGTACTATGTTAGCCTCCATTGTGGAGGATGTGGACCTGTACATTTTAAATTCTGGTGAAGTTACTTACTTCCATAGTCAAACGGGTATTTTTACTTCTATTGATTTGTCTCTGTGCTCTGCAGGGGTAGCCCTGAATTTTACATGGGCTGTGTTACCGGACTTACATGGCAGTGACCACTTCCCTATTATATTAAGATCGACACAGAGTGCGCCTCGGCGTCGTCTTCCCCACTGGCACTTGGATAGGGCGGTCTGGCCGGTTTTTGAGGAGCTGTGTTCCCCGAACCGATGTGTGGAGGATTTTGTCAGCACTGATGCTGCTGTTGAGTATTTCACAGACTTACTACACTCGGCAGCACTGCAGAGTATTCCGAGAACAGCTGGTCACTTTCCTTGCCATCCAGTTCCCTGGTGGATTGATGAGTGTGCTTCTGCTGTTCGGGCTAAACGTGCTGCTTTCTCCCGACTTCGTCGTCACCGAGGTGACCCTGGTTACTTAGCAGCATATAGGAGGGCCTGAGCTCATGCCCGGCGGGTTATGAAGGAGGCTAGGAGGAAGTCTTGGGCATCATTTGTTTCTTCAATTTCTTCACAGACTCCTCTCACAAAAGTGTGGAAACGGGTGAGGAAGATTTCAGGGAAATTTCCCGTTCCCTCTCCTCCTGTTTTATCTCATGCAGGTGTGGTGGTGGCTCATTCTTCGTCTGTTGCCGAGATATTTGCAGCTCATTTTGCTAATGTCTCTAGGAAGGACACCTCATCCCCGTCGGCACATCGCCGACGGCACCTGGAATCTTTGGGCATTAGTTTTCCATCTACTGTGGAGGAGTTGTATAATGTTGCTTTTTCTGCTTCTGAACTTCAGACGGCATTGTCGCAGTGTCGCGACTCGTCTCCAGGCTTGGATGATGTCCCATATGCCTTCTTACACCATTTGCCTGATACAGCCCTTCATTTTCTGTTGTCACTGTATAACAGAATTTGGTGCAATGGTGGGTTTCCGACCTCATGGGGTGTTGCTGTGGTTCTCCCCATCCCTAAGCCGGGTAAGGATCACTTGCAGACCACTAATTATTGCCCTATCTCGCTGACATCTTGCCTTTGTAAGGTCCTCGAAAAGATGGTGAATAGTCGGCTCGTGTGGTACTTAGAGAAGGGTGGTTACTTGTCTCCAGTCCAGTGTGGGTTTCGGAAGATGCGGTCGACCACAGATGCTCTCCTTTCTTTAGAATCTTCCTTCTGCCAGGCTTTTGCAACTAACCAGCATCATATCACAGTGTTCTTTGATTTGGAGAAGGCGTACGACACTTCCTGGCGTCATGGTATATTGCAATCTCTTTATGAGTTTGGTCTCCATGGGCAACTCCCCACTTTTATCCGGGAGTTTTTATCTAATCATTTTATTCGGGTCTGAGTCGGGAGTGAGCTGTCTACTGCACGTCCCCTTGAGGATGGTGTGCCACAAGGGAGCATACTAAGTGTTACCCTTTTCGCAGTGGCAATTAACAGCGTTATTTCTGTGCTCCCTGATGGTGTTCGTGGCTCTCTCTATGTTGACGATTTATCAATCTCTGTCACTGCCTCACTGATGTCAATGGCAGACAGGAGGATGCAGATGGCTCTCAACCATGTCTCTAGATGGGCTGATGAACGAGGTTTTCGATTTTCCTTCAAGAAGACCGTTGCCATGCATTTTTGCTGCGTTCGTGGAGTCCACCCTGACCCAAACCTTTTTTTAGATGGGTGTCGTATTTCGTGTTTAAAGGAAACCCGGTTTTTAGGGCTGATTTTTGACAGCCGGTTGACTTGGGTCCCTCACTTGAGGTATGTAAAATCTGAGTGTCTCAGAGCATTGGGTCTCTTGAAAGTTTTAGCGCACACATACTGGGGAGCTGATCGCAAGACCCTCCTCCTCTTGCATCAGTCTCTGATTTTATCCAAACTTCATTATGGATGTGAAGTTTATTCCTCTGCCTCAGAAGCCTGAAGGTGACATCGGGCGTACTGTAACAATTCAGTCTTTTCTCCACTGAGTGCAAATCATTGTTGTCTGGTTTCAGTTTGTCTCCTCACGAGATCACTACGATACCTGAGGCTCCTGATGACAGTGATAATGAGGAAAGTGGTAACAGGAGTGGGAAAATACAAGAGATTATCAAAATTCCTCAAACCGATGGTAAGAAAACTGATGGAGATTCCGATGATGGAAATGAGGAAAATCATGGGAAGGATAGATAGATTTGATGAAAATCTTTACGGACAAAGGATTGGTTTTAGAGGGGAAAAAAGTGGTTTTCTTTTTTGCATTTGGACTAGATACAGCATGCAATAATTCGTGGGAGATTCATCAGGTGAGAGGAAGTACAAAATTGATGTATTGTGACTTCCGACGCTCTGTTTTACAAGGTTATTTGGGAACCTACAACACTCCACTAAAGACATGTCCAAATAGTAGTAGTGTGGAAGAGAGAGTACATAAAATGGTAAGAAAGGACCATGATGTTGGTGGACATAGAAAGGAGCTCTGCAAGCAAAGCAGATATGCTGAGTGTCATGAACGAACAAGAATTAGGTGTCAGAAAAGCAAAGCTGCAATCCATATTCACTGTTGGTATGCTTTCCATACAAAATAAGAGACTGTAGTACCCAGTAAAAGGCAGCTCATCATTACAATTTATTCCCTCTTCATAGATCCATGCTATTTTTTGTTTTAGGATATTCCTCTTATACTGTATGTGATTTATGTAATTTCTTTTACATTTTGATAGATTGTGTGCTAAAAAGCAGTCTTTTGCCTTGTGTATCATCTTTATACATTATACTGAAAGAAAACATGTTAACATGAAAAAAGGAATTTATCTAGTGAAAGATGAAGTTGCTGACGATATTGCAGTTATTATGCCCAACGTCACCTGTAGCTGACACCCTTTTTGTGCAAAAGTATTATATTTATGAAAAAAGTTCTCAGTAACAGTAGCTTAAAATTGTATTTTCAGGAACATATTCAAACTGGAAAAAGAAATCTTCACAAATAATGCAATGGGCTTTCCCGGGTTAAACGCTATTTGGAAAAACTAATTATCTCCTTTGGATTTCATAAACCATGGTTATTTGAGAACGGGTGGGTGGGAGAGATGATAACGTTACCGGAGGACTAATGTGGGAGACAGAGCTACAATGTGTTTTGGTCACGTATTTGCTACAGCTAGGTTCGGATGCACCAAATAAACATAGATAACATGTAAATATGAACTACTATTGAACTGTAATGCTATTGTAAGTCTTACATTACCGTGAACAACACATAACCATCATAGCACGCTTAACAGGTTAACACAGACCCTTCTTTACTCCAAGCCCATTAATGACAGGACTAAACATCCGATACCCTACACTACCCCACCACCAACCAGTAATGCAGGTCACAAGATAATTGTTCATGGTTGTAGATGTAATCGCAGACAATATGTATTTTCGTAAAGTATGATTATTGTTACGGAACAGAGAAAGATAATGTACACTTTAAGTGAGAATACTAAAAATCACTACTGTCCCGTTAAGTTCCAGGTTAGGTAAAATTACAAGTTAAAGTTTAATGCTCAAACTAACAACAAAACATTCAGGATTCATAAGGATAATGTAATGGCAAAAAACAGGTTAAATATATGGTTAACTGCAATAGCCTCTATTAAGACGAAATTAGCAAGAGTAAATTTATCTATGTCAGCCCTGATGAAATGAGAAAACCAGATAATACTCAGTGAATGCAAGATATATTATTACAGATACAAAATATTATTACCACTGGCTGATAATATGAATTACAAAAACTTTACTAGGCCTACAAATCAACACCTTATGTTATACAGTACAAAAACAAAATGCAGCAACACTTATATACTCAAATTGCACAGCTGCTAGATGGCTGGAGACTTCCTGAGCACTCACAATAATAACAACTGTACAGGGGAGGACAGAGATGTGAGCAAAATGAGGAGTAGATCTAAGTGGCAATTAATGCAGAGACTGAGCTCATTACATAGGGGCCGGCAGAGCTTGATACAACTTGTAAGAAGGACGCACAAATGAAGCCAGAGGGGACAAAGAGTTGACACTCCTGCTCTGAACAACAGAAAGAACGACTTACTCTACTATATGGGAGGAGGGGGGGAGTGAGGTAGAACACGCTCGTGATCAAACATGCAGCATACTGTACGTTAGAATTACACAAAGGATGATGAAATCATAGGTTATGTAACACCTCCCCACAAAGAAAAAGAAATTTATAAAGGAAATTTCTTATTGCTCTAAAACAATCTGTCTAAAGTCTAGATAAGCAACCTGCAATAACATTTTCTTTCCCCTTGACTTGTTGTATGTCTAATGAATACTCCTGAAGAAGTAGACTCCATCTTGTCATTCTCTGATTTTTATCTCTAAACTTACTAAGGAATTTCAGTGGGTTATGATCGGCATAAATGACTATGGGGTCAAAACCAGAACACAAATAAAATGAAAAATGCTGTAAACCCAAAATCAAGGCCAAAAGCTCTTTCTCAATAGTGGAGTAGTTCTTTTGATGTGGAGTGAACTTCTTACTGTAATAAGATACAGGGTGTTCAATACCCTGATCATCCTCTTGCAGCAAAACAGCCCCAGCTCATGTATCACTTGCATCAACAGCCATCTTAAAAGGCTTAGCAAAATTTGGAGTAGCGAGCACTGGCTGATTTAATAGGATAGCTTTAAGTTTGCCGAAAGAGGATTCACAGTTATCGGTCCAGACAAATTTAACTCCCTTTTTCAGTAGGTCTGTAAGTGGTGATACAAGAATTGAAAAGTTAAGAACAAATCTCCTGTAATAACCTACCATTCCCAAAAATCTTTGTAGCTCTTTCCTACTTTTAGGTCTGGGAAGATCACTTATAACCTGAACCTTAGCTCCTGGTGGTGCAACATGTCCATCGCCAATTACGTACCCAAGGAGCCCCACTGAACTTTAGCTTCACCAAACTCACACTTTGATAAATTAGCTACAAGATTAGCCTGAACCAAACGCTCAAGAAATTTACTGACATGGCATAGGTGATCTTTTCAGCTGTCACCGAAGATTAATACATCATCAATATAAACAACACACCCTGCCAAACCCTCTGTTACAACATTCATGAGCTTCTGAAAAGTGGCTGGTGCATTCTTCATACTATATGGCATTACAGAACATGCAAAAGTCTTTCCTAGTGTTACAAAACATGAGATCTCCCTAGCACGTTCAGTCATAGGTACTTGCCAGTATCCCTTTAACAAATCAAACTTACTTATGTACCTAGCCTTTCCGATCTTGTCTATGCAATCTTCCACGCGAGGGAGAGGGTAAGTGTCTGTTTTGGTTATCTGATTAACACGTCTGTAGTCGATGCAAAGCCGCTGTGACCCACCTGGCTTAGGGACTAGAGTGACAGGAGAACTCCACTCGCTCTGGCAGGGCTCAATCATCTTGTGGTCCAACAGGTAGCCAAGCTCCTTCTGGATGAGAGGAACTTTCACTGGGTTCACACGGTAAGGAGGCAATTTAATTGGCTTTGCGTCTCCGACATCGACATCATGCATCAACACAGTGGTTCTTCCTGGAGTGGCACGGAACACTTGCGGGTACTCCTGCAGTAATGCCGAAAACTCCTGCCTTTCCTCGGGAGCTAGATGAGAAAGCTTAGTCTGGAGATCATTCATGATATCAGGATTCTTTCCCAAACTATCACTCAGGCTCATGCTGCATGGGAGAACTTCACTTGCAGACTCGGGTGGAACAGCTACAGTGCAGACTGGGTTATTTTCGTCCCGCCTGTGATATAACTTTAGCATGTTGATGTGACAAAGTTGCTTGTTCTTTCTACGATCTGGTGTGGCGATGACAAAGTTGACATCACTGCGTTTCTTCTCCACGAAATAAGGACCACTAAACTTGGCTTGAAGAGGTTGCCCATGCACCAGCAGCAGAATCAAAACCTGATCTCCTGGCTGAAAGTGCCGTAACCTGGACTTCTTATCATACCAAGTCTTCATCTTCTCCTGAGCAGCTCCTAAATTCTCTCTCGCCAGCTGTAAAGCAGTGGACAGCCGTTCTTTGAACTTCATCACATACTCCAGCAGGTTGATGTCATCTTCCTCTCCAGCAGGTTGATGTCATCTTCCTCCGACAGCTAGCATTCCTTGAGTAGCTTAAGGGGTACTCTTACTTCATGGCTGAACAGTAGTTCAAAAGGTGAGAAGCCCAGTGATTCATTTGGAGATTCTCTTGTGGCAAATACAACGAATGGAAGACCTTCATCCCAGTCTTTCTGATGTTCCAAACAGTATTTCCTGAGCATCGATTTGAGTGTTTGATGATATCCCTCCAACGCTCCTTTGGTCTGGGGATGGTAAGCTGAAGACGTGGTCTGGGTGATGCCCAACTCTTTCAGAGACTGCTTGGAAACATTTGACATGAAATTACTTCCCTGGTCTGACTGTACCTCCTTGGGTAGACCAAACTTTGTGAAGAACCCTAGCATTTCCTTAACCACGTTCTTTGCTGAGATATTTCTAAGTGGAATGGCTTCAGGATAATGAGTAGCCATATCAATTCAGGGTCAACACATAAGAAAATCCTGAAGAAGTCTTAGGAAGAGGGCCCACAATATCCACCAACACACGGGTGAATGGCGCCTCAAAAGGAGGAATGGGAACTAGAGGTGCAACCTTTTCAGTCTGATTACACTTCCCCACAACTTGACAGGTGTGACAAGACTTACAATACCAGGAAACATCCCTGAAGATACCTGGCCAGTAGAAGTGTTTCAAAATGCGTGCCACAGTCTTCCTCACTCCAAGGTGTCCTACCAAACAGGAATCATGAGCCACTCCAATGATATCCTGCCTACAAACATGAGGGATGACAACTTGATGTACAACCTCCCATTCACAGTCGGCTGATGCTGTTTGGGTCTCGACTTCCTCATAAGTACTCCTGACTTTATATAATAACAAGTAGAAGCACCAGCTGACTCTTCCTCACTGCAAGCAGAGTTAGCTAGACCTTTCAACTCAGGGTCAGCAACCTGCAACTCAACCATCTCTTGTCGAGACAAATTATCAACACTACGGGGTACTGCCTCATCTGGTGAGTGGTCCAAATTAGCAAGAAAAGTGTCAGCTAGGATAACATCATCATCATCATTATCCTCTAAGTCACCAGTAACTTTAGACTTAGCCCTAGTGACAGCACATGCAGAGAACACATCAGGGACATCACAATCCTGGGCCACAGCCACTGGCTCACTAGACAACTGAGGAGCTGGACACACTTGACTTCCACCAATATCATTTCCAAGTAAGAAAGTTACACCTGACATTGGGAGTGTCTCAACCAACCCAACCATAACGAAACCATTAACAAAACCGGACTCTAAATTCCCTCTCCACAGAGGGACAGAGAAGTAATTATTCCCTACACCTTGTAAGATTACAGTTTCATCAGAGGAATTAACATTAGAGCCTAGAACGCTGGTCAGCATAAGGGATTGGCAAGCACCTGTATCACGATATATTTTAACTGATTTCCTGTCATTACTGTCCAGAGGACTGACAAAACCATCAGACAGGAAATTAGCACATGAACTTTTGAGAGTGTCACCCACGTTACTGCTCAAAAGAGGAGCTTCATCATGAGGATTTAATTTACCCCTCAAAGCAGGTTTAGTTAACTCAGTTAAAGAATTCTGGGAACTCTGAAGGGTGGACACTAGACTAATTGACCGAATATTTAAAGACTCCTTTTTGTTCACATCACGCTGTCTCCTGAAACATTTCTCCGTAGTATGACCAAGCTTACTACAATAAGTACATTTACTTTTCTGAAATCTAGAGGTGGAGCTGGTATTTACTTCCTGAGAAACATCATCTTTATTCTCTTTCCTGTTACCTGTACTCTGAGTAGAGGCAACGTACTTACTCTCAGCTTTCCTTTTTTCTCTAGAATATCTCTTGTGAGTGAGAACATATTCATCAGCTAAAACTGCAGCATCAGACAAATTATCAATTCTTCTCTCATCAAGATACAGGCTTACATCATTATTAATACACCTTTTGAAGTCCTCCAGCAAAATCATCTGCTTAAATTTACCAAAATCAGAATCCACATTCTTAGAATTTAACCACTGCTCTAACAGATCTTCTTTGATATTTGCATACTCAACATGGGATTGCTTATCTTGCTTATAAGTTGTCATAAATTTTACTCTATAGGCTTCAGGAACAAGCTCATAGGCCTTAAGAATCAAGCTCTTAACTACATCATAATTATCAGATTGATCCTGAGGCAAAGATGCATAAGTTACTTGAGCTTTACCGGTGAGAACAGTTTGAAGGAGTACTGGCCAATACTTTTTGGGCCAATTAAAACCTGTAGCTACCCTCTCAAACAACTGAAAATATTTGTTAAATCAGATTCATTAAAAGGAGGGACAAGTTTAACATTTTTAGCCACGTCAAAATCATCAGAGCTAGATGATCCAGTTCCACCTTGTTTCATGCGATACTCATGGTCTGCCTGAATCCTAGCAAGTTCATTTTGTGCCTGAGCCTGTACCTGTGCCTCCTGAATACGAGCATTTGCCTGAAATTCATCCTCCTTATTACAGCCTCCTGCAGGGCTAGCTGCAACTTAGCTAATTCAATCTGCGTTTGCTCATTTGGAGGAGTTACGTTAAACATGCTTTCATTAATCATGTCAACAATTTGATCTTTAGAATGATGAGAGCGAACAGCAATTCCCAATTGTTGAGGAACAAGCTTAAGTTCATTCTTTGTTCTGTTTTCTACATCACACACTGTTTGCACATTTGACAAAAAATCTTTGGCTTCATCAAGAGTAGTAATAGTAGACATCATGAATAAATCACAGTCACAAAATATCAAGCAATATCCTTATGATAATATCCTGAATATCCTGATAAGAGGTCGCCAAATTTATGTTACGAAACAGAGAAAGATAATGTATATACACTTTAAGTGAGAATACTAAAAATCACTACTGTCCCGTAAAGTTCCAGGTTCAAAACAAAAGAGTTAGGTAAAATTACAAGTTAAAGTTTAATGCTCAAACTAACAACAAAACATTCAGGGCTCATAAGGATAATGTAATGGCAAAAAACAGGTTAAATATATGGTTAACTGCAATAGCCTCTATTAACACGAAATTAGCAAGAGTAAATTTATCTATGTCAGCCTTGATAAAATGAGAAAACCAGATAATACTCAGTGAATGCAAGATATATTATTACAGATACAAAATATTATTACCACTGGCTGACAATATGAATTACAAAAACTTTACTAGGCCTACAAATCAACACCTTATGCTATACAGTACAAGAACAAAATGCAACAACACTTATACTCAAATTACACAGCTGCTAGATGGCTGGAGACTTCCTGAGCACTCACAATAATAACAAGTGTACAGGGGAGGACAGAGATGTGAGCAAAATGAGGAGTAGAGCTAAGTGGCAATTAATGCAGAGACTGAGCTCATTATATAGGGGCCGGCAGAGCCTGATACAACTTGTAAGAAGGACGCGCAAATGAAGCCAGAGGGGACAAAGAGTTGACACTCCTGCTCTGAACAACAGAAAGAACGACTTACTCTACTATAAGGGAGGAGGGGGGGGAGTGAGGTAGAACACGCTCGTGATCAAACATGCAGCATACTGTACGTTAGAATTACACAAAGGATGATGAAATCATTGGCTATGTAACATTATCTATATATTAAAATTTTCAATATAATAACTATAACCTCATAGATAAAATATTTATAAATGTTCTCAGACACTATATCTTATGAATACTCGTACCATAACAAATCCAAGTATGCAGAGAACTTAAAGAACTTGGACAAGTCGTTTAGGTTTCCGCTGGTGTTCCACCTCGTAATCCACTTGACGACTGTCCCTGGTGCCAGGCCAAGTCGTTGAGCAATAGCCCACTGTCACGCAGAGCGATGATGCTGCCTTTCAAATCCAGGTTTTGCTCCTTCCTGTTCAATCCGTATTTTCCTGAGGACTGTTAACCCCCAGATCCGTGTGATACAAAAAAATCTCGGATGATTCTCTCCCTCCCTCGCTCTTTATCAGTATCAGACACGCATGTCCAAATTCTCGAACTGATGTAAACGCTTGTGGCATCAATGACGGGGAGGCTACAGTAAGTGACTGAGAAAAATGGTGGGTGGACTTGATATTCCGTATGGTAATAATACATATCAGAGCAATTGAGTCTTTTTTCCCCTTCAGTGATTATTATTACAATTATAATATTACTAAGAAACAAAACAATATACTGATTTTACTTTATCAATCATGATTTTAAATAAGTCGCTTATCCAAGTTGTGGTAGCATCCGTCATTTATGTGACTAACCCAAAACTTACACAAAATGTAGGGAGACCCGACCATCTGTGTGTTTCACAGTTTACACACGAGACACAGGTGTGCTATACTTTCATCATCTGTTTAACTACACATGTGTTTGAAATTAAAAGGTTAATTGCAAAGGGCAAGGCGGATGGTAAAATGTTATCCGTTGGCATTTCCTAGCTATGACTATACAAGTATAGGATGTATTCTGTGTAAATATAATGCTATGTTGCCTAACCACGATAATTCATGTGACATGGAAAGAAAGTAATAATAAAATTGCTTGTCTTTTACATATATATAGAAGGATATAGGTTACATTCTTCACAAAAATATTGGCCGTGATTGCAATGAGACAGGGAGACGCTCCGTCGATGTCCGTTGCCATGCCTTATATGTATACTGTGTGTGTGTGTGTGTGTGTGTGTGTGTGTGTGTGTGTGTGTGTCAGACACGCAAGTCGAAATTCTCGAACTCTGAACCCCAGACACTTTGGCGTTGGCAGTGCTGACAGCATCACGAAAATCTGACCGGAGCTGTACATAGTGGTCCCAAACTCCACAGAGTCGGCATGTTTGGAGAAATTCTTCAGAGGAATTAGGGTAAGCATCACATCATCAGGAAAGAAAATAAGTGATGTCGTGAAGATGAGAAATAAGGAGAGGAATAACATCGAGAACTGTGTGGTCTATACAATACCTTGTAGAAATCGTTTTTCCGTATATCACTGTGAATTCCGGGGCCTTAATAAGAGGATATGTGAACATAAGAACGATGTAAGGTGTCACAGAACATCATATTCTTTAGTTACTCACAGTGATGAGTATAATCACTTCCCCAGTTGGGAGGAGGCACAAATAATATACAAAGGTTTAAATAAATGTGTGAGGAGGACAATGGAAGCAACCCAGGGACGCATCCAGGGAGGGGGGGCCTCCGGGCCCGGGCCCCCCTTAGCTCTCTGGATCCTTTAAAAATTTATATACAGGGTATATTTATTTCGATAACAGCAAAACATGAAAATTGGCAAGTACAAACAAAGAGTAACACCTGAGCCAGCAGCTCCCTGACTATAAACCTGCATGTGACCTCCCTGTAATTATCGGATTACCTGACCTAAGCTCACTACGGGCCCCACCCCCCTTAGAAAATAGACAAGTTGTCGGTACTGGGTAAACATGGCCAGTGCACTCTGCCATGTACTTAAAAACTTACGGTATATGTATCTTTTAATTTAATTTATCATTTGCACTGAACAAGACGTGGTAACTTTAATTCTTTGCGGCTGGAGGGAAGGAGCCGCCATGTTGGTGATGACGTCAGCATTCACACAGCAGACGACGCTCCAATCCATCACACAATACTTTACCAGTAACAGAGATGATATTTGTACCTACATGGCCACCGTAGATCCAAACTACCCCCTTCAGGTATATTGTGAAGGAATATTTTTCATGGTGTAAATGGATGGTACCTGTTAGGTAAGTATACTGTGGTGAAATCGACCAGAAGTAGCTTACAGCTACACCATTCCCGAGCGGTGCTCGTACCTCATGAGGTGGGAAGTGTTAAATGTATGCCGTACAGTATCAGTTGTATGAGTTTATGATGGTATCATGCTCATATTTAATATTTGACCTCTTCATTATTAGTTTTCTGAAGGAAAAAAAAAGTTTCAGTGACTCAACTACAGTAGGCCTACTTCAGGGGAGTGTGACGAAATACCGAATCGGCGGTCATTTACCGAATCATCACCGAATTGGCACTTTTTAGTTGGTAAGTGTTATAGATTTTATCACCATAGAGGTTCATACTCACCTAATTATTCGAAATCTGGTCAAATTTTTGTATTTAATTTTACCTTTTAAAAAATCCGGATTCACAGCGAAAACGGGCAAAATTAGTGGAAGTGTTTCTCCTTTAGCTGAACAGCTTGCCTTGGCAAACTTCTGCCTTGTATAATTATTAATTTAACATACAAATGCACTTATTTGCACTTTAAATCAGTATCTGTGCAAAACAGAAGTCTGTCAAGGCATGTTGGCGATCTAAAGTAGAAATACCTGTTAACCTTAGCACGTTTTCGCTCTGACTCCTAATATTCTATTAATAATTAAATAAGGCATAGTTTTTTTTTTTTTTTACTGAATTTCAGATAAGTAGGTGTGTATGAACCTATATGGTGAAGAATATAATATTTTCACAACAGTAAAGACTGCATTCCAGTGCTGGGAACTTCCGGCGAGCAGCCAGCCACAACTGTTTTCGTTTAGTGTTATTGGCTGGTACACAGAGGAATAATTTCCCTACTCTGCTTTTGTCAGTGCACTTACACATTGGAACGAAACATTAGCAATTATTCCTCTTGTCACTGGACATTATTAGAGGTCAGAAATAAGCTCAGCGTATCCTGCCTAAACGTAAACAAGGCAGACTATGCTGCCTCAGTGTGAGTCGTGACATCACGACCAATCACAGACCGTTTCAGTGTCACGTGATTTTTCGGCTACTTTATTATTTTTTCATGTTTCTGCACATTTTTATTGGAAATAATGGTTGACATAGTTATTTTCTGAGTATCTTTTACCCATACAAGTATCTAACTTCAAAAAAATATTTGACCGGAAACTCGTCTATTCCTGGGTGTGCCTCAGAAGGAACCCACACTTGTGGAAAGAAGGGTAGCACAACTAACCATCGTGGTGACTTTCTGTGCTAGGCGAGGCCGAGCAAGGAAATAGCAATCAGGAGGGATGACAAAGTCAGGTCAGGTCGTGGGGGGAATGGACAGCCACCAAGAAGGGTGATCCCATGGGTACATAAGCAGCTCACATCAGTCCTCTTTGATAAAGGCCTCTGATCGAAACGTTAGAGAATAAAATCCAGCCTCTCACCTGTGTTTTTCCTAATCTTCCTATATAATCCATTTGTCGGTATATATATATATATATATATATATATATATATATATATATATATATATATATATATATGGAGCCTCTGCGGTACAGTGGTAAAGAGTGCATTTTTCGTACACTGAAGACCAAAGGTTCACGTCCCGCCAGGGTAATAAACTTTGGGAGCATTCTTCTGGCTATGTACTGCTTGGCGGACATAAGGGGTGCTGTGGTTGAACCAGTGTCGTGTACTATAAAAGCATGCTTGCACCCAGTCGGCTTGCACGGGCCGATTACACTTGGTTCACAGACTACACACACATCCAAAGCCATTACAACACTACAATTACACTTACAAGCACTTCCCAACCTACATACAATCTCTACCAGACAGCCTAAGTCACTTGGTAGAGATACATTGGCTGTATCGTCCCCACTTCGGTCGGGATAGGCCGGTACTGCAGTGGACACACAAACGACTGATGAGATCTATCTATCTATCTATCTATTGCCAGACGCCTCAATCCCGTTTGGGGTGGCCACAAACAAATCGCCTCCAAGTCGCCCTGTCCCCCGCCATTTCACTGCCCTGCTCCCAACTCACACCCCCCTCTCTCATATACCTCTCCACCCCATCCCTCCATCTCATCCTCGGCCTCCCCCTCCCTCTTCCCCCCTCCACCTCACTCACATACACTCTCTTCGTCAGTCTTTCACCCTCCATCCTCTCCACATGGCCAAACCACCTCAGTGTGTTCCTCATAACGCTTCCTATCACATCCACATCCACACCACAACGCTCCTTTATATCCTCATTCGTCAGCCTGTCTCTCCATGTGACTCCACAGGCTCCTCTTAAATAACTCATTTCCACTGCTCTCACTCTTGGCTTGTGTCCTTCCAACAACGTCCAAGCTTCACTTCCATACGTTAGAGTTGGTATCACAATACTGTCATGCAGTAACTTTTTCACTTCCATGCTCACTTCCCTGTTTCTTATCACTGCTTTCAAAGAACCAGCAACCTTTCTTCCCTGCTGTACCCTTTCAAGCACTTCACCCTCCAAACCTCCATCCTTACTCATCACACTACCCAAGTACTTAAACTTACTCACATTTTCCAATTCCTCACCATCCAACCTCGCTGTACATTCACTGACTTCACCTCTCTCAAAGACCATCACTTTACTCTTCCCTACATTCACCTTTAAATTCCGTTTCTTACACACTCTCCCAAACTCATCCACCAAGCCTTGCAGCTCCCCTTCGTCTTCACTCAACAACACAGTATCATCTGCAAACAACAGTACAGGGAGTTTCCAAACACTATCCTCTCTCACCAGGGCCACTCCAACATCCACTACCCTACCTTGTACCTCTTTTATTACCCCATCCATGTACAGATTGAACAACCATGGAGACATGACACATCCCTGTTTCAACCCAACCTTCAAAGAGAAAAATTCACTTAGTTCACCATCCACACGCACTGCAGCCTTTGCACCATCATACATACTCTTCACAGCATTCAACAACTTCCCATCTACTCCAAATATTCTTAACACTTTCCACAATCCTTGTCTATCCACCCTGTCATATGCTTTCTCCAAATCCATGAAAGCCGCATACAACTTCTTTCCCTTCTTTAGAAACTTTTCCACTAAAGATCTAAGAATGAATATCTGATCTACACAACCTCTTCCCTTCCTGAAGCCTCCCTGTTCTTCTACTAATTTCTCTGTTCTTTCTCTAACTCTGTCAATAAGTATCCTACCATACACTTTTCTTATTATACTAAGTAGACAGATGCCCCTATGATTACCACACACTTCTTTTTCCCCTTTTCCTTTGTACAAGGGAATAATTATACCTGACTTCCAATCCTCTGGGACTCTACCTTCCTCCCAGGCCAATCTGCACATCTTCCACATCCATTCTACTACTATCTCTCCCCCATGCTTCAGCATTTCACCACACACTCCATCAATTCTTGGGGCTTTCCCCGATTTAACTTTCTTCATTGCTTCCACAACTTCTATCCTACTGATTTCTTCCTGTCTTCTCACCTCTCTCCTTCTCCCAGCCATTCCCCAGCCACTTATACTCGCATTACTTCCATCCTCTATGTTCAACAATTCCTTAAAGTGTTCTCTCCATCTGCTCACTTTTTCTCCCTTCTCCACTAGTAATCTACCATTTTTATCTTTCACTCCCCTGCTAACTTCACTTCCACCCTGTCTTACTCTTCTCACCTCTTTCCAGAATATTTTCTTACAGTTCCTCCACTTTCCACTCAAATTCCTTCCAAATTCCTCATCTACTCTCTTCTTACTCCCTCTTACTAATCTTTTCACCTCTCTCTTTCTTTCTACATATAACTCTCTCTTCCGCCTCTCAACTTCTTCCACAGCCCTATTTCTCATCCATTCATTGTATGCTTTCTTCTTTTGTGCCACAGCCTGTCTCACCTCTTCAGTCCACCACACTGTTCCTTGCACCCCCCTCCGTCTTCTCTTCCTTCCACACACCACATCTGATGAGTATATATATATATATATATATATATATATATATATATATATATATATATATATATATATAGATAGATAGATAAGCTTTCTGTTAATGTGGTCTGTTGTCAGGAACACAACCCAGTTGGTGAGTAAACCAATACCCCATCATACCCCGTTCTTGCCCATCCCCTTCCTTCCTCATCATCCCCCACCCTCCCTGGTCTTTTAACCGAAGTGAGATTAGGGCCGTCTAGAGGTTCAGATGTACAGTTCCTCCCCATTTGTGTGTGTGTGTGCATCTATGTGCTTATTTACATTGTTATCAGATCAAAACGGCCACGGGACCGAGGGGGCTCGGCTTGAGAAAGAGGATGGTTTTCTTTTCTGTACGATAATACATTGTCAATCACAATTCACATTTCACCAACACCCCACCTCAAGCACTTCGCTGTTTCTCTTCTCCCCGGACATCAGGTTCTGTTTTCCCACTTTCACACACCACCACTAGGCAGACGGAACCCAAAGTCCCTTCAGATCACCTCCCTTTCATCATCATCTCAAGAATACACTTAATCTAGTGCAATCACACATAACTTTCACAAATTAGAAGAAAGGAGATAGACAAAATATCACCAAATACTGTGAATATCACTTCAGCACATAAAACAATGCACCAGTCTCCAGCACTGACAGGCTCGTTATGCAGCTCAACTAGATCATACTTAATCCAGAGAAGCATCATATTCCACGAGACAACAGAATACAGTACAACCCAAACTATAAACCGGAGATTGCTCGGCTTGAAACACACACACACACACACACACACACACACACACACACACACACACACACACACACACACACACACAACTGCTCTCTCCCATACATAGAAGAGACCATCACAGGGCTCCAGTATTTAAACAAGGAAATTAATGCAAAGACAACAGAAAACTGGAAAGCGTTTTAACAACTGTTAACCACCCTCAGACCCCTCCCATCTCATTGAAACACTTATAATCATTACCTAATCCTAAACAAGTACCTCCAAGACCCACGCTGCAATCACTTCCAACACCCAGCATATCTCTTACAAGGCGACATACTAACCACTGTGCATACAGGTTACCCTACACAAATATGCAATGCGTAAAGAAAACGCATTCCTAGCCACTCAAACACAACACAATCTCCACACCAAAACAAACACATATCATTATCAAGAAAAGAAAGAGCCCTACAGAGCAGGGCCGGACAACATCAGCAATCTACACTGAAACAGCGCCACACAACATTTAGGCCCTCACAAGCATCAGCAACTATTCATGCGCACATTGTAACATTCCCATCATCTGGAAACATGAAACTATCAGCATTATTCTTGGACTAAAGAAAGATCTAACACGCACTTCGTCCTACAGACTCATTGCACTATTCTGCACTCCAGGATAATCGAAAGCCTAATTCTTAACACAGTCACACATCATATCCCCTTTGGTCTCTCACACCGTGGCTTTAGAGCATTACACCTCTCAAACATTTAACTAACCAACCTCACACAATAAACATCCGTCTGCATCAATTCCATGCAAACTGCACAACGTACAAATTCTGCAACGGTAGATTATAGTAAAGCCATTGATGCTCTCCTCCAGCAGAAATAATCATTAAATTCTAGAGCATAAACATGAAAAACAATACCAAAGGCTGGCTTTCCAGTTGTTTATCCAGTAGACAAGCACACGTTACATTCCAGAGTAAGTCATCACGGACATGTAAATTTCCTCACGGAATTGCTCTGTTCTTTCACCCACACTCTTTAACCTATACATGCATGACATTCCTACACCCCAACTGTTCACAAACATTGCTTCATATGCAGATGGTATTACCATAACAACCTTGCAACACATCACAAGCACAGCCTGGACGCTGCAACAAGACAACCTAAATACTCGTACACTTCAGGCATGGGTCAAGGACAAGCAAACGATCGCGTGGGCAAAATCCACCACCACTCTAATCACCAGAGCAAACACAAGCAAAGGTATTCCCCTGACTTCACACTTTACAATGTACCTGTGCTTCACACACACACTCCACAAAAATCCTTGAAGTGACTTATGACACTGGACTGTTATTCAATAACGACTTACAAGGCATCAAGTGGTGGTGCACTCTCAGATGCAAAGCACTAAGGGCGTTTACAGGGACAGTTTTTGAGTCACAAAAAGCACACCTGCCCTGCTTTATAAACTCACTGACAAGAGCTACTTCCTGACACCCACCATAACAGCTTGCACACCTTACAGAACATCGCCATACACATCATCACTGGATGCATCAAAATCAGTGCTACATCTCACTTGCACATCGAAATTCCTTTGTCTCTTCATTGCGTCACAGCAAGAGGTCTATACTCGCTTGAGTATAATCCCTCTGCAGTCAGCAATAACAAACAGCAAATTATGCCATCGGATTTAGGTTCTTAACTATAGATAAACAGGCAGATATAACTGAGAAATCAGGTGCAAATCGTTGCTTTATACAATCTGTTACTTACCGATCAGCTACCAACTCTTTGCTCTTCCTCACCCATCTTTCCAGACACAAGAGTAACTGTCACAATCTCAATAAGCAGACAGTAAGTAGGCATTCTGTAACAATGGGTATAAATTATCTGAGCAACAAATACATACTGCAGCCACCATTTGCTTCGATAATCCCGTTTTGTGTGTAAGGGACGGGACTTACTAGACGCTGAGTGTCGCGGGATTTTTGTGAATATGCAATATTAAGGAATAATATTCAATAATACTTGATACTTTAAAATGTTACTTGAGAACAGGACAATAAATTGACTTGTGAAAATCAAGCAATGATTACTTTACGTGGCTTACTTCGCTGGTTCTCTAAGGACGAGAATTTATAAACTTTCTCAACAGTACACAGCAGAGACTAATTACTCACACGTGCTGTTTATTGGTACTGTTAGCCTCTGGAGAAAGTGACTCCACCCTTGACAATCAATATCTAATGCTATTAATGATACACAAGTTCTTACCGGTGCATTAACTCCTAGATGGCACAATGGATTTAAGTTAATAAAGGACTGGCCTAAGTACCAGTTATGAATAATGCAAAGCGTTATGCAAACTAGGAGCGATAAATAGAATAAGCTTAATGTGGAGAAATAAAACACGAGTTTACATTACATCAAGCTCAAAGAAAAGAACTGAAAATTTATTAATTATGAGTCTCAAATGAATTCAAAATAAGGAGGACACACGCACTCGCTCACTCAAAAGCTAAACTCTTAAGCCTAGGAAAAACGAAAGGAAAATATTGGTCAGAAAAGGGGGCTGAGCGGAATGAACTGGACATCCTTACTTAGGAAGGACGCTGCCACACACGCTGAACCTCTATGCCAAATCACTGTCTAAGTGGAGATTCAGGAACTCGCTGGACAACGGCGACACTGCTCCACACTGGGCCCAATCGAACCTGCACTCACGATGTCTTAATCCTGATTGAATTCAAACAAGCGAGGCAAGGGCTGAGGCCAGCCGCTAACTGCTAACGGCTAATGGAAAGAAAGTGAGTGAAACATGCCCATAATAAATGACTCAGGGAAAGTGCCAATGTCGTGCACAAGGTCGATCACTTATGAAACTGAAAAATATTCTGAAAATACTCCCGATCAGGTGAATACGGGAATGGTTGACTGAGTGATACTTATTGGGAATTCACTAGAATTCGCGGTTTCCCACCAAAGTTCAGTGTCATGAGTTTATTTAGATATAGGATCGTGCCAATTCGTGACATTATGCCCCATAAAAAATAAAAAAAAAATTTCCTTCAGGAAAAACAAATTTTCAGTATACATACATATAAATCCTAACTCAGTCACACAAGATTCACATTGTGTGCTAACCTGCTACAGGAGAAAATCACAGTCGCCCATGAGCATAAAAACCTTTAATTTACGTTAATAGAAGCAAGCTTGAGGAAAAAACTCCGTGATGACAGTGAAAAATCGTGTACTCAGGTCAAACTGAGCAAAAAGTTCGCTACATTTACATTAACAACTAATTGTTATGTAGTGTGATGTATGTAATACAAGGTGTAGGTGTGATGTACCTACGTGTAAAATTACATAATGCAAATCAATAGTAAATGATGACGAGGAGGCAGAAGAGGAGAGGCGGCAGCATGCGTCAGAGTCGGTCAACTGTTCTGCACGGCAATGCTGCACCTGCGAAAGCAATAAAGGTGGAACATCAAAAGTGTCATTTCTTTCTGCCTAGTAATCAGTACTTATGTTATATAAAGTACACTATTTATATTATTAACTAGGAAACATAGTCAAGGCGTCTCTGCAGGACATCAAACGCTGACCCAGTTTACTGGTTAAACCCTAAACTTAATTAGCGAAAAGACTGGGCATTTGTGCAGGACATCATACGCTGCAATTCGCTAAATTAACCAGGGAACGTGGTCAAGAGCCAAAAGATTGGGCGTCTGTTCAGGACATCAAACACTGCAATTTGCTAGGGACCCAGTTTACTGGTTAAACTAACTCTACACATATCATTAACGACAGGAAGCTGAGAATCCCTACGCAATCTCAGGCAGGTCACATTTTAACACCCACCGAGGGTGTGAACACTCATGCGGATAATGTGCATTCTCTGGGAATCCTCTGTGAGGCCCACAGCTCGAGACGTTCCACAAGGTAATTCAAACACAACCTCAGTCTGTCTCTGCGGGGCTCTCGAACTTCCCCCTTAACTTACGGTACATATGTATGTACAGGCCCTGGACATACTATGTCCTGTGGGGCCAATAGGTGAAACATCAGGTCTGCACCCACTTCACCACTGCCCTGTCCCTCAACTGACTCAGAGATTATGGGTGTGATTTCAAACGGCGCAGGAAGGACATGTCCCTGATTAGTGGTACGTGGACACACATTGCAGGAACGCACGAAACTATCTCTCTCTCGTCCCATCCCTGGCCAGAAAAAGTCAGCATGAATACGGCCCTGGGTCTTCCTTTTGCCCAGGTGACCTCCTGAGGCTGAACAATGACCCCATTCTAACATTGCTAGGCGGTACTTAGCGGGAATGACAAACTGCAGTCGAACCTCACCCTGGGGTGTTCGTGACTCACAGTACAGCCGTCCTTGTTTGCGAAGGAACTTGGCTTGATCTCCCCGTGAATACTTTATCACTCTACCCTTTTGTTTCTTTCGCACGGCAGGAAGTGTCGGGTCAGAATGTTGTTCTTGAACTACAACTTGATTACACATCAGATCTTGCGGCGATTTAATGGTCACCGGGGTGACACAGTTTGGAGCCTCAGCCATGGCTTGTGTTACTGTAGCCGAAGTCTGAGTAGAGTCATCTTCAGTGCAACTCTCCTTAGCCCCACTGTAGGGGGTCACCTTGACGTGGTGCTGGGGCTTGAAGCGTGGTTGGCAGTGCCACCTACTTGGGAGGCATGCCTACCTTTGTAGGGTTTGGCATTTGTCGGCCTCGTGGACCAAGCACTCCTTACATCACTTGTAGAGGAGGCCTACTGGTGATGTCAGTCCCTGCCCATTTGCCATCTAGGGCAGGACTGTTGCATCCCCACGTGTTTGCCGTGTGTGGCGTCCCGTAATGCTGGGAGACAGGAGTCCTGGAGGTTGAGCGATGCTGCATGGTGCGCCCTGCAGCTAGCAATACACCTCTTTGGTCCCTTATTCTGGCTAGACGGGTGGCCTGGTTGGGCCCGACCAGGTCAATCGGCTGGTCACTGGCTAGCCGTCCAGGCTAGTCACCTAGTGGCTTTAGGGTCAAGCGGGCACTGGGGGACTAGGTGTCTCCTATCGTCCTGGAGTCACCCTTGTCAGGGTCCCTTGGTGGTTAACTGCGTATACTTTTCCACTACCTCTGGGGTCGCCAGTGGTGTTTTCCCTGGCATATGGCCTCCCCTTGTTGGGCTCCATGGTGGGTGGAAGGGTGGGGGAATGAAGGTGGTTTTTATCATATATGGCTTCCCACACCATTCTTGCGGCTGACGACCCTGGTTCCGTTGTCATAAATGACTTTGTAGTTCCTTTGTGGTTACTTGTAGTTGAGTTATATATATATTAGACTTGTGGGCAAGCGGTTGTTATATTGGAGTAGCTTGTAAACAGATAATCTTCTTTCCCATTTGTCAAGTAGTGACAGGAGAGGAAAAGAATAGTATGGGGCTATTTTTATTTGTCTTGGAAATGTTAACAAGTCTATCACTCACGAGTGAGTTGAGCAGAGTCCCTGTCTCCCTGTCTCGCTCTCTCTCTGTCTCTCAAGTTGCTAAGCCCTTCTCCTTCTGACCTGCCTGTTCTATGGCTAACCTCCATCTGAGCTCTCTTTCCTAAATTCTGGTGAAACAGGAGACGTATCACGTGTGTTCCTTGTGGATGGAAAGTTTAAGAAGCCTGTGTGTGAGTATGTGTGTATTTGTGTGTATGGTCACTAGGGCTTTGTTCACGGGTGGATTGCTGACAACTAACTGCATCATCTCCTTACTGGCCACTGTTGTCAGCTTTCCTCAGTGTAATTTGCAAGCTCATTTCCCATTCCCAGGCTCGCATAGAGCTGTCTATCTATCTATTTATCTATCTATCTATTATGATTTGTAATTATAATATGGAGTCCTGATATCTGCTCGGTCACGCGAAAATGGCGTACCATCGACAGTTAATAGTCCTAACATATTAATACATATTATATACACATTATAATGAACTTATAAGCTAATTAAGTGAAATACATAATATTGTAAAAGTAACATAATTGTATGAATATTGTATACATATAATATTTATAGTGAATAGTGATTATTTAGTAATATTACATTTTAAACAAGTTGTATACATATTTGAATAAATGCATTAAAGTAAATTATTTAACTGTAATACAGTATGTACTTGGGTTATTGTAGTGAAATGTATAACTGTGTTTGCCTTATAACTGTAGTTACATTTTGTTAATGCAACTGTTACATAAGTGTCTTGGCCTTATAATTGTAGTTAAAGTTACATAAAAGTTACATCTTGTTAATGCAACTGTTACATAAATGGTACATATTGTTTGTAGTTACATAATTGTAGTTAAAGTTACATAAAAGTTACATCTTGTTAATGCAACTGTTACATAAATGGTACATATTGTTTGTAGTTACATAATTGTAGCAAGTGTAACATAATGCAATCGTTTGTCGTTATATAATTGTTACATATCGTTTGTAGTTACCTAATTGTAGTTAAAGTTACATAAAAGTTACATCTTGTTAATGCAACTGTTACATAAATGGTACATATTGTTTGTAGTTACATAATTGTAGCAAGTGTAACATAATGCAATCGTTTGTCGTTACATAATTGTTACATATCGTTTGTAGTTACATAATTGTAGCAAGTGTAACATAATGCAATCGTTTGTCGTTACATAATTATAATATGGAGTTACATAATTGTTATAATTGCAGTCCTAACATATGCTGCGGTCGATGATATTATGTGTCATGCCACTTGCTTGTGGAGACAACAATTTGCTTTTTTGTTTGTAGTTTATGTGGTATTTTGGCATATGTAGTAACACTTACACTTATTTTCATTTGTTTGTTATGTGATCTTACTCTATTTCTCTCTTTTTTCTTTCTTACTTTTTCTTTCTTTCTTTTTTTTTTTTTTTTGTAGGTATTGATTTTCTATAGTTTGTTTTTCTTCACTTGTGTACGCTTTTTCTATGTTGTTCATGGTTGCATAATTACTGGCTAATTTCCTTGGGATATTTTTTTAAAGTTTAGTTTATATTGCACAGAGATTATAAAATGATATTATATAGTCCCATATTTTGTTATTTTATATAAAAAATATATATACATATATACAGTATTAACTATATACACTGACTTGTTGTTCACTTGTACCTATCGTGGGTAATATGTGTGTCAGCACTGTGTGGAAATCATTGTCTTCACGATTGTGTGGAAAATGTTCACTCTTGCTAACGTCATTTGTGTCGGCCATTTTTTTTTTTTTTTCTAGTTTACCATGTAACTTAATTTATATGTTTCCACTAGGTAGCTTTAATTAATAAATGTTAAATACAGTTCTTTTAATCGCTCACTGAGTAACTGTGATGGTATATTTTCATGATCACTTTGTAGATATAATAATGTATAGCTGTGTGTATGTAACACGTATTTTATGTAGGTATAAATGGTAACACTCGTTGGTAGTAAATAAATGTTATAATAAATGAATGAATATATACAGTGTAGAATATTTATTGTTGGTGATTATTTAGTGTTTGAATTATGCAGACAACTGAAGTAAGTATGTTAATTTAAGCTGTAACTATACAGCACGTTTTATATGTTTGTGGAGAAGCTTATTGTCTATCACTGTGTATTGTATAAATGAAGTAACTATGTAACTCACTAATTTTTTCCGTGGTGGGAATGGTGTGACTGGTGGTGCAGGTGGTGTGTTGACCAACGTGGCGTCTTTTCAGCAAACACGCTTGATGACGTCGACTTCCCACACTGGTAGCTGTGGTGAGTGAATGAGTAGCGATGAGTAACTTGAGTGAAGATGAGTGAGTAAGATGAGTTGTGAGTCGTGTCTCACTCTTCGTTTGTTTGTTCCGTTTTTCTTCCTCGAGTTATTCGTGGTCCTTTTTTTTTTTTTTTTTTCTTGTGATTTATTCGTTGTAGGATGAAGACTGCCGCTACTTGTAGGTGCGTGTAGAAGATTATACAGACGACGTAGAGTTGTTAATTGTAGTTGATTGTAGATGGTTGTAGTTCGCTGGTTCGTCGTAGAAATTGCAAGATCGTATCAATATTTTGTTAAACTACTTGCAAGGCGTCGTGTGATCTCTTCACCTCTGCATCAGCATGATGATCGGGGAGACGGAGGGGGCTGGTTGGAGAGAACTGTCAGGAGCTGGTTGTAAGTTGTTGGTTGTGAGAGGTATTCTTGTTTTCAATCTTGATATTTTGTAGGAATTCAATGTTGATTCGTAGACGAGGTTTGTAATACGTTCGCTGCTACCAAATGTCATAAATGACTTTGTAGTTCCTTTGTGGTTACTTGTAGTTGAATTATATATATATTAGACTTGTGGGCGAGCGGTTGTTATATTGGAGTAGCTTGTAAATAGATAATCTTCTTTCCCATTTGTCATGTAGTGACAGGAGAGGTAAAGAATAGTATGGGACTATTTTTATTTGTCTTGGAAATATTAACAAGTCTCTCACTCACGAGTGAGTTGAGCAGAGTCCCTGTCTCCCTGTCTCGCTCTCTCTCTGTCTCTCTCTCAAGTTGCTAAGCCCTTCTCCTTCTGACCTGCCTGTTCTATGGCTAACCTCCATCTGAGCTCTCTTTCCTAAATTCTGGTGAAACAGGAGATGTATCACGTGTGTTCCTTGTGGATGGAAAGTTTAAGAAACCTGTGTGTGAGTATGTGTGTGTATGGTCACTAGGGCTTTGTTCACGGGTGGATTGCTGACAACTAACTGCATCATCTCCTTACTGGCCACTGTCGTCAGCTTTCCTCAGTGTAATTTGCAAGCTCATTTCCCATTCCCAGGCTCGCATAGAGCTGTCTATCTATCTATTTATCTATCTATCTATTATGATTTGTAATTATGATATGGAGTCCTGATACCGTCCCTGACCATCCTTCACAGTCTCCCTCCTGTGCGCTTCGTGTGCCTCTGGCTGGTGAGGCCCACATTACCGCCTTGGAACCATACCTGCCTGGTTCCAGTGGTTTGCGGTCAGTGGCCACTGCAAAGAAGAAGAGCCGGCAATAGACAACAACATCTTGTGAACATGCCCATGATGTCCTGCCAGGTGTCTATGAGAGGGTTGATTTCCCAGGGTACTACACCATTCGTACTTTGGATGGTCAGCCTATTGGGAATCTGGACATTTTTACTGTTCATCGGTGCATTGTGTCAATCTGTGGGAGAGAGCTGAAGATTTCACCTCAGGGGGATGGTGGCCTCCTAGTGGAGGTTACATCCCCTGAAGAGGGTTCCCGGCTGGCTGCCCAGTGTAAGGACCCGGATGCACTGTTCACTTGTGTTCCTCATGCCTTTTTTAATCATAGTCGAGGTGTTGTTTTCTCCAAAGACTTATTGCGTTACAGTGAAGAGAAGCTGCTTGAAGAACTCCAGATCCACAGGGTCGTTAAAGTGGAGAGGTTTCAGAAGAAGGTTGATGGTGTTCTTACCCCAACTCCATCCTTGTTGCTGACGTTCGACTGTACTGTTCTCCCTTCATCCATCAAGGTGGCTTGGTTGTCCCTTAGGGTCAAACCCTTTGTACCAAATCCACGACGCTGCTACCACTGTCAGATGTACGGGCATGTTGGGCGAGTCTGTCGTCGTTTGCAACAGGGCCTCCCAGTGGTGTGTGTCAGTTGTGGAGCATCCACTCATGCAGGACAGGACTGTCCTGGACCTGTTTGTTGTTTGCACTGTGGCGAGGCACATCCTGCTTCATCTAAAGACTGTGCCCAGTTTTGCTTGGAGAAGGAGATCCTCCTCATCCGTAATCGTGATAAAATAAGCTTTCCTGAGGCCAGGAGTAGAGCCATGTCATCTGTTTTCCGAAATGTAGTGTCTTATGCGTCAGTTTTGTCCGGTCATAGCCGTCCTCGTCGTCCTGTCCAGCAGCAGACTCGAGTTCCTCCTGTTGTGTCAGCTCCTATGCCTTCATCTGCTGATTCCATGTCAGTGCAACAATCTCCCGCACTTGAGATGGTTGCCACTACAGTTCAAGACTCGACCCCTACATCTATGGTATCTCCTGGTAGTCATGGTGCACATTCTTCATTTGCTAAACGTCATCGTGGTTCCTCAGAGTCTTTGAGTCTTGAAGATCCTCCAAGCAAGGTGTCGGTCGTGGAGTCCACATCCTCTGTAGTTAGTCCATCTATGCAACAGCCCTCGGACCCTGCTTCTGGGTCTTCGGGGGCTTCTGGGGTGTCAGGTCAGTCTGGCACCTCTTCCTCCGGGGTATCGGATGTTCCTCCTCCGGTTACCTCGGAGGATCCTGTCCTGCCCCCTCCACGTTTGGAGGCCAGGACCCCACTCCCTCCTGCTCGACCTCTTGGTTCACTGGGGGCCCCGGGCAGGGTTCGGAGTAGCTCTTCCTCTCCTGCTGGGCAGCGACGGGTGTCTGTGAAGTCTCCCAACACTTTGCAGACCCCAGGCCCTCGTTCTAGCCATGCTGCTGCCCGTGACAAGCCCCTTAGTGGGCGTATCCACATTCCCAAGAAGATTGTCTCCCAGGGTTGCTCAGTGGTTTCCACTAAGTGACCCTTTCTTTTATGTATATAGTTCCTCCATTTTAATATTTTTAGTATTTTTTTATGGTTTTCTGTTTGTCCCTCTCCCCTGCCCCTTTTTATTTCAATAGTTTTAATGGCTAATATTATTCAATGGAACTGCCGTGGTTTACGAGCCAACTGGGAGGAACTCCGTTGGCTTCTGGCTGAGTATTCACCTGTGTGTGTTTGCCTACAAGAGACAATGGTTGGTGATGCTGCACTCTCCCAGTCCACCTGGTTACCAGGTTTTTTATTCAGATCCTCTTCCTGGACAGGGTCATGGTGGGGGTGTGGCTATTCTAGTACGCAGTGACATACCTTTCACTGCTGTGAGTCTTAACACTCCACTGCAGGCTGTTGCTCTCCAGATTTTCCTTCCCCGTCGTTCTACTGTGTGCTCTTTGTACCTCCCTCCTAGTGCCACTATTGAGAGGGTTGATCTTGAAAATCTTATTTGTGCACTTCCCTCACCCTATTTCTTGCTGGCTGACATGAACAGTCATCATCCCCTGTGGGGTGGCTCCACAGCTGATGCTAGAGGTACTATGTTAGCCTCCATTGTGGAGGATGTGGACCTGTACATTTTAAATTCTGGTGAAGTTACTTACTTCCATAGTCAAACGGGTATTTTTACTTCTATTGATTTGTCTCTATGCTCTGCAGGGGTAGCCCTGAATTTTACATGGGCTGTGTTACCGGACTTACATGGCAGTGACCACTTCCCTATTATATTAAGATCGACACAGAGTGCGCCTCGGCGTCGTCTTCCCTGCTGGCGCTTGGATAGGGCGGTCTGGCCGGTTTTTGAGGAGCTGTGTTCCCCGAACCGATGTGTGGAGGATTTTGTCAGCACTGATGCTGCTGTTGAGTATTTCACAGACTTACTACACTCGGCAGCACTGCAGAGTATTCCGAGAACAGCTGGTCACTTTCCTTGCCATCCAGTTCCCTGGTGGATTGATGAGTGTGCTTCTGCTGTTCGGGCTAAACGTGCTGCTTTCTCCCGACTTCGTCGTCACCGAGGTGACCCTGGTTACTTAGCAGCATATAGGAGGGCCTGAGCTCATGCCCGGCAGGTTATGAAGGAGGCTAGGAGGAAGTCTTGGGCATCATTTGTTTCTTCAATTTCTTCACAGACTCCTCTCACAAAAGTGTGGAAACGGGTGAGGAAGATTTCAGGGAAATTTCCCGTTCCCTCTCCTCCTGTTTTATCTCATGCAGGTGTGGTGGTGGCTCATTCTTCGTCTGTTGCCGAGATATTTGCAGCTCATTTTGCTAATGTCTCTAGGAAGGACACCTCATCCCCGTCGGCACATCGCCGACGGCACCTGGAATCTTTGGGCATTAGTTTTCCATCTACTGTGGAGGAGTTGTATAATGTTGCTTTTTCTGCTTCTGAACTTCAGACGGCATTGTCGCAGTGTCGCGACTCGTCTCCAGGCTTGGATGATGTCCCATATGCCTTCTTACACCATTTGCCTGATACAGCCCTTCATTTTCTGTTGTCACTGTATAACAGAATTTGGTGCAATGGTGGGTTTCCGACCTCATGGGGTGTTGCTGTGGTTCTCCCCATCCCTAAGTCGGGTAAGGATCACTTGCAGACCACTAATTATTGCCCTATCTCGCTGACATCTTGCCTTTGTAAGGTCCTCGAAAAGATGGTGAATAGTCGGCTCGTGTGGTACTTAGAGAAGGGTGGTTACTTGTCTCCAGTCCAGTGTGGGTTTCGGAAGATGCGGTCGACCACAGATGCTCTCCTTTCTTTAGAATCTTCCTTCTGCCAGGCTTTTGCAACTAACCAGCATCATATCACAGTGTTCTTTGATTTGGAGAAGGCGTACGACACTTCCTGGCGTCATGGTATATTGCAATCTCTTTATGAGTTTGGTCTCCATGGGCAACTCCCCACTTTTATCCGGGAGTTTTTATCTAATCATTTTATTCGGGTCTGAGTCGGGAGTGAGCTGTCTACTGCACGTCCCCTTGAGGATGGTGTGCCACAAGGGAGCATACTAAGTGTTACCCTTTTCGCAGTGGCAATTAACAGCGTTATTTCTGTGCTCCCTGATGGTGTTCGTGGCTCTCTCTATGTTGACGATTTATCAATCTCTGTCACTGCCTCACTGATGTCAATGGCGGAAAGGAGGATGCAGATGGCTCTCAACCATGTCTCTAGATGGGCTGATGAACGAGGTTTTCGATTTTCCTTCAAGAAGACCGTTGCCATGCATTTTTGCTGCGTTCGTGGAGTCCACCCTGACCCAAACCTTTTTTTAGATGGGTGTCGTATTTCGTGTTTGAAGGAAACCCGGTTTTTAGGGCTGATTTTTGACAGCCGGTTGACTTGGGTCCCTCACTTGAGGTATGTAAAATCTGAGTGTCTCAGAGCATTGGGTCTCTTGAAAGTTTTAGCGCACACATACTGGGGAGCTGATCGCAAGACCCTCCTCCTCTTGCATCAGTCTCTGATTTTATCCAAACTTCATTATGGATGTGAAGTTTATTCCTCTGCCTCAGAAGCCCGGCTTCGTATTGTAGATTCCATACATCATGTTGGTGTTTGTCTCGCCACTGGGGCATTCCGATCTTCCCCGATTTCGAGTTTGTTGGCTGATGCTGGTGTTCTTCCTCTAGACTTGCTCTGCTCTTCCCTTTTGATGAGATGTTGGTATCACTTATCTCGTCTCCCAGACTCTGTGCCCTTTGTCAAGGTCTCTCAAGATTCTCGGTCACCTATTTTTGTCACTCGGCCATCCTTTCCAAAGCCCTTTGGTTTCAGGGTGCAGTCAATTATGTCTAGCTTCTCTGTTCCTTCTGTGCCGATCACTCCCCACCGTGTCCCGAGGGCGGGCTACTGGCTTCTCCCCAGGGTGACATTTTGTCGTTTCTTCTCATCCAGTAAGGCCTCTCTTCCTTCTCAGGTTGTATTTTCTCTGTTTTTAGAGCATGCCTCTTCTCATGGGGACTCCATACCAGTTTATACTGATGTATCTAAGTCTGATGCGGGTGTGGGCTTTGGTGTGGTGTTTCCCACCTTCTGTCAAGGTGGGAGCCTCCCTGTGACTGCTTCTGTTTTTACGGCTGAGCTGACTGCTATTTTATTTGCCCTTCAGATTCTCTTCACTCTCCCCCACACTGCTTTTACTATTTTTAGTGACTCACGAAGTGCTCTTGCTGCAATGGAGTCTTTTAATCCCTCTCATTCTTTGGTTTTATCCATTTTAGAGTGGCTTTTCCTTTTAGGGCGTCATGGACGTCGTGTAGATTTCTGTTGGGTTCCAGCTCATGTAGGAGTGGCAGGGAATGAACGAGCTGATCAGCTGGCCAAGGCGGCAGCGGCTTGTCCCCCTCTTGCACAGTCCCTTCTGTATCGTCTGCCTGCTGCAGATATGCACTCCTTTATTGCCTTCAGGGTTTGGTGCTGTTGGCAGGAGCATTGGGATGCTGTGGGTGCCAATAAGTTGCACTCGATTTGCCAGAAGGTGGGCTCATGCAGTTACCAGGGCTTCCCTCGTCAATGGGAGACTGCTTTGTGCCGCCTCTGCATTGGCCACACTCGTTTCTCTCACGGTTTTTTAATGGAGAGGGCTCCTCCTCCATTCTGTGATGACTGTCTGGTTCCCTTGACTGTTCGGCACCTGTTGGTGGAGTGTCCTAGTCTTGAGGATTTGCAGCATCGGTTCCTCTCTGACCACCAAACGGATGGTGGTGTGTATCATCTTTCCTCTGTGCTTGGGGAGGATGCCTGTGTCTTGGGAGGGGCAACCCTCTCCTTTGTGAAGGAGGCAGGACTTCTTAAGGATATTTAGAATTTCTCCTTTTTGATTGTGTGGCTTATCCTCTGTCTTTTGTTTTTTGCATCTTTGTTATACGGCGGCATATGACCTTGGCAGTTGTGCCGCCATGATTATTATAAAAAAAAAAAACTATCCTTGGCACCGGGAATATTGCCTATGGTAAGGTCAAATAAGGGTTCTGGCATGACAACTGCAACTGTCATACCAGTGTAAAATGGAGATGCCACCTGCATACGTGCCTCAGGGAACAATCTCACTGATCCATCAATAAGGTTAGCTTGGATCTGTCGATCTGTATACTCCTCAGGCCGAACTAGACTCTGCCTGACAGAGCAATCTGAGGACCCATTGTCTCTCAGGACCTTCACAGGAATGGCTCCCACAAACCCTGGCTGAACAAGGTAGGCACTGTCACCTGTGGAAGGACCTGTGGAAGAAGCAGCCAGCCACTCATGAGGCTGTTGAATAAATGATGCAGCAAACATGGTGCCCTGAGAATTTGATACTTGAGGGGTTGTACTCACCGTCTGGTGAGAAGAAGGGTTGACTTCATGTGGCAGTGTGTTCAATGTCACTGGAGGACTAGAGAACTGTGGGGTAGTACCTGTATCGCTAGGGATGACACCACCGTGCTGCTGCTGGGGAATGAAGGCTGCGTTTGCCTCCTGCCTCAGAGGGTCTGGTGCTGAAAAGGATAGTCCCGATGGTCGGTTGCTTGGCTGATACTGCTGCTGGTTAGGGTACTTGTTGTACCGCTTCCACTCAGGTTTCTGAGTGTTTTGTCCCTGGTCCTTCTTCTGCAGTTTTGGACCTTGGCCATTATTCTGAGAATGGCCTTGTTGCTGGGGTTCAGTCTGAGACGGTTTCCCAGATTTGTCAGCTTTCCTGTTCCAGGTGTATTGGTTACGAGTTTGATACCCATGGGGAGTAAAGAATGCATCAGCCTTCTCCACCATCTGGCTGGCATCCCTTATCTGGCAGATCTTAAGCATAGCCATAAGTTTGGCAGGCCACAACTTTTCTAGCTGCGTGCGCAGCATAAGGTCAATTATCCCCTCACGCGTGGAAGGAGTTTCATCTTTCTCCATCCACTGATCTAAGTAACCAGTAAGCCGGTCAAGAAACTGAACGGCAGTCTCTTTTTCTTGTAATCGCGCCCTCACGAACTGACTTTTGGCGTCGTCAGCTGTGAGACCGTACGCTTTGATGAGTGCAGCCTTCATCATCTCATACGTGAGATTGTCTCCACGAATTCTGTGGAGAATATCAAGGGCAGGGCCCTAAAACAGGCTAAGAAACTAAAGCCACTTAGCTGCATCATCCAGCCGGTAAAGCTGAGCCATGTCTTCAGAACGAGCTATGTATGGCTCGATTCACTTGCCTTCCTTGTATGGGGGAAGATTGATGTGTGGGGTCGCCAGAACATGTGCAGGGAGAGTGCTCGTGGAGCTTGGGCCAGCTGCACCAGTTGTGTCTGAAGCCAAGGAATCTCACTTGAGCTTCAACATTTCAAGTTCATGTTTTTCGCGTGCTTCTCGCTCGGCACGTTCGTGTTCTCATTCTCTGTCTCGTTGTTCATGCTCGTATTCACGTTCTCTCTCACATTGTTCTAACTCGTGTTGACGTTCTCTCTCGCGTTCCTCGCGCTGTTCTCGCTCGTGTTCGTGCTCTCTCTCTCTCGTTGTTCTAACTCGAGTTCGCATTGTTTTTGCTCATGTTCACGTTGCTTTTGCTCGTATTCATGTTGTTCTCGCTCGTGTTCGTGTTGGATTCTACGCTCTTCACGAGCATCATTCTCGCACTGCTGCTCGTAATTAAACCGAGAGAGGATGTAATCCTTTACTTCTTGGGGTCGGTAAGCCCTACATCTTTAGCTTCCTGTACATAGACGTTGGTTGCCATGATGCTAAGTCAATCTAAGTGAACTAGAGACTAAGCACTGACTGCTATTTTGCAGAGAAAGATGCCAATAATCGAGAATAAAGAATATAGGCATAGGTTAGTGGTGACCAGTTTTATATAGTTTAACTGGTAAAAAAAAAAAAAAACAAACAACTGACTATGAAAACTATTATGTAAAATTAATAAAACTGAATCAATAATCACCAGTAAGACAGTGCCTATAGACTTTAATGATAAATACCTAAGTATGAGAGAGTGAGTATGATCTCGTGAATAACTTTAGAGCTAGGAGTTAATATCCTGGCGAGGTCGCCAGATGTCACGGGGTTTTTGTGAATATACAATATTAAGGAATAAGATTCAATAATACTTGATACTTTAAAATGTTACTTGAGTACAGGACAATGAACTGACTTGTGAAAATCAAGCAATGATTACTTTATGCCAACTTACTTCGCCGATTCTCTAAGGATGAGAAATTATAAACTTTCTCAATAGTACACAGCAGAGACTAATTACTCACACGTGCTGTTTATTGGTACTGTTAACCTCTGGAGAAAGTGACTCCACCCTTGACAATCAGTATCTAATGCTATTAATGATACAGAAGTTCTTGCCGGTGCATTAACTCCTAGATGGCACAACGGATTTAAGTTACTAAAGGACTGGCCTAAGTACCAGTTATGAATAATGCAAAGCGTTATGCAAACTAGGAGCGATAACTAGAATAAGCTTAATGTAGAATAATAAAACACGAGTTTATATTACATCAAGCTGAAAGAAAAGAACTGAAAACTTATTAATTATGAGTCTCAAATCAATTCAAAATAAGGAGGACACACCCACTCGCTCACTCAAAAGCTAAACTGTTAAGCCTAGGAAAACTGAAAGGAAAATACTGGTCAGAAAAGGGGGCTGAGTGGAATGAACTGGACGTCGTTACTTAGGAAGGACGCTGCCACACACGCTGAACCTCTACGCCAAATCACTGTCTAAACAAAGATTCAGGAACTCGCTGGACAACAGCGACACTGCTCCACACTGGGCCCAATCGAACCTGCACTCATGATGTCTTAATCCTGACTGAATTTAAACAAGCGAGGCGAGGGCTGAGGCCAGCTGCTAACTGCTAACGGCTAACGGAACGAAAGTGAGCGAAACATGCCCATAATAAATCACTCAGGGAAAGTGCCAATGTCGCACACAAGGTCGATCACTTATGAAACTGTGAAAAATATTCTGAAAACACTCCCGATCAGGTGAATACGGGGACGGTTGACTGAGTGACACTTATTGGGAATTCACTAGAATTCGCGGTTTCCCACCAAAGTTCAATGTCACGAGTTTATTTAGATATAGGATCGCGCCAATTCATGACATTATGCACCATCAAAAATAAAAAAAAAATTTCCTTCAGGAAAAAAATAATTTTCAGTATACATACATATAAATCTTAACTCAGTCACACAAGATTCACACTGTGGTGCGTGTGCTATCCTGCTACAGGAGAAAATCACAGTCGCCCATGAGCATAACAACCTCGTATTTACGTTAATAGAAGTAAGCTTGAGGAAAAAACTCCATGACGATGTTGAAAAATCCTGTACTTGGGTCAAACTGAGCGAAAAGTTCGCTACATTTACATTAACATTATTGTTATGTAGTGTGATGTATGTAATACACGGTTATAGGTTGATGTACCTATGTGTAAAATTACAAAATGCAAATCAATAGTAAATAATGACGACGAGGCAGAAGAGAAGAGGCGGCAGCATGCGTCAGGGTTGATCAACTGTTCTGCACGGCAATGCTGCACCCGCCAGCTGCACCTGCGAAAGCAATCAAGGTGGAGCATCAAAAGTGTCATTTCTCTCTGCCTAGCAATCAGTACTTATGTTACATAAAGTACACTATTTACATTATTAACCAGGAAACATAGTCAAGGCGTCTCTGCAGGACATCAAACGCTGACCCAGTTTACTGGTTAAACCCTAAACTTAATTAGCGAAAAGACTGGGCGTTTGTGCAGGACATCAAACACGACAATTTGCTAAATTAACCAAGGAACATTGTCATGAGTGAAAAGACTGGCCATCTGTGCAGGACATCAAATCCTGCGATTTGCCAATGGAACGTATTTACTGGTTAAACCTTATACCTAATTAGCGAAAAGACTGGGCGTTTGTACAGGACATCAAACACTGGAATTCGCTAGGGACCCAATTTACTGGTTAAACTAACTCTACACTTATGATTAACGACAGAAATCTGAAAATCCCTACGCAATCTCAGGCAGGTCACATTTTAACACCCACCGTGGGTGTGAACACTCATGTGGATAATGTGCATTCTCCAGGAATCCTCTGTGAGGCCCATAGCTTGAGACGTTCCGTAAGGTAATTCATACACAGCCTCGGACTGTCTCTGCAGGGTTCTCAAACTTCCCCCTTAACTTACGGTACATGTGTATGTACAGGCCCTGGACATACTATGTCCTGTGGGGCCAATGGGTGAAACGTCAGGTCTGCACCCACTCCACCACTGCCCTGTCTCTCAACTGACTCGGAGATTACAAGTGTGATTTCAAACGGCACAGGAAGGACATGTCCCTGATTAGTGGTGCATGGACACACATTGCAGGAACGCACGAAACTATCTATCTCTCGTCCCATCCCTGGCCAGAAAAAGTCAGCATGAATACGGCCTTGGGTCATCCTTTCGCCCAGGTGACCTCCTGAGGCTGAACAATGACCCCATTGTAACACTGCTAGGCGGTACTTAGCGGGAATGACAAACTGCAGTCGAACCTCGCCCTGGGGTGTTCGTGACTCATGGTACAGCCGTCCTTGTTTGCGAAGGAACTTAGCTTGACCTCCCCGTGAATACTTTATCACTCTACCGTTTTGTTTCTTTCGCACGGCAGCAAGTCTCGGGTCAGAACGTTGTTCTTGAACATCAACTTGGTTACACATCAGATCTTGCGGCGATTTAATGGTCACCGGGGTGACACAGTTTGGAGCCTCAGCCATGGCTTGTGTTACTGTAGCCGAAGTCTGAGTAGCGTCATTTTCAGTGCAACTATCCTTGGCACCGGGAATATTGCCTATGGTAAGGTCAAATAAGGGTTCTGGCATGACAACTGGAACTGTCGTACTAGTGTAAAATGGAGATGCCACCTGGATACGTGCCTCAGGGAAATATCTCACTGATCCATCAATAAGGTTAGCTTGGATCTGTCGATCTGTATACTCCTCAGGCCGAACGAGACTCTGCCTGACAGAGCAACCTGAGGACCCATTGTCTCTCAGGACCTTCACAGGAATGGCTCCCACAAACCCTGGCTGAACAAGGAAGGCTCTGTCACCTGTGGGAGGACCTGTGGAGAAAGCAGCCAGCCACTCATGAGGCTGCTGAATAGATGATGCGGCAAACATGGTGCCCTGAGAATTTGATACTTGAGGGGTTGTACTCACCGTCTGGGGAGAAGAAGGGTTGACCTCCTGTGGCAGTGTGTTCAATGTCATTGGAGGACTAGAGAACTGTGGGGTAGTACCCGTATCACTAGGGACGACACCACCGTGCTGCTGCTGGGGAATGAAGGCTGCGTTCGCCTCCTGCCTCCGAGGGTCTGGTGCTGAAAAGGACAGTCCCAACGGTCGGTTGCTTGGCTGATACTGCTGCTGGTTAGGGTACTTGTTGTACCGCTTCCACTCAGGTTTCTGAGTGTTTTGCCCCTGGTCCTTCTTCTGCGGTTTTGGACCTTGGCCATTATTCTGAGATCGGCCTTGTTGCTGGGGTTCAGTCAGAGACGGTTTCCCAGATTTGTCAGCTTTCCTGTTCCAGGTGTATTGGTTACGAGTTTGATACCCATGGGGAGTGAAGAATGCATCAGCCTTCTCCACCATTTGGCTGGCATCCCTTACCTGACAGATCTTACGGTGAGCCATAAGTTTGGCAGGCCACAACTTTTCTAGCTGCATGCGCAGCATAAGGTCAATTATCCCCTCACGCGTGGAAGGAGTTTCATCTTTCTCCATCCACTGATCTAAGTAAGCAGTAAGCCGGTCAAGAAACTGAATGGCAGTCTCTTTTTCCTGTAATCGGACCCTCATGAACTCATTCTTGGTGTCGTCAACTGTGAGACCGTACGCTTTGATGAGTGCAGCCTTCATCATCTCATACGTGAGATTGTCTCCACGAATTCTGTGGAGAATATCAAGGGCAGGGCCCTAAAACAGGCTAAGAAAATAAAGCTGCTTAGCTGCATCATCCAGCTGGTAAAGCTGAGCCATGTCTTCAAAACGAGCTATGTATGGCTCGATTCACTTGCCTTCCTTGTATGGGGGAAGATTGATGTGTGGGGTCGCCAGAACATGTGCAGGGAGAGCGCTCGTGGAGCTTGGGCCAGCTGCACCAGATGTGTCTGAAGCCAAGGAATCTCGCTTGAGCTTCAACATTTCAAGTTCATGTTTTTCGCGTGCTTCTCGCTCGGCACGTTCGTGTTCTCATTCTCTGTCTCGTTGTTCATGCTCGTATTCACGTTCTCTCTCACATTGTTCTAACTCGTGTTGACGTTCTCTCTCGCGTTCCTCGCGCTGTTCTCGCTCGTGTTCGTGCTCTCTCTCTCTCTCTCGTTGTTCTAACTCGAGTTCGCATTGTTTTTGCTTATGTTCACGTTGCTTTTGCTCGTATTCATGTTGTTCTCGCTCGTGTTCGTGTTGGATTCTACGCTCTTCACGAGCATCATTCTCGCACTGCTGCTCGTAATTAAACCGAGAAATGATGTAATCCTTTACTTCTTTGGGGTCGGTAAGCCCTACATCTTTAGCTTCCTGTACATAGATGTTGATAGACATGATGCTAAGTCAATCTAAGTGAACTAGAGACTAAGCACTGACTGCTATTTTGCAGAGAAAGATGCCAATAATCGAGAATAAAGAATATAGGCATAGGTTAGTGGTGACCAGTTTTATATAGTTAAACTGGTAAAAAAATAAATAAACAAACAACTGACTACGAAAACTATTATGTAAAATTAATAAAACTGAATCAATAATCACTAGTAAGATAGTGCCTATAGACCTTAATAATAAATACCTAAGTATGAGTGAGTGATTATTATCTCGTGAATAACTTTAGAGCTAAGAGTCAATATCCTGGCGAGGTTGCCAGATGTCACGGGGTTTTTGTGCATATGCAATATTAAGGAATAAGATTCAATAACACTTGATACTTTAAAATGTTACTTGAGAACAGGACAATGAATTGATTTGTGAAAATCAAGCAATGATTACTTTATGCCCGCTTACTTCGCCGATTCTCTAAGGATGAGAAATTATAAACTTTCTCAACAGTACACAGCAGAGACTAATTACTCACATGTGTGCTGTTTATTGGTACTGTTAGCCTCTGGGGAAAGTGGTTCCACCCTTGACAATCAATATCTAATGCTATTAATGATACACAAGTTCTTGCCGGTGCATTAACTCCTAGATGGCACAACGGATTTAAGTTACTAAAGGACTTGCCTAAGTACCAGTTATGAATAATGCAAAGCGTTATGCAAACTAGGAGCGATAACTAGAATAAGCTTAATGTGGAGTAATAAAACACGAGTTTACATTACATCAAGCTGAAAGAAAAGAACTGAAAACTTATTAATTATGAGTCTCAAATGAATTCAAAATAAGGAGGACACACCCACTCGCTCACTCAAAAGCTAAACTGTTAAGCCTAGGAAAAACGAAAGGAAAATACTGGTCAGAAAAGGGGGCTGAGTGGAATGAACTGGACGTCGTTACTTAGGAAGGACACTGCCACACACGCTGAACCTCTACGCCAAATCACTGTCTAAGCGAAGATTCAGGAACTCGCTGGACAACGGCGACACTGCTCCACACTGGGCCCAATCGAACCTGCACTCACGATGTCTTAATCCTGACTGAATTCAAACAAGCGAGGCGAGGGCTGAGGCCAGCTGCTAACTTCTAACGGGTAACGGAATGAAAGTGAGCGAAACATGCCCATAATAAATCACTCAGGGAAAGTGCCAATGTCGCGCACAAGGTCGATCACTTATGAAACTGTGAAAAATATTCTGAAAACACTCCCGATCAGGTGAATATGGGGACGGTTGACTGAGTGACACTTATTGGGAATTCACTAGAATTCACGGTTTCCCACCAAAGTTCAATGTCTCGAGTTTATTTAGATATAGGATCGCGTCAATTCGTGACATTATACACCATCAAAAATTAAAAAAAAATTTCCTTCAGGAAAAAAATAATTTTCAGTATACATACATATAAATCTTAACTCGGTCATACAAGATTCACACTGTGATGCGTGTGCTATCCTGCTACAGGAGGAAATCACAGTCGCCCATGAGCATAACAACCTCATATTTACGTTAATAGAAGTAAGCTTGAGGAAAAAACTCCGTGACGACAGTGAAAAATCCTGTACTTAGGTCAAACTGAGCGAAAAGTTCGCTACATTTACATTAACATTATTGTTATGTAGTGTGATGTATGTAATACACAGTGTAGGTGTGATGTACCTACGTGTAAAATTACAAAATGCAAATCAATAGTAAATAATGACGACGAGGCAGAAGAGAAGAGGCGGCAGCATGCGTCAGGGTCGATCAACTGTTCTGCATGGCAATGCTGCACCCGCCAGCTGCACCTGCGAAAGCAGTCAAGGTGGAGCATCAAAGGTGTCATTTCTCTCTGCCTAGCAATCAGTACTTATGTTACATAAAGTACACTATTTACATTATTAACCAGGAAACATAGTCAAGGCGTCTCTGCAGGACATCACATGCTGACCCAGTTTACTGGTTAAACCATGAACTTAATTAGCGAAAAGACTGGGCGTTTGTGCAGGACATCAAACACTACAATTCGCTAAATTAACCAGGGAACATGGTCATGAGTGAAAAGACTGGTCATCTGTGCAGGACATCAAATGCTGTGATTTGCTAATGGAACCTATTTACTGGTTAAACCTTATACCTGATTAGCGAAAAGACTGGGCTTTTGTGCAGGACATCAAACACTGGAATTCGCTAGGGACCCAGTTTACTGGTTAAACTAACTCTACACTTATGATTAACAACAGAAATCTGAAAATCCCTACGCAATCTCAGGCAGGTCACATTTTAACACCCACCGTGGGTGTGAACACTCATGTGGATAACGTGCATTCTCCAGGAATCCTCTGTGAGGCCCACAGCTCGAGACGTTCCATAAGGTAATTCATACACAGCCTCGGACTGTCTCTGCAGGGTTCTCAAACTTCCCCCTTAACTTACGGTACATGTGTATGTACAGGCCCTGGACATACTATGGCCTGTGGGGCCAACGGGTGAAACGTCAGGTCTGCACCCACTCCACCACTGTCCTGTCTCTCAACTGACTCAGAGATTACGGGTGTGATTTCAAACGGCACAGGAAGGACATGTCCCTGATTAGTGGTACGTGGACACACATTGCAGGAACGCACGAAACTATCTATCTCTCGTCCCATCCCTGGCCAGAAAAAGTCAGCATGAATACGGCCCTGGGTCTTCATTTTGCCCAGGTGACCTCCTGAGGCTGAACAATGACCCCATTCTAACACTGCTAGGCGGTACTTAGCGGGAATGACAAACTGCAGTCGAACCTCACCCTGGGGTGTTCGTGACTCACGGTACAGCCGTCTTTGTTTGCGAAGGAACTTGGCTTGACCTCCCCGTGAATACTTTATCACTCTACCGTTTTGTTTCTTTCGCACGGCAGCAAGTGTCGGGTCAGAACGTTGTTCTTGAACAACAACTTGGTTACACATCAGATCTTGCGGCGATTTAATGGTCACCGGGGTGACACAGTTTGGAGCCTCAGCCATGGCTTGTGTTACTGTAGCCGAAGTCTAAGTAGCGTCATCTTCAGTGCAACTATCCTTGGCACCGGGAATATTGCCTATGGTAAGGTCAAATAAGGGTTCTGGCATGACAACTGGAACTGTCGTACTAGTGTAAAATGGAGATGCCACCTGGATACGTGCCTCAGGGAACAATCTCACTGATCCATCAATAAGGTTAGCTTGGATCTGTCGATCTGTATACTCCTCAGACCGAACTAGACTCTGCCTGACAGAGCAACCTGAGGACCCATTGTCTCTCAGGACCTTCACAGGAATGGCCCCCACAAACCCTGGCTGAACAAGGAAGGCACTGTCACCTGTGGGAGGACCTGTGGAGGAAGCAGCCAGCCACTCATGAGGTTGCTGAATAAATGAAGCGGCAAACATGGTGCCCTGAGAATTTGATACTTGAGGGGTTGTACTCACCGTCTGGGGAGAAGAAGGGTTGACCTCCTGTGGCAGTGTGTTCAATGTCACTGGAGGATTAGAGAACTGTGGGGTAGTACCCGTATCGCTAGGGATGACACCACCGTGCTGCTGCTGGGGAATGAAGGCTGCGTTCGCCTCCTGCCTCCGAGGGTCTGGTGCTGAAAAGGATAGTCCTGACGGTCGGTTGCTTGGCTGATACTGCTGCTGGTTAGGGTACTTGTTGTACTGCTTCCACTCAGGTTTCTGAGTGTGTTGCCCCTGGTCCTTCTTCTGCGGTTTTGGATCTTGGCCATTATTCTGTGAACGGCCTTGTTGCTGGGGTTCAGTCTGAGACGGTTTCCCAGATTTGTCAGCTTTCCTGTTCCAGGTGTATTGCTTACAAGTTTGACCTGTAGGCAGTGAAGAATGTATCAGCCTTCTCCACCATTTGGCTGGCATCCCTTACCTGACAGATCTTAAGCTGAGCCATAAGTTCGGCAGGCCACGACTTTTCTAGCTGCATGCGCAGCATAAGGTCAATTATCCCCTCACGCGTGGAAGGAGTTTCATCTCTCTTCATCCACTCATCTAAGTAAGCAGTAAGCTGGTCAAGAAACTGAATGGCAGTCTCTTTTTCCTGTAATCGCGCCCTCATGAACTGACTTTTGGCGTCGTCAACTGTGAGACCGTACGCTTTGACGAGTGCAGCCTTCATCATCTCATACGTGAGATTGTCTCCACAAATTCTGTGGAGAATATCAAGGGCAAGGCCCTCAAACAGGCTAAGAAACTGAAGCCGCTTAGCTGCATCATCCATCTGGTAAAGCTGAGCCATGTCTTCAAAACGAGCTATGTATGGCTCGATTCGCTCGCCTTCTTTGTATGGGGGAAGGTTGATGTGTGCGGTCGCCAGAACATGTGCAGGGAGAGCGCTCGTGGAGCTTGGGCCAGCTGCACCAGATGTACCTGAAGCCAAGGAATCTCGCTTGAGCTTCAACATTTCAAATTCATGTTTTTCGCGTGCTTCTCGCTCGGCACGTTCGTGTTCTCGTTCTCTGTCTCGTTGTTCATGCTCGTATTCACGTTCTCACGTTGTTCTAACTCGTGTTGATGTTCTCTCTCACGTTCCTCGCGCTGTTCTCGTTCGTGTTCGTGCTCTCTCTCTTGTTGTTCTAACTCGAGTTCGCATTGTTTTTGCTCATGTTCACGTTGCATTTGCTCGTATTCATGTTGTTCTCGCTCGTGTTCGTGTTGGATTCTACGCTCTTCACGAGCATCATTCTCGCACTGCTGCTCGTAATTAAAACGAGAGATGATGTAATCCTTTACTTCTTTGGGGTCGGTAAGCCCTACATCTTTAGCTTCCTGTACATAGACGTTGGTAGACATGATGCTAAGTCAATTTAAGTGAACTAGAGACTATGCACTGACTGGTATTTTGCAGATAAAGATGCCAATAATCGAGAATACAGAATATAGGCATAGGTTAGTGGTGACTAGTTTTACATAGTTAAACTGGTAAAGAAAAAAATAAACAACTGACTATGAAAACTATTATGTAAAATTAATAGAACTGAATCATTAATCACCAATAAGATAGTGCCTATAGACTTTAATGATAAATACCTAAGTATGAGTGAGTAATATCTCGTGAATAACTTTAGAGCTAGGAGTTAATATCCTGGTGAGATCGCCAGATGTCACGGTTTTTTTTTGTGAATATGCAATATTAAGGAATAAGATTCAGTAATACTTGGTACTTTAAAATGTTACTTGAGTACAGGACAATGAACTGACTTGTGAAAATCAAGCAATGATTACTTTATGCCGGCTTACTTCGCCGATCTTCTAAGGATGAGAATTTATAAACTTTCTTAACAGTACACAGCAGAGACTAATTACTCACACGTGCTGTTTATTGGTATTGTTAGCCTCTGGAGAAAGTGACTCCACCCTTGACAATCAATATCTAATGCTATTAATGATACATAAGTTCTTGCCGGTGCATTAACTCCTAGATGGCACAATGGATTTAAGTTACTAAAGGACTGGCCTAAGTACCAGTTATGAATAATGCAAAGCCTTATGCAAACTAGGAGCGATAACTAGAATAAGCTTAATGTGGAGAAATAAACCACGAGTTTACATTACATTAAGCTCAAAGAAAAGAACTGAAAATTTATTAATTACAATGAGATAAATTTACGTTACATGAGTCTCAAATGAATTCAAAATAAGGAGGACACACTCGCTCGCTCACTCAAAAGCTAAACTGTTAAGCCTAGGAAAAACGAAAGGAAAATACTGGTCAGAAAAGGAGGCTGGGCGGAATGAACTGGATGTCGTTACTTAGGAAGGACGCTGCCACACACGCTGAACCTCTACGCCAAATCACTGTCTAAGTGGAGATTCAGGAACTCGCTGGACAACGGCGACACTGCTCCACACTGGGCCCAATCAAACCTGCACACACGATGTCTTAATCCTGACAATTCAAACAAGCAAGGCGAGGGCTGAGGCCAGCCGCTAACTGCTAACGGAAAGAAAGTGAGCGGAACATGCCCATAATAAATCACTCAGGGAAAGCATCAATGTCGCACGCAAGGGCGATCACTTATGAAACAGTGAAAAATATTCTGAAAACACTCCCAATCGGATGAATACGGGGATGGTTGACTGAGTGATATTTATTAGGAATTCACTAGAATTCGCGGTTTCCCACCAAAGTTCAATGTCACGAGTTTATTTAGATATAGGATCGCGCCAATTCGTGACATTGAGTGATGCTGAGGATGCTTTTAATATTTGCCCATTCATATCCTGACATTCGTGCCCACTCATATTCCATTCATATCACATCATTTCCAAGGAAAATCAATTTCCTCAATTTTCGGATGATCATAGCGCCTATCCAGCACTTACGTGAACTGGCGAATGATCATGCTGAAATCTTATCGGGTAGAGAGAGAGAGAGAGAGAGAGAGAGAGAGAGAGAGAGAGAGAGAGAGAGAGAGAGAGAGAGTTTACATCTTGGCCTTATGACAGTGAATACTTCGGAAAGCTAAGAGTTGGTCAGAGCAGGGCGTTAAAGATGAGGTGCACAGTGATTATTTTAAGTATTTGATAAATATTACCAACATCAAATTAACTGTGTATATCTATTCATGTTTGTTATCCTTGAACCGAAACATGATTCGATGTAGATGCCTGTCCAGGGAGAAGCGACCCCCCCATACTCTCCTTTCTCACCCCATCCCTAACGTTATGTACAACGTTACCAGCCAAGTCTTGCCCCAAGTTACAAAGCGTCTCGCGTTTGGGGAAGGGAGTGTCTTTTCCATTTATGGCTGAATGTGCAAGTAATAAAGCAACTACGATGCCAGTGATTTCAAGGGGTTCATGCTGTACCTCGTGCGGTGAATCTGAGTAACTCTTTTCCAGAAGTGGCATTTTTTAAAAGTTCCTAGTTAAAGATAATGAGTCAACAGATCACGTTAACATGTCGAAACAAGCAGGTGGTAAAAATCTAACTTCTTCAACTTATCAGTACACGGTAAATCCACAGTGTCTTTGTAAGAAGCTGGAGTTTAAATTAACTTCATTATTGGCTATATGGCATTTCGGAAACGTAGGCTTGATTTTGTCGAGGTTGTGAGCGCCTAGAGTAGGGCAACAGGGAGAAAGCTTGAGCTTGAGTGGAAATATATCTGGGCTTTCGATATCGACGCAGCTTTACGAAGAAGATGAGTTCTGAGACCAGCGATTAATTTGCTGCCTGATCGAGTTCCAAGTGGATTACCGGATATTCATCAAGTTGCTAAAATTCTTCTTACATAATCACTGTTGACTGCCTATTAAGTTACAATATAAATTTCAGTCTATGTGAGGGGTTATTATCAGCTTTACCTATGCTGGCAAATACACATTTCAAGATAACAGCGTTCATGTGTCAGCATGTATAACCAGTGGTATTTTTTGGCTATAAAACAGAATCAGAGATAGAATGCTTGAAATATCGCTTACAGATAATTGTTTTGTATAATAATGAGCTAAACTCATACATGCTTTTGTTTATTTATTTTTTTTAGGAGCTTACATACGCTGATTTAAAGGACAGATCACTGACATCAGGAACGACGGAGGGAACAAGAGAGTTCTAGAGTTTGTGAAGTTTTTAAGCTGCTCATTCTTTTTTATGTAATTTTCGCTTCAGTAGAAGTAAGTTCTGAAAATAATCTAATACCAAAGTCACAAGAAATTTTCTTTTTTTCTTGTATCCACTTTGAACCTGTATGCAATATTTCCTGGCTAAAATCATGAACTTCTCATATTATCTCGCACTGCTTTAGGTTACCTTATATCCCAGCATCGTTTACACTGACTTTTTGCCTGCCCTTCTCATCCACACTTTTCTCCTCGCACAATGGCCGGCACCAATGTAAACGTTAAGACGAGCCATTGATTTTTTTATTTCCTCGACACACTCGAGCCCGAATGAACATTTTTGACTGCAAGCACGCACCGGGCATTTTAGTTTTACCTTGTCTCTGCTGCCATTATGCAAATCTGAACTATATATGAGTCATGTTGCTGGCGGTTAATAACTTTAATTCTGTAAAAGGATAAATTCTAAGCAAGGGGAATTCTGCCAGCACCAGTATACTGTACCGTATATCATAACTTGGCAATGCTGTTTATCATAGCTATAAGTGATACTCCTCTATGTTTATTTTTGGAGTTTCAGGAGGTCCGATTACTTCAGCATACGTCGACCAGTTTACCTGTTCTGAGTTGAATACCACCTGCGGGCGGAAAATGAAAAGGCTGCGGTTATACATCGTTTCATGTGTTCTCAGATTTTCCCACCCTCATTCACAAAAACTATCACTTCAGGAAAGCTTGTATAGGCATTTTCTCACAAAACATTTAAAAATATGGTGGTATATTGTGGTGAACATCATCCACTCACTTGATGTAGTGCTGCTACTTCTTGCTCCACATTATCATTCATTTTTATGTATTTTTTTTTTTTTTATGCGAGGAAGAAGGAACCAAAGGCCATGAGCCCGAAGTAACAGTTCCCTCCAAGAGAAAAACGAAATACAATAGAGAGCCAAATTCAAGATCCGATCATTTTGAGATGCCTGGACACACTGCGTTTGAAAGACTGGAGATCATAGGCAGCAGGAAATACAGACAGAGGGAGACAGTTCCAGAGCTGACCTGTTGCATAAATGAAAGACTGGGAGTAACGGTTAACTCTTGCATTAGAGAGTTGGACAGAAAAGGGATGAGAGTTTGCTGCCAGACGGGTGCTACGCGCCCGTCGTAGAGGTGGAGGAATGCAAGCAGACAGTTCAGAGGAGCAGTGACCATTAAAGTAGCGATAGAAAAGAGATAAAGATGCAACAGAGCGGCGAAGAGACAGAGGTTCAAGGGAGTCTCTAAGAGAAGGAGAATTAATGAGACGAAAAGCCTTTGACTCCACCCTATTGAGAAGAGCTGTATGTGGGGAGCCTCCCCACACATGAGAGTTGTACTCCACACAGGGGCGGATAAAACCCCTGTATAGAGTCAACAATTGTGCAGGGGTAAAGAAAGAGCGGAGTCGGCTTAGCACACCCAATCTCTTGGAAGCAGATTTTACAAGAGATGTAATATGATTTTTCCAAGATAAGTCCCGAGTATATGAAACTCCAAGCATGTTCAAGGATGATGCAGGATTAAGCTGAATATTATTAAACATTAGTGGGTATACCTGTGGAAGATTTTGTCGGGTTGATAGGTCTAAGAACTGAGTCTTAGATGCATTAAAGACAACCATATTATTTTTACCCCAGTCAGAGATAAGAGCCAAGTCAGACATTAGGTGTGCCATAGCCTCATCCCTTGTTTGTTGAAGTAACTGTTGAGATGGGCGTTGCGGGAACCGAATGGAAAGGTGAAGGGTGGAGTCATCAGCGTATGAGTGGATAGGGTTAGATGTACAGCTCAGAAGATCATTGATGAATAAAAGGAAGAGAGTTGGTGATATGACAGAGCTCTGAGGAACACCACTGTTGATAGATCTAGGAGAAGAACGATGGCCATCTACAACAGCGGCTATAGAACGACCAGAAAGGAAACTAGCGATGAAGGCACAGATAGAAGGATAGAAACTGTAGGAGGGCAGTTTGGAAATTAAAGATTTATGCCAGACTCGATCGAAAGCCTTTGAGATGTCAAGTGCAATGGCAAAGCTTTCGCCAAAGTCCCGAAAGGAGGATGACCAGGAGTCTGAAAGGTAGGTGAGAAGATCGCCAGTGGAGCGTCCCTGACGGAACCCATACTGACGATCGGAAAGAAGGTTGTGATAGGAAAGATGCCTTAAAATTTTTATTTTAAGAATTGACTCGAAAACTTTTGAAATACAGGACGTTAAAGCAATTGGACGATAGTTGGAGGGTTGGGAGTGGTCACCCTTCTTTGGGACTGGCTGAATGAGAGCAAACTTCCAGCAAGAAGGAAAGGTACAAGTTGACAGACAAAGGCGAAAGAGTTTGCCTAGGCAGGGTGTAAGCACAGAAGCACAGTTCTTAAGAACAACAGGAGGGACCCCATCAGGCCCATATGCCTTGTTAGTACTGAGGCCAGTGATGGCAGAAAATACATCAACTGAAGAAATTTTAATGTCAGCCATGAGGAAGTCAGAGGGGGGAAGTGATGGAGGAACAGCACCGGAATCGTCTAAGGTGGAATTGGAGGAGAGTGTCTGTGCGAAGAGATCTGCTTTATCAGTAGAAGAAATAGCTACAGAACCATCAGAGTAGAAAAGAGGAGGGAAGAATGATGAGGTAAAGTTGTTAGAAAGATTTTTGGCAAGGTGCCAGAATGAGCGGGAAGAATTCGAGTTGGAGAGTTGAGAGCATTTAGTATGGATGTGTCTGCCCTCCTCTCTTCATATTTCATCCATCCATCCTGTAGCCTAGGGAACCACTGACAGTGTTTGGTGGCATCCATAAAACCAAGTAACGAGGCGATATGGAGCCGACTATGATATCCCACTTAACTGGGCAGAAAAATGCCAATGTGGTGTTCTTCCGGATACCAAACCCCCACGCAGAGTCAGGCAGCGCTGCCTGCCGCAAGAAAAGATGGGTTCACTGCGCGAGATGGCCCTGCAAGGGCGGTTGCTTGCCTGCGGTTAATGTGTTTACTTTACTTGGCAGACACACTAGGATTACTCTATACCAACAACACGGCAAAGGACTTCCACTCATATACCCATACATGAAGTATTGGGTGGCGGCGGGTAGATTTTCCAATGGCGAAGAATGGTGTTCCTAGCCTGATCGATCAGTTGCCCATCAGGATCCATTAGGTACAGCTTTAACGTGTACAATCGACCTGACCAAGAATGTCAGGCATGTGCAGGCCGGACGTTACAATACCTGCACATACGTTTATTTTCTATCACTGTTAATCATCATCATCATCGTCGTCATCATTGTAACAACCCCCGTTCCTACTTTTAAGGAGTGACAGGAATTCAGCAAAAGGAAGTAGAATGGAGAAATGCACAACTTACAATACAAGAATATGACACAGTATAAGAGCATAGTGGAAGAAAGATTGGAAAGGTATGAGTTAGAGCAGATGGAAGGGATGGAAGACGTATGTAAGATATTTACAGAAGAGATAGGCGCAGCGTGTGAGGTGGTTTGTGGAGTGAGGAGGAGATGCAAGGGTGTGCAAGGGACAGTATGGTGGAATGATGAGGTGATACGAGCTGTGGAACAAAAAGAAGAAGGCATATAGTGAATGGGTAGCGAGTAGAGGTAAGGGAGAAGATGAGAGAGAAAAGAGAGAGGTATATGTGAGCAGGAGAAGGGAGGTGAAGAGACTGGTGAAGGAGAGTAAGAAGAAAGTGGATGAAGAGTTTGGGAGGAATCTGAGTGTGAAATGGAGGGAGAGTAAGAAATTGTTTTGGAAGGTGGTAAAGAAAGTAAGGCAGTGTGAAAGGGGAAATAGTAGGGGAGTGAAAAATAGGAATAATAGATTGTTGGTGGAGAAGAGAGAGAAATTGAGGAGATGGAAGGAGCACTTTGAGGATTTGTTGAATGTAGAGAGTGATAGCAATGCTAGTATAAGTGGTTGGGGAATGACTGGGAGAAGAAGAGATGAGAGGAGGGAGGAAGAGATCAGTAGGGCGGAAGTAGTGGAAGCAATGAAGAAGATCAAGTTGGGAAAGGCCCCAGGAATTGATGGAGTGTGTGGTGAAATGCTGAGGTATGGGGGTGAGATTGTTGTGGAGTGGATATGGAAGTTGTGTAGATTGGCTTGGGAAGAGGGAAGGGTTCCAGAGGACTGGAAATCAGGTATAACTGTTCCTTTATACAAAGGAAAAGGGGAGAGAGAAGTATGTGGTAACCATAGGGGTATTTGCCTTCTTAGTGTGACTGGTAAAATATATGGTAGAATACTCATTGATAGGGTTAGGCATATAACAAAGGAGCTAGTTGGAGAAGAACAAAGGGGATTTAGGAAGGGAAAAGGGTGTGTAGGTCAGATATTTGTTCTAAGATGTTTAGTGGAGAAGTATCTAGAGAAGGGAAAGAAAGTGTATGCTGCCTTCATGGACTTGGAGAAAGTTTATAACGTAATAGGTAGGCAAGATATGTGGAAGGTATTAAGAATATATGGAGTGGAGGGGAAATTGTTGAGTGCTGTGAAGAGTATGTACGAAGGAGCTAGGGCTACGGTGCGAGTGGATGGTGAGCTGAGTGTGATGTCTCCATGGCTGTATAATATACAGTATACATGGATGGGGTTGTAAAGGAGGTGCAAGGTAGAGCAGTGGATGTGGGGGTGGCTCTAATGAATGAGGGTGAGATTTGGAAGATTCTGGTGTTGCTGTTTGCTGATGATACAGTATTGTTGAGTGAAGATGAATGGGAGTTGCAAGGTTTGGTGAAAGAATTTGGGACAGTGTGCAGGAGGAGAAAGTTGAAAGTTAATGTACACAAAAGTAAAGTTATGGTGTTTGAGAGGAAAGAAGTCACGGAATGTACAGTGAGGTTGGATGGTGAGGATATGGAGAATGTGAGTGCATTCAAGTACTTGGGTAGTGTGATGAGTAAGGATGGAACCTTGGGGGATGAAGCACGTGAAAGGGTACAGCAGGGAAGGATGGTTGTTGGTTCACTGAAAGCAGTGATGAGAAATAGGGAGGTGAATATGGAAGTTAAGAATTCACTGCATGACAGTATTGTGATCCCTACCCTGACGTATGGAAGCGAGGCGTGGACCTTTCAAGAGGGGAACAAGTCTGTTCTTCGCTCTACTAAAAATAATTTCATCCATACTAAATGCTCTCAACTCTCCAACTCTAATTCTTCCCGTTCCTTCTGGCACCTTGCCAAAAATCTTTCTAACAACTTTACCTCATCATCCTTCCCTCCTCTTTTCTACTCTGATGGTTCTGTAGCTATTTCTTCTACTGATAAAGCAGATCTCTTCGCATAGACTTTCTCCTCCAATTCCATCTTAGACGATTCCGGTGCTGTTCCTCCATCACTTCCCCCCTCTGACTTCCTCATGGCTGACATTAAAATTTCTTCAGTTGATGTATTTTCTGCCATCACTGGCCTCAGTACTAACAAGCCATATGGGCCTGATGGGGTCCCTCCTGTTGTTCTTAAGAACTGTGCTTCTGTGCATACACCCTGCCTAGGCAAACTCTTTCGCCTTTGTCTGTCAACTTGTACCTTTCCTTCTTGCTGGAAGTTTGGTCTCATTAAGCCAGTCCCAAAGAAGGGTGACCACTCCCAACCCTCCAACTATCGTCCAGTTGCTTTAACGTTCTGTATTTCAAAAGTTTTCGAGTCAATTCTCAATAGAAAAAGTTTAAGGCATCTTTCCTATCACAACCTTCTTTCCGATCGTCAGTACGGTTCCGCCAGGGACGTTCCACTGGCGATCTTCTCACCTACCTTTCAGACTCCTGGTCATCCTCCTTTTTGGACTTTGGCGAAAGCTTTGCCATTGCACTTGACATCTCAAAGGCTTTCGATCGAGTCTGGCATAAATCTTTAATTTCCAAACTGCCCTCCTACAGTTTCTATCCTTCTATCTGTGCCTTCATCGCTAGCTTCCTTTCTGGTCGTTCTATAGCCTCTCTTGTAGACGGCCATCGTTCTTCTCCTAGATCTATCAACAGTGGTGTTCCTCAGGGATTCTGTCCTATCACCAACTCTCTTCCTTTTATTCATCAATGGTCTTCTAAGCTGTACATCTAACCCTATCCACTCATACGCTGATGACTCCACCCTTCCCCTTTCCATTCGGTTCCCGCAACGCCCATCTCAACAGTTACTTCAACAAACAAGGGATGAGGCTATGGCACACCTAATGTCTGACTTGACTCGTATCTCTGACTGGGGTAAAAATAATATGGTTGTTTTTAATGGATCTAAGACTCAGTTCTTAGACCTATCAACCCGACAAAATCTTCCACAGGTATACCCACTAATGTTTAATAATATTCAGCTTAATCCTGAATCATCCTTGAACATGCTTGGGGTTTCATTTACTCAGGACTTATCTTGGAAAGATCATATTACATCTCTTGTAAAATCTGCTTCCAAGAGATTGGGTGTGCTAAGCCGACTCCGCTTTTTCTTTACCCCTGCACAATTGTTGACTCTATACAGGGGTTTTATCCGCCCCTGTGTGGAGTACAACTCTCATGTGTGGGGAGGCTCCCCACATACAGCTCTTCTCAATAGGGTGGAGTCAAAGGCTTTTCATCTCATTAACTCTCCTCCTCTTACTGACTCCCTTGAACCTCTGTCTCGTCGCCGCACTGTTGCATCTTTATCTCTTTTCTATCGCTACTTTAATGGTCACTGCTCCTCTGATCTGTCTGCTTGCATTCCTCCACCTCTACGACGGGCGCGTAGCACCCGTCTGGCAGCAAACTCTCATCCCTTTTCTGTCCAACTCTCTAATGCAAGAGTTAACCGTTACTCCCAGTCTTTCATTTATGCAACAGGTCAGCTCTGGAACTGTCTCCCTCTGTCTGTACAGTATATCCTGCTGCCTATGATCTCCAGTCTTTCAAAAGCAGTGTGGCCAGGCATCTCAAAATGATCGGATCTTGAATTTGGCTGTCTATTGTATTTTGTTTTTCTCTTGGTGGGAACTGTTACTGCGGGCTCATGGCCTTTGGTTCCTTCTTCCTCGCAAAAAAAAAAAAAAAAGTCAAGAGTGAGAGCAGTGGAAATGAGTTACTTGAGAGAAGCATGTGGAGTGACATGGAGGGACAGGTTGACGAATGAAGACAGGAAGGAACATTGTGGGGTGGATGTGGATGTTGTTGAGAAGATTAGGAGAAATACACTGAGGTGGTTTGGACATGTGGTGTGAAGGGAGAATGAAAGACTGACTAAGAGGGCGTATGTAGGTAAGGTGGAGGGAGGGAGAGAGAGGGGTAAACCGAGGATGAGGTGGAGGGATAGAGTTGAGAGGTATATGAGGGAGGGGGGGGGTGAGTCAGGGGGAGGGTAGTCAAATGGTGGGTGAAAGAGCGACTTGGAGGCGTTTTGTCTGCGGCCACCCTTTGCGGGATTAGGGCGTCGGGCTATAGATAGATAGATAGACAATACAGATCCCAGTGAAAGAGTGCCACACATCCGTTCATCTTGCAAGTCCTTGAAGTATTCGTCTGCATCTCACAGAACATATAATCCACACAAGAAAACTCTTCGCTTTTCTCCACCATTTCATCAACAGACTTTGTTAATTTACATTTTTACCAGCCGCGATAGTGAAGCTGGTATTTTTTTCAGTTTGTATGTTTGTCCGTGTATCTGTTATCACGGTAACTTTGCAACCGCTCAAGATGTCATCACAAAATTTCACAGGTGTGTAGTAGAGATGAAAATCTCCTACGAGTTCGAAAATGGTGAAAGCAGGTCGTGCTCTGTGTGTCTGTTAGCACGATAACTTTGCAGCTGCTCCAGATATCATCAAAAAAATTTACAGGTGTGTAGTAGGGATGAAAATCTCCTACGAGTTCAAAATTGAAAGTAGGTCAAGGTCTGTGTGTCCGTTAGCACAATAACTTCGTAACCGCTCAAGATATCTTCACAAAATTTTACTGGCATGTAGTACGGATGAAAATCTCGTTAGAGTTCGAAATTGGTGAAAGTAGGTCATGGTCAAGGTCATATTCCCATGCCGCGCTAGATATGTATCGGCTCAAGGTTGGTGTGATTCCTCCCTTGGGGGGTCTCTAGTACCAAGTGTTTTCATTATTATCCTGTTCAGCCTACGCAGTGTACATAGTCTTAACCAGACCTATTTTCACTGTTCTCAATCTTGACTTTAAATAATCACGTTTTTTCAAAGCCACACCCGTATGTTAATATGGATACTGTCTTAACTGCATGCAGTTCTTTTTTCTCATATCTTTTTATTGTGTCAAAATTTCCATAGCACTGCAGCTATACTTCCCTAAGTATATCTATTAGCCAGTCAATTGTACATTGTCATTATTTTCATAGTAGTTATAGCTTCCAATATTTTTCTCTTCGACAAGGAGAGTATGTTTTCACCTCTGTTTGTCTGCCTGTTAGCAGGATTTTTCAAAATTTAAACGAGATATTTGGATTAGATTTGATTGGTCGATAACCCATGTCCCAGGGAACAATTGATTAATTTTGGGGACCTATCCAGATCGTATTACTGAATCTGGATCTGGAAAGCACTATTTGCGAAATCCTAATCAGTGATGAGAAAACCTAACCTGTTATAAAGAGTGGTTTGGAAATTACGTTGTCAGAGATGTGCTCCACTGAGTGCCCCTCTAGTTCTGTATTATAATCTTGATGATCGTTTCATTTATACCAGTAAATGTCACTGTTTCTTAATTGCCACTTTCTTTAGAAACAATGAGTGATATTTAAAAGTGCCCAGTGCCACAGTTATGTACAAAAGAAAAGTTTCATGTCTATCCATTTAACTGTGCTGTGCTATCCCGATTAGTATATTTCATATAAAACAACACTGAAATAATTCATTTTCCGACTGGAATGGTATGATTTTCTTGACATTTTTAAGCCAAGCCATCTCCTGCAGATTGAAAACGACCTAAATCACTTATTTCTGCCATAGTTTCCTACCAATATATCACTTGACCCAGTAGCCTATTCTTTTCATACTGAAGCGTGCATAACCGTTCCATTTTCTATCTCGCCTCACGAAAATCAGTTCTCTGTAAGGGATACTAGAATTCAATACAATTCTCTATGATTTTGCTCACAGACTTAAAAGAGTGCATGCATATCAGCGAATTTTCAAGTCTGTGCAATCGCTGTTTATGAAATGTCATCAAAGGCTGTGAAATGAGTTGGTAAATATTAGGGATTCAGTCTGTGCTACTTCCACCTCAATGACAAAACAATTCTATGGAATACATATCCTATTTGGCAGAAATATTGACAGTACAGACAGAGAAACAAGTATCTTCACAAAGTCTGATGAATAAATAGTGGAACTAGAGGGGCACTCAGTGAGGCGTACCTTTCCGACAAGGGCAACGTAATTTCAAAAACCACTCTTCATAAAGGGTTATGTTTTCATATCATTGATTAGGGTTACACAACAATGTTTGCCGAATCCAGAATCTGTAATACAATCCAGATCAGTCCCATAAGTTGAATGCTTATTCCCTTGGACATGGACTATCTACCCACCATAGTTGGTCCAAATCTCCCTTTATTTTTTATTTTTTTAGCAATCCCACTAAAAGACGAAAAAAAAAACAAAAAAAAAAGGTGTGAGAAAACTCCCCTATTCAGAGAGAAAAATCAAACCACCTAAAACGCGTATTAGTAGAGACAGTGTTCTCATTGTGTTTCGCCAGTTATAAATTTTCTTCAGGCAGAAATGGGAGGATAGTTTTTTCCTTGACTGTATATCCAAGATCACATCAGTATTAATCCTCCGTTTCCTTGACAAAGTGTAGTACCCCATCACATTCCTGTCTTATCACCTCTCCCTTATGGTCTGAAATGACCAATGAACCGTTTATATATATATATATATATATATATATATATATATATATATATATATATATATATATATATATATATATATATATATATAAAATAAGCAATAGTATATTAAGAAGAAATATGACGATTAAACACCAAAGATGGGTGTTGCAAGGCCTCTTACACTACCGAGAATATTGCCCAATGCCTGTAGTTCAAGAACATTTGATGTTATCCTTTTTTGTTCAAAATAACCATTCAAATCTAATCTAAGGGGGGAGGTGGTGGCTCAGTCGGTAGAGAGGTGGCCTGCAGTCCTAACGGACCCAGATTCAAATCCAAGGTGGGGCAAGGAACAGTTTAAGGATTTGAATTTCATTAACTCAGGTTTTACTGATCTACCAGAAGACCCGCCGACATGCCGTAAAAATACCCCCGCTAATACTAATACACCAGTCCTGTATGAGACAGCCCTAGCATGTATTCAATATGGACGGTGGGTGTTAGCGCCGAAGTGGTGACATGTAGAGGTGCATGGTATGTAGGAGGACTGCTGGGCCTTGAGAGCAGGCTGTGAAGCCTATGCCCAGAGTCGGGTACATAAAAAAAAAAAAAACACTATAATTCCAGCCATGTGTCTTTATGTCTGTCTGTCTGTTTGTCTGTGTGTGTAGCGCAGTCAAAACTGGAAAAAAAAGATTGCGGTGAAGCATGACAGGATGTCTGCAACGCCGTCACAGATGGACTCATATCTATTTCATGTCAGTTGAAATTTACTAAAGAGGTGCTATGACTCACAATTGGCTTAACCTTATGGGGAACGTGTCGGGGATTGTCCAACGTTGAAGCATATATTCGTCGGTTTCGAGCAGCGACAGGTGCGGTGGAGAAACGATCATACAGTAATTTGACGTCCAGTATTGCATATAATTGTGTTTTCTTTCAATTTTTCTTGAAATCATTGATATCAATGTACAGTCACTCATAAAAGAAAAGACCCCCCCTGCGTAAGAGGCAATATAACTCGGGGTATTCAGTGTTGGTAACAGTGTATTTGACGTCAGCCATATGGGGGGATGAGGAGGGGTGTTTGAGAGGAGGGCGGAGTTAATCTGCACGAAACACTGCTTCAATCCACAATTCGAGTCAAACATACATTATATCCGACTTGTTATGTTGTCCTTCACACAAAATTAACTTTATGCTACAAGAACAAAGAACTTTCAGGTGATAACACAATCCCATACCCGAAACATTTATGCATTAATGCCGCACATGATGCAAATGAAACCCCCGGCCTCAAGGGTTAAATGAATGGGCTCGACACACTTGGAATGATCTTTGAATGAACTTCCCCCAAACGCAGCTTCACACCCCCACACCTGACGTCATTTACAGTGTTACCAGGACCGATATCATATTGGTTGAAAGGTGTCTTGGCCGGGGGGGTCGTTTCTTTTATGAGTAACTGTACAATTCTGCATTCCATGTAAGAAAAAATATTGCAAGCAGATGCTTAATTTTTCAGCCCGTCTTGACGGACAGGGGGAAACTAGAATCACTGATTAAATATTGGTCCTCTTCAACAAACAATTACGACACTTGAAATTAAAATATCAGAGTAATATTTGGCACCTTTGGCACCGGTGCTATGTTGCGCCTTTGGCTGTGTACACAGGTTCCTCATTCATTCAGCCATTCCGTGGCATATTTGACATGATTGAAACCAATCCTGTTTAGCGAAAATGTCATCCTAAATCAATCTTTTCTTTTCAGTTGATGCCATGCTGCAAACGACTGATATTCTTCGGTGAAGCTTGAGATCCTCTGCTGGAGCAAGTGTGCAACAGCCAGATAGGGCTGCAAAGCACTTGTCAGTACTATAAAAGCAATTCTCCCTTTGTGTGTGTGTGTGTGTGTGTGTGTGTGTGTGTGTGTGTGTGTGTGTGTGTGTGTGTGTGTGTGTCTATGTGTGTGTATTTGCAAGTAATCTTGTGGGGTCTAAGCGTACTGTCCATGTTGGTAGATTGGCAGGCAAACGGGTGGGCAGGTATGGTGGGTGGAGTTGGTTGGAGTTGGATGGGGGAGGAAGAGTATGTGAAGCACATGTGTGGGTTCCGTAGGTTTGTGGGTTGACGAAGATGACCAATAATTTCACAATAACTTGACAACAGCAGTCAGACAGAGACAGACGGCCTTCTATTTGAGGTGGTAGTAAGAATAGCTGGAAGCCTGTGTTCTCTGTAATCAGCATATCAGATGTGGTATGCTCCGGGGTTTAATGCAGTAATTATATAGACTAACAGAGAATTTACTTTGTCTGCTTAATGAAAGCCAATTTATCTGTAAGTTAATGGAAATATGGGAGTAAAGTTAAGTAACAACCTTTTTTCAAATTAAATAAAATGTTCCAAGTCGAATGTAATCAAATTACCAAAATATGTAGCGACATAAAATTCAAGAAAAAGAAGACTGGATAGCACAGACAAAGACGGATCCGCTGGGCTATACAAGCTGGATGGTGTGGACGGAAGAGACTAACAGCGATACAGAATTTTGGGACAAGTAAGTTTCCATAAAGAGTCGTTCCGTTGTCGACGAAAGAGACACGAGTACTTACAGAACAATGGCGCCAGTATCTATGATAAATTTTAGGATGCTAAGATTGCTGTAAAGCTCACTTGTTTATAAATTTATTCCTAAATCACCATAATACGTGGCTGCTCATTTAAATCTGGCTAGTGAGTTACAGGGGAGCAGTGTAATTTTATGAATGCAAGTTAATTTTATTTTTGTGTGGTGCCGATTGTTGTAGTTGATCGCCAGATGATATTTAATAAAGTTGTGAGACATGTCGAGCTGGAGAGCATAGAGTAGATGTTACCTACATAAACCACTTTGCTATGAGGCCAGTCACCTATAAGGAAGTAATCGAACACCAGCAACAAAAAAAATAAAACGACTTTATCTTCCTAACAAGTTATGCAGTGAGAGCTGCAGAAACAGGCTGAATGTGGTTAAATGTGAAGGACTACGAATATTTCATTACACACACACACACACACACACATACACACACACACACACACACACACACACACACACACACACACACACACACACACATATATATATATATATATATATATATATATATATATATATATATATATATATATATATATATATATATATATATATATATACTATATATATATATATATATATATATATATATATATATATATATATATATATATATATACTCATATTCATATTCAAGGAAGACTGTCTGCCAAGGCGTGGGTAGTTTCACTGGCTTCAGTGTTGGGATCATAACAGAATTTCTCATGAATTCGGGAAAAGATTAAATTATTATACATAGAGCGATGAGTAAGAAATATAGGTGTTTTTATTACGCCTGGCCTTACTGCCATAAAATTTTTAACATTTTCTACTCGTAACCTGTGTTAAACTGTGATGAAAGGAAGGGTGAATTGCATTTCCGTCTGTGTGTGTGTGTGTGTGTGTGTGTGTGTGTGTGTGTGTGTGTGTGTGTGTGTGTGTGTAGGGGGATGGGGAGGGATGCGGGACGGAAGGTGGGTGTACTGTATGTAGCTCACAGAATCTGTCTTTTGCGAGATGCAATAATCTCGGAGAGGAAGGTCACGAACAAACCTTCTCCATGTCAGCCTGTCCTCGGCCATTATTTCCCCCTCCTTCCAACTCACATCACTCTCATGGATATGTCTGTGCCCTCACCTCTCCACCTCAACCTTGATCGTCCCCTCTCCACTTCCTCTTCACCTCACTGACAAGCACTCACAACGTCAATCTCTCATTCTTCTTTCTTTCTACATGGCCAAACCCTTTCAGTGCATTTCTCCAAAATCTTCAGGAACATCCACATTACCATCAAATGCTCCCAAACTTCCTCATATATCTATATGTCTCTCCACGCATCTCCACATGTTCCTCTCAGACAACTCATTTCCTCTCCTAATACTCATGACCTGTGTTCTTACAAGAATGTCAGACTTTCACCATACATTAGAGTAAGGATAAAAGTATTGCCTTCCAATGACTTCATTACTTCTATGGGCACTTCCTTCAGTTTCTAATAATTGCAAGGTTCCTTCCATGCTAAAGCCTCCTCGCACATCATCCTCTAAACTGTCATTGTGGCTCATCGCATTATCAAAATTTCCCAAATAGGATAAGGTACTGAGTTTCTTCATTTCCTGATCACTGAGCTACGTTAGGCAAACGGTGACTCATTGCTCTGCAAGACCAGCAGTTTACTTTTTGCTTTTCATTTTTTTAACAAGCCCTCATACTCACTATCCTCACTGAGGTAGGATCACCTTGACGTGGTGATGGGACTTGAAGCATGGCTGGCAATGCCACCTATGCTGGAGACCTGGATGCCTTTGTATGGTTTAGCATATATCGGTCTCGTGAACGAAGCACCCCACCTCCTGTATCACTGGTAGGGGAGGCCTGCTGGTGATGGTTGGCCCTTTGTGGCTTTTGGATAGAGGTGACTTTATCAACTGACCAGTAAAGTTTTCGAAAATGCAATCTACATCTCATGCCGTACTTTCCTTGGAATCTTCTGTCTGCGAGGCTTTCTCCACCAACCAACACCAGGTCACGGTATTCTTCAATCTGGAAAAAGCATAATGACACTGCCTGTCGTCATGGCATTTTACTTTCTCTTCTTGAGTTTGGGCTTGGTGGGAGCTCGCCTATTTTTACTCAGCAGTTGTTATCTAACCATTTTTTTAAGAGTCCCAGTGGAAGGGGGCAGGGGTGTTTTCAAAGGTCCGTGCACTTCAAGGTGGGATGCCACAGGGAAGTATTCTTAGTGTTATTCAGTTTCCTGTTGCCGTCAACAGTGCAATCAATGCCCTCCCAGATAGTGTACGTGGCATACTATATGTCAGTTACCTTTAGATTTCCACCACTGCACCTTCAATATCTCTGGCTGAGAGGGAGTTGCAGCTAGCTCTTAATAGGGTTTCTCAGTGAACTAAGTCTCGCGGTTTCTGTTTTTCTTCTGCAAAGGCATTGACAATGCATTTTTATCTTTTTGATGGGTTTCATCCAGGCTCTGACCTCTATCATCATGGTCGCAGAATCTTATGCATGGAGGAGACTCAGTTTCATGATCCCTTAGGATTCCCAATCTTATGTTTATGACAGTCATCCTAATTTCCTGAAGGTCTTTGGTTACAGAGTCTGATCTATTATGTCAGCCTTGTCCATTCCTAGGCTAGCAAATTTGTCCACATCAGATCCCAAAGGCGCGTTTTTGGCTACTCCCTCGTGTGACATTCCGTAGGTCCACTCAAAGAGCTCACTTTCTCTCTGTCTCTCTCTGTCTCTCTTTAGAACATGCCTCTGCTCATAAGAGCTCTTTCCCTGTCTATTCCGATGGACTGAAGACTGATACGGGAGAAGGCTTTAGTGTCAACTTCCTTTCCTTCAATCGGAGTGGTAGCATTCCTGGTGTGAGTTCAGTTTTTATGGTGGACCTGACTGTGATTTAATTTGCTTGCCAAATCATTTTTACTCACCCCCAGTCAGTTTTGTTATTTTAAGTGACATTCTCAGTGATCTATCTGCACTGGAGTCATATAATTAATCTCATCAATTGGTTTCATCAGTTGCAGAGTGTCTTTCACCTTGACACTAGGCAGTCATTTGGAGTTTTATTGGGTTCCTGTCAATGTGGGGGTGTCCGGGAATGAGATAACTGAACTGCTGGTTAAGGCAGCATTGGCTCGCCCATTGCTACTGAGATCCCATCCTCCTCTGGGCTACCTGCATACGAATTTTAACTTGTATCAATGGACAGATTCGGTGTTATTGGCAAGACCTCTGGGATGCAGTGGGGACTAATAAGATGCATGGTATTTGTAGGAAGATGGGCTCCTTCACTTACCGAGGCTTGTCTTGCCAGTGGATGATGGCTAAATGCCAGTTACGAATTGGACACAAAGAGCTCTTTCATGGATTTTTAATGGAGGGCGTTCCCTCTCATTTCTGTGAGGATTGCTTGGTCCTGCTAACTGTTTGGCACTTTCTGATGGGGTATGCCAGTCTTGGGGATTTACGCCATCAGCACCTCTCTGAGCACCAGGCGTGTGACGTCTCATACCGTCTTTAATCGGTGCTTGTGGTGGTTGCCTGTTGTATGGGAGGGGAAACCTACCTTTCTCAGGGCAGCTGGAATCTCTCAAATAATTTAGTATTTGGGGTTTAATTTTTGGCAATTTGTGCTCCTTTTTGGTGTTTTTAGTGATTTTTGTGTTTTTAGTGTTCCCATTTTTACTTGTATTTTAGATTCATGTCTGCTTTGATCCTTTGTTGTCGTTTTTTTTGCTTCGATGTATTGTGGCATATGGTCCTGGCAGTCAAGCCGTAAGATTTGGATTTCCTTTAAATAATCAATCAGTCAGTCATACTTACTTACCAAATCTTGCAACTCCCACTTATTTTCATATAACAGTATCTCTGCAAGTAACTGTCCAGGCATCGTGTATAATCCACCCTCTGTCATAAAGGACACTCCAGTATCCTCTCTCCAATCATATATTTCTTTTCTAATGCCAGCCGTATATACAGTGAACCATGGTGATATAACTAATATTCAGATTAAAAGAGTTACTTAGATCCATTTTTTTTTTTTGGATGCACTGGCGTCCTTTCTTCATCATATATACTCTTTGTGGTAGGTGAGGGCGCTCACCATCCACTCACTTGATGAAGTGCTGCTCTCAGGTGTCTGCCCTTTCCTCTTCTCCTTCCTTCTTGCCTTCCTTCGTCTTCTGTCTTTCTTTGCTTCATTCTTTCCTCTTCCTTCTGCCTACGAGTGACTTTACACTCCTTCTTCTGTCTTTCTGTCCTTCATTCTTTCCTTTCCCTTCTTCCTATGGGTGACTCTACACTGAGTGACAAGCCAAATGGTTTCCTGTACACCAGGAAACCATTTACTACCCTGGGTGGTAACCATATAACCAAATCAGGTCACCTGGTGGTTGAGTGGGTAGTTAAGGCACTCCAATCGGATGAAGCCTGTTTAAGTTTATATCCAAGGGGTGGTTGGGGTTTATTGCTCACGTAAAGCTACTCAGAGGTGAGTGAGGCCGGTCACTCTCATCTTAAATGTCGGAACCAATTTGCCTAGCCCCGGGCTCTTACGCTCCTCATGAGGCAACACTGGATTGGGTGATGGAAGGATGGATGAACGGCAATCAGCAGATGCATATCTGCTTCATATATCTGCAGCACTTTTCACATTCCTGGTATGTCTGCTCAGTCATATGTATGCCCAGATTCGCGAAGTTACCATAAAATATCCCTTTGTTCCACTCTTTATAAAACAGTTCTGTATTGTACGTATTAGAGAGAATATGTAGTCTAAATACCCCCTCCTCTTCCAAAATCCCCCTTGTTTGTCTCCAGCCAGTTTCTCATTTAACCTCGTAACTCTGTCTACAATTATCCCACCACATATCTTCACCACTAAAGTAAGAAAAAATAAATACCCCCATGATCGCCAAACGCTACATTTCCCCATTCTCTTTCATATAAAGGAACTCTTACATCTAACTTCCAGTTCTCTGAAACTCTAGCATTTTCCAAGAGCAATCTGCATCACTGTCTATCCCCTCATTTTAACACTGCATCAAGCGCTCATCTTATTCCACACAGCTTGACTTTATGCAGTGTTTTTCGTACTTCCGTCCTACTGATACATTCCTCTCGTTCTGTGCCTATTCCTCTGACCATATACTAGCATTGATATCGCTCCCTACATTCAATAACTCATTGAAATGCTGTCTTTCTGATCCCTTTCTAGATTTTCTCAAACTTGCTTTCTAACATTTTTGCCTTTAACCCGACTTCTGCTTCCCCTACCTCCTTGTCTTATTTTCTTGGCCTCCTTCCCTAACACATTCTTACATGCGCTGCATTTTACATTCAGTTTTCTTCATATTTTTCATTCACTGGTTTATACTGTCATTAGTCACTTCACTTCTCCGTTGCTCAAACATACAGCTCCCCCTTTTTGTCTTTCTATGTTCACATTCCCATCAGCTTTCCATCTAGTTTTTTTTTTTTTTTTTTAATTATTTCATCCCCTCTTCAATACCTCGTTTAATCTTTTCATTCTACTATGTTGTTCTTTTCACCTCTTACCTCCTCTCCAATCCTTACGTACTACTTCATTTGCTGCACAGATTTCTTGAATTAAGACCTTACTCATACTTTCTCCCTCCTTCATTGGCTTTAAATCCTATCTGCCTCGTTACATCTTCAATTATTTCATTTATTCCCTCGTTTTATCCTCCTCCCCCCCGCACTCTTTCATTCATGCCTGTTGCAACTGCCTCCTTTTACATCGACTTCTGTTCGCCCTTTGTTTTTTCACCTTTATTCTGACACAGGGATCTGATAGACTTGCTACTTCTTTGTTTTCCAATCACTCCAAAAATCAAGCACAAATCTTGCCATTTGGCCATCCTCAGACAATCAGTTATTGTCTGATGTTTCACCAACGCTCCTCGCTTTCTATCATTCGCCATGTCTACCTGCGGATCAGGGTATCTGCAGAAGGTACTGGCTATTGCCAGGCCTTTCTGGTACAAAACTCCATTTCGGCAATATCATTCCTATCCACTTCAGTGGATACACTCCACTTCGCAACCAGACCATTTACACTAACACTTTCAAGTTTCGTCATTCATATCTGAAATATAAAACATGTCTCCATTGCTACCACACCTCTCCAAGGATGGTTCTACATTTTTCTAGTACTTTGTTTTTGCATTAACAAGTCTCTCCTTAGTCAGAGCGTATGCCCATACAATTGCCCATGCTCGTATTTCTACCTCCATTAATACTCATACGAGTATAATCCCTGCAAAAACTGATTGATAACATATACAACGTTCATCTTTAACTCACTGCAATGCATACATCCTACTATTCCCTTTCACTTTTCTTCGCTCAGCACATAAACCCCATTCATTTTCCCATTTTTAAATACATTTACCATATCGAGTTGGTCTCAGTTTATCTCCATAACAGTTATTCTCACTTGGGCATTTCCAGTAAAACGTCTTTCTTCTACTTCATCATTCGCGTTCATTGAATTTCAAGAAGCTCTGTGTACTATGGGTCACAAAAGTATCAGTGCACAATATGTGTGAAACATTTGGGACCACAGAACGTAGGTCATCGAAATATTAGTGGCTCAGTCGGTAGCGAGGTTGCCTGCAGTCCTACCGGACCCAGGTTCAAATCCCCGCTGGGGCAGGGAACAGTTTATGGATTTGAATTTCATAAATTCAGGCTTTACTGATCTATCAAAAGACCCGCCGACATGTAGTAAAAATACCCTCGCTAATACCAATACACCAGCCCTGTATGAGACAGCCCTAGCATGTATTCAATATGGACGGTGGGTGTTAACGCCGAACTGGTGACATGTAGTGGTGCATGGTATGTAGGAGGACTACTAGGCCTTGAGAGCAAGCTGTGAAACCTATGCCCAGAGTAGGACACATAAAAAAAAAAAAAAATGTTGGTAGCCCTGATGTCGGGAGGTGTCATACATCGCCAACTAGCAATACTCTCTAGCAGACATATAGCAAATGTTTTGTTTATATAAATAGACATTGTTCATACATAATGTGACGTTGGTAAACATCAGCAGTTGATCGAATGTTTTCGGTAGGCATCGGACCCCCTGTGCACCGATACTTTGGTCACCCATAGTATATCTTTGTCCTGGCCTTGGCTGCCAAATGCTTGTCCATTAATTTCCTCGGCATATTTGTCCTTATGTTGATTTAATTATTGAATTTATCACGATTAACTTTTACTGGCTTGGTAACAGACCCTCCGCAAAACCTCTTCTTTGGATCGAAAACACACAGGAAACATGCGCAGTTGGTTACATGGTTACCACCCAGCATAATAAATGGTAGTCTCGTTTACAGGAAACCATTCGATTAGCTATTTTAGCGCGGAGCCATTTGAAGGCAGCCCTGTAGTGATAGTGGATGTAATACATCTTTACTTGCCTGTAAGAATGACAGTTCCAAACTGATACAGTAATATATTATAATAACTGGTTGGTTTCTCTTCCTTGGGATGGTTGTATCAGAGTTCAATATGGTTACGTGAGCTGGAAAAAAAAAAAACTTTCGGGGAATGCAGGTTAGCACTGTCGTTGTGGCCCCATCACCGTTATCTGGAGGAGGGTAGCGTTTTTGTATATCTGGCTTGATTTCTGTCTGTTTAAAGCCAGACTCCTAAGCCCCGTAAGAGTGGCCACAAACAAATAGCTCCCATGTCGCCCTGTCCCCTGCCATTTCTCTGCCCTCTCGCAGGGCACACCCCTCTCACTCATATATCTTACACTCCCACCCTTCATCTCATCCTTGGACTCCCCCTCCCTTTACCCCTCTCCACATCACTCACATACACTTTCTCTGTTAGTCTTTCGCTCTCCATCCTCTCCACGTAGCCAAACCACCTTTGTGTATCTCTCCTAACGCTTTCTATCACATCCACATCCACACAACAACGCTCCTTCACTTCCTCATTTGTCAGTCTGTCTCTCTATGCAGTTCCACATGATCCTCTCAAATAACTCATTTCCACTGCTCTCACTCTTGTCTTGTATCCCTCCAACAAGGCCCTAGCTTATCTTCCATACATTACTATCCATAAAATACCACCATGCAGCGTCTTTTTTACGTCCATGCCTACTTCCTTATTCCTTATCAATGGATTCAAACAACCAGCAACCTTTCTTCCTTGTTGTACCCTGTTATGGATTTCATCCTCTAAACTTCCATCCTTACTCATAACACTAACCAAATACTGAAATGTACTCACATTTTTTCATTTTAACACCATCCAACCCAGACCCGTGGCCACGGGGGGGCTATGGAGGGGCTTAGCCCCCCAAAAAAAAATTCATTAGCCCGCAAGAAGTTTTTCACTTAGAAGCGTATATGATTTGTCTACATACAAACCGGGAAAATATACGAAAATTCAAGCTAGATATACTACGTATTCATTCACGACACATGATTTGATTCTGTACAACTACATTATTCTATCTACCTATCTATTGCCAGATGCCTTAATCCCGTACAGGGTGGCCATAAACAAATCGCCTCCACGTCGCCCTTCCCCCTGCTATTTCACTGCCCTGCTCCCAACTCACACCCCTCTCTTTCATATACCTCTCACCTCCATCCCTTCATCTCATCCTCGGCCTCCCCCTCCCTCTCCCCCCTCCACCTCACTCACATACACTTTCCTCGTCAGTCTCTCACCCTCCATCCTCTCCATATGGCCAAACCACCTCAATGTGTTCCTCATAACGCTTCCTATCACATCCACATCACAACGCTCCTTTATATCCTCCATTGTCAGCCTGTCTCTCCATGTGACTCCACATGTAGAGACAGGCTGCTCTCACTCTTGACTTGTGTCCTTCCAACAACGTCCAAGCTACACTTCCATACGTTAGAGTTGGTATCACAATACTGTCATGTATTAACTTTTTCACTTCCATGCTCACTTCCCTGTTTCTTATCACTGGTTGCAAGGAACCAGCAACCTTTCTTCCTTGTTGTACCCTTTCAAGCACTTCACCCTCCAAACTTCCATCCTTATTCATCACACTCCCCAAGAACTTAAACGTACTCACATTTTCCATTTCCTCACCATTCAACCTCACTGTACATTCACTGACTTGACCTCTCTCAAAGGCCATCACTTTACTCTCCCCTACATTCACCTTTAGATTCTGTTTCTTACACACTCTCCCAAACTCATCCACCAAGCCTTGCAGCTCCCCTTCGTCTTCACTTAACAACACAGTATCATCTGCAAACAACAGTACAGTACAGGGAGTTTTCAAACACTACCCTTTCTCACTAGGGCCACTCCAACATCCACTGCCCTACCTTGTATCTCTTTTGTTACTCCATTGATGTACAGATTGAACAGCCATGGAGACATGACACATCCCTGTTTCAACCCAACCTTCAAAGAGAAAAATTCACTCAGTTCACCATCCACACACACTGCAGCCTTAGCACCATCATACATACTCTTCACAGCATTCAAAAATATCTCATCTACTCCATATATTCTTAATACTTTCCACAATCCTTGTCTATCCACTCTGTCATAGGCTGTCTTCAAATCCATGAAGGCCACATACAACTTCTTTCCTTTTTCTAGAAACTTTTCCACTAAAGATCTTAGGACGAATAACTGATCAACACACTCTCTTCCCTTTCCAAAACTTTCCTGTTTTTCTCCAACTAATTCATCCGTAATTTCCATGTATCTGTTGATAAGCATGCTACCAAAAACTTTTCGTATAACACTAAGAAGACAAATGCCCCTATAATTACCACACACTTCCTCTTCCCCATTTCCTTTTTCTAGGGGAATAATTATACCTGCCTTCCAATCCTCCAGTACTCTACCTTCCTCCCAAGCCAGTCTGCACGTCTCCCATATTCACTCTACTACTATCTCTTCCGCGTGCTTCAGCTTTTCACCACACACACCATCAATTCCTGGGGCTTTTCCCAGTTTGATTATCGTCATTGTTACCACTTCCTCCATCCTACTGATCTCCTCACTTATCATCACCCTCCTTCTCCCAGCTATTCCCCAGCAACATATACTCGCACTACTTTCATTCTCTGTGTCTACCAGTTCTTTAAAGTGTTCTCTCCATCTGCTCCCGTTTCCTCCCCCCTCCACTAGCAATCTTCCATTTTTATCTTTTACTCCTCTACTACCTTCTTTATTACCCTGGCTAACTCTATTTACCTCCTTTCAGAGCATTGTCTTACATTCCTTCCACTTTACACTCAAATTCTAACCAAATTCCTCATCCACTTTCTTCTTACACTCTCTTATCTTTTCACGTCTCTCTTCTGTACATAAAACTCTATTTCATCTGTTAGCTTCCTGCGTGCCTCTGCTTCTCATCCACTCACAATATCATTTCTTTTTTTTGTACAACAGCTTATCTCATCTCTTCATTCTACTATGCTGTTCCTTGCTCCCCTTTTAGTCGTCTCTTCACCCCACACATCACATGCTGCACAGATTTTCTCTGAGAGTTTTTTGCACACATTTTCCGGGGCTGCAGGTGGAGAAGGACCCCGTGCTTTCGGGGCTTGAGGCGGGAGTACGGCCCTTGGGACTGGGGCCGAATAACTGCCTGAACTTCTTGCTCAGGCGCCTGACAGAGGACGAAGATCTCCGGCGTCTGGATGTCGGGAGGCCCCACCCGGGGGTCCTGGGGACGGTCTGGAGGTCCTGAGGGCTGCGGTCCCCGGTGTTCGGAGATGCCATCAGGAGGAGGCTGCGGCATCGGCCTATGTCTGGGTCCATCAGGTGAGTTCTCTCTGGACCCAGCTGCAGGAAGAAGAGCCTGGTGGAAGTCATGGGGCCTCTCCAGTACTCCTCCAGGCTGGGAACTCCCTCTGGGTCGTAGGTTGATGAGCAGGAGTCAGCACCTGTCAGAAGAGCGGCTACCAGCTGTCTCCTGCTGTAGGGCCCAGCTACTGTCCGTGGCCTTCTGGGGTCGCAGCTGCAGTCCATCACTAAGGCCTGGCTACTGGCCTTTGCCCGGGGAGAGGAGCGGCTACAGGCCGACTCAGGGGCACCTTCAGAGTGGCTAACGGCCATCTCCTGACGAAGGTGGGAGCGACTACAGGCCATCTCCTGATTCCCTCTGGAGTGGCTACAGGCCGTCTCCTGCAGGAGGGTTGAGCGGCTACAGGCTGTCTCTTGAGGGGCACCTTCAGAGTGGTTACAGGGCATCTCCTGACGAAGGCGGGAGCAGCTACAGGCCATCTCCTGACGAAAGCAGGAGCGGCTACAGGCCATCTCCTGTTTGCCTCCGGAGTGGCTACGGGCCGTCTCCTGTAGGAGGGTTGAGCCGCTACAGGCCGTCTCATTGGGGGCACCTTCAAAGCGGCTACAGGCCGTCTGCTGATGAAGGTGGGAGCGGCTACAGGCTGTCTCCTGATTCCCTCGGGAGCCGCTACAGGCCGTCTCCTGCAGAAGGGTTGAGCGGCTACAGGCCCTCTCCTGCAGGAGGGTTGAGCGGCTACAGGCCTTCTCGTTAGAGGCACCTTCAGAGCGGCTACAGGCCATCTCCAATTTTCCTCCAGACCGGCTGCAGGCCATCTCCTGTAGGAGGGTTGAGCAGCTACCAGCCGTCTCAGGGGTGCTGACTGGAGCTGGAGTAACAACTCTGCCCCGATGTTGGTTGGCGTTGGCTCACCCAGAAGGTAGTTTTGTATTCCCGCTATGGTGGCGGCCTGCGAGCTCCAGGTCATAGGGGCGCGTGGCCCGGGCAGACTTATGTTGTTGTCGCCCTGAGTCCCAGTGCACTGTTGGTTCTCCTCAGTGGGCTCCTTCTGGGGGTGTTGGATCACCCTCTGTGGCACTATACTGCATTTTACCACCGTCTGCTGGGAAAAAGTCACGTCCCTGTGACTGGAAGTGGTTAACTTTGGTGTCGTAAGTGTGGTAGACTGGCTGTAGGTGTTGGAGGAGGGCGTGCCAGGCTGTGGTGGCTGAGTTTTTGTCTAGCTTCTGGTCACAGGTAATGAAGAGGGTGGATGGGTTGGTGGAGGAGTGGAGGAGTTGTTTGAGGTGGTGAGGTCCTCAGACTTGTTGTTTTTGTCCAAGGGGTGGCACCCATACGGCTCGTCGAATCCTCATGGCGCTAGGCGTTGTCTTCTGTGCAAGGCTGTGCTGAATGCTGGAGAAGGACAGTGAGTGTGGGTTTTTATGCCGAGGTAATGTGGCGTGGCGTCTATGGGGAGTGTAGGTGGCTGGGATTTGGGCCTGGTGTATCATGAGTGTGAAATGATTTAGGGCAGGGGTAGGGGTGTGCCTTTGTGGCGAGGTGGATGGGGTGGGAGAGTGGGTGTACCAGGAGGGTGGGCAGGAGAGGCGGCCGGAACGTGTGATGGTTGTTTTAAGGGTGGGTATGGGTGGTGATGTGGGTGTGTGGTGTCGGGCATGTGTGAGGTGCGCGGGGAATGCAAGGGCAGCTGTGGAGTGGTAGGAGTGTGGGTGGCACGGCGTGGGGAGTGGGGTGTAGGGTTAGTGAGTGGTGGTGTCGTGGGTGCGTGGGCGGTGCAGGTAGAGTCAGGGGTGGGGGACAGGGTAAGCGGGGTCGATGGGGCGTGTGTGGGCAGCGGGCAAGGAGATTCAGTGGCAGTGGTGGGTGATGGCTGGGGTGGGGGTGTGGTGGGCTGAGGGGGTGCAGGGATGTGTGCGGGACATGCAGTGCTGGGTGTGGGAGAGAAGGCGGTTGGTGGTGAGGAGGTGGGGCAGCGGCGAGGAGTTGGTGTCATTGGTGAGTTGTCAGGTGAGGTGTTAGGCAGCGTGGTGGGAGGTGAGCTGGAGGCAGTGGGGGAAGGGGAGGGAGAGAGAGATGGCGAGGGGGAGATGTAGCAGTCATAGGAGTTAGAGGAAGGGTTGGTGGCAGTGGTTGGTGGTGGGGAAGGTGGGGTTGGGGTTGGGGAGGTGGCGGTGTGTCTTGCGGATGAGTGTGAAAGGTGGCCAGAGCAGTTGATGGCGGGTTTTAGGGTGGGGGTGGGTGGTGAGCTGGGTGTGGGGCCCTTTGGTGCTTTGGCTGCGTGTGGTGTGGTGGTGGAGGTGATGCACTGGGGTGAGGTAGGTGCGGGAGGCGCTCCGGTGGTAGGCGTGGACGAGACGGTGGGGCTTGAGGTGGGTGGTGTGTGGGGTTTGTGAGGGTGCTCTGGTACTAGAAGTTGGTAGCGGTGGTGAGGTGGCAGGTGAGGTGGCGTTAGGCATGGAGGGCGAAGGGGCTGGAGGTGAGGCGGTGGGAGGTTGGCTGTGGAAAAGAATCTGTGGCGGTGGTGAGACGGTGGTGGCATGAGGTGTGGATGGTGAGGAGGGAGTGAGGTCTTGTGACACCATCCTGGTGTTTGGGTGTGAGGTGGCTTGGATGGTGGCAGGATTCTGTGCTTGTGGTGTGGGATGGGTGGTGGGTGCAGAGTGAGGGGATGATGTGGGTGTGGGGGTGGTGGCAGGCAGTGTATGGTGCTGGAACAGTGGTGGCTGGATGAGGGATGGTTGTATTGGTGATGGTGGTGGGGTGGTAGGAGCTGAGGAGTTGGATGTGGTGGATGAGGTGTGGTGTCGGAGGAGAGGAAAGCTGTGTGAGGTGTTGGAGGTGAAGGAGCCGGTGGTGGGGGGGAAGTGTGGCCTCACGGTGTTGTCTGGATGTTTGGTGATGGGGTGGTGTAGGTGCCAGCAGGGGGCTGAGGTCGTGGTGGAGTGGCGGGTGATGAGGTGTGGGTTGTGGCAGGCGGCGAGGCATCTGGTGAGGTTATTGGGGATGAGTTGGGGGTCCATGGGGATGGTGAGGTTAAGGGTGGGGTAGTGGAGGTGAAGGAGAAAGAGGAGGTGGGTGAGGGTGGGTCAGAGAAAGAGGAGGGTAAAAGAGAAGAGATAGAGGGGGAAAAGTGAAAGGAAACGTGCCGTTTCCCCCTGTTGTTGACTGGGGAGGGATGTGAGGTGGCCCCCGCTAGGATAGAGGGAGCAGGGGTGGTGGTGGGCGCTTTCAATGATTTTTCCCTCTGTTTTTGTTTTCCCTAGGCTCGGGGCAATTGGCGTATGGTGAGGCAGCTTATAGGAGGCCTTGGGTCGTTCTGCTGTGCCAGGCAGCTTTTAGCTGCTTGTGGATGCCGTGAATGGGGCATTCATAGCTGCAAGCAGAAAATTCCCACGGGTCAATCGCGATGATGTCTGTGGGAAACTGATCAATTGCGCTGATGTGTTGAGGGGCGAAGTGGATGGCTAGAAGGCGCCTCGTTACTTGGATATCTTTATCCAGGTCTCCTGTAGGGTCATGTATGATAAAGTGTTTTTTGATGAAACTGAGGAGGATCCTGATAAGTGTGTGAAACATGAGTTGTTCCCGGGTTTCATCATCTGCCTCCAGGTAGGCAGTGGTGACCAGGCGCCTGGCCTGGATTAAAGTGTCATCTAAGTTGCCATCAAAAGTTAGGCTATCCAACTGGGATCGAGCCACCACTTTGCCTAGTGATGGGGTGATGGCCTGAATCACGAGCTTCATGAAATTCTGCCAGGTGAGCCCCGGGACGATCTTGGGTACCATATTAGCCACTTTGCCCAGTTGCGGGAGTGTGACCGCGATTTTTTGCTTGTCATCCTCAAACCCGATATCTAGCAAAGGTTTAATAATGGCCAGGTATGTGTGAACATCATACTGTTTGGGGTCGAATTTAGGAAATTGCACATGCGGTTTGGTTGCCATTTTGCTGGTATTTCCTGATTACCTCTCTCGTATGCCCGGTTCAAGAACCACCGCTGCCACCAGTGTAATGCTAGGTGTTTTAGGGTCGGCTTCCCGTCCCTGTAATGCCTAGTGTGTAGCTGGGATCTCTTTTTGGACCGGAGCTTAGACAAATAGGAGAGAGGCAGGACACAAAAACTCAAGGCAACAACCTTACACGTGTATTACTAAATTCTACAGTGGAACGAGTAGATATCACGAATACAGATACACTAGACAATTATAATTCTTAGGCCTAGATATGGGTTATTAGTATCGTGCAGGATACTACTGAGGTCAAGGTCGGGTAGGGTGAATAGCACTTAGGGGAGAGGTTTATATATTATTATTGCAGGAAGTCCAGGTTAGATATTTGTGGAGTGGGTGGTACTGTTTCACTGTTGGTAACTATTACTTTAAAACTGGGATCTGGGTATGATCTTAGCGTGATGCGGTGTTACTAGATGGTAGTGTATTCACTGTAATCGACCCGTATTTCACTGTATGGCCATGTTCATGGTTTCACTGTTGTTTTTATGTACTCCACCACTTTTATATTGTCACTGGTGTTTTCTCACACTGACTACCTTTATATGATTAATTCACTGTTCTGCCTTCATGTCACTAAGTCACAGACACTGCTTTCACTGTCATGGTGGTCAGGCACAAGGGTGACAAAAGTGACCCAGTCTCCCTACTGATGGGGCTGGGTACCGCCGGGGGCCTCTGTGTTCAGGGGCCACAGGATCACATGTAGGGGTGTCCTCTTTCATTCGGAGCTGCAGGTGGCAAAGGGCCCCGCATTTTGGGGGCTTAGGGCGGGAGTACGGCCCTCGGGGCTGGGGCCGAATAACTGCCTGAACTTCTTGCTCAGGCGCCTGACAAAGGACGAAGATCTCCGGCATCTGGGTGTAGGGAGGCCCTGCCCGGGGGTCCTGGGGGTGGTCTGGAGGTCCCGAGGGCTGCGGTCCCCTGTGTTCAGAGATGGCGTCAGGAGGGGGCTGCAGCATCAGCCTACGTCGGGGTCTGTCAGGTGGGTCCTCTCTGGATCCAGCTGCAGGGAGAAGAGCCCAATGGAAGTCACAGGGCCTCTCCAGTACTCCTCCAGGCTGGGAGCTCCCTCTGAGTCGTTGGTTGATGAGCAGGAGTCAGCACCTGACAGAGGAGTGGCTACCGGCTGTCTCCTGCCGTAGGACCCTGCTACTGGCCGTGGCCTTCTGGGGGCGTGGCTGCAGGCTGTCACTAAGGACCGGCTACTGGCCATGGCCTGGGGAGAGGAGCGGCTACAGGCTGACTCAGGGGCACCTTCAGAGCAGTTACTGGCCGTCTCCTGACGAAGGCAGGAGCGGCTACAGGCTGTCTCCTGTAGCAGGGTCGTGCAGCTACAGGCTGTCTCGTTGGGGGCACCTTCAGAGCAGCTACAGGCCATCTCCTGACGAAGGCGGGAGCGGCTACAGGCCGTCTTCTGCTTCCCTTGTGAACGGCTGTAGGCCGTCTCCTGGAGGAGGGTTGAGCGGCTGCAGGCCGTCTCGTTAGGGGCACCTTCAGAGCGGCTACATGCTGTCTCCTGACGAAAGTGGGAGCGGCTACAGGCCATCTCCTGTTTTCCTCCAGAGCGGCTGCAGGCTGTTTCCTGTAGGAGGGTTGAGCGGCTACCAGCCGTCTCACGGGTGCTGACTGAAGCAGGAATGACAGCTCCACCCCAATGTTGGTTGGAGTTGGCTCGCCCAGAAGGTAGTCTTGTATTCCTGCTATGGTGGCGGCGGGCGAGCCCTGGGTCACAGGGACACGCGGTCTGGGCGAACTTATGTAATGTTGCCCTGAGTCCCGGTGCGCTGTGGTGCTCCTCGGTGGGCTCCTTCTGGGGGTGTTAGGTCGCCCTCTGTGGCACTATGCTGCATTTTACATGGGTTTCCCTGGATCACTTTATTGTGAAACGGAAGCAGCCGCGGCAATCAGGTATACTGAACTTCATAAGTTCAAGTTCTAAACGGTCAGTTTATGTTTAGCAAATGCATTACATTGTAGAGGTTATTACTGCCAGTAATAATAAATGATAATGTCATGCTATGAACTCTACATAAGTGTAGGTGTATGCAGAAGCTGGAAGCCAATGATTGCTTAAGATTTTCCTTGTGATATATTTCAGGCTTTAGGTACCTGTGCTCTATGTGGCAACCATCACTGAAGTAAACTAATCATCACTGAACCAAGTGATGTATTTAACAGACGATGGATTTTCACAGACATTAGCGTTGAGTATGGTGAGCTGGGACTGCGGGACATGGGGTTAGTTGGAACAGTGGGCACTGCAATGCCAAATGCCAAGACATTTCCATTTTATGGTGCCCATTCAATGGCCCTGCCCCAACTTTACAAATGTTATCAATACTAGTTTTGTATAGAACCACGAATAATGCATGAAAAATGTGCAAATATGAAAGGGTAGCATTTTAACCTTTGTAGATTTTCAAGTTTGAAAATACAATATTTTGCCAATTTTCATCTCCCACAGTCAGTTTTAGAGGTAAAGGTCTACTTTTTTGGTGTGTGAAAGCTTCAATTGTTATAGCTTTTTGTGATTTATCCAGAAAATGCATTTTTACAGAACAATGGGACAATTGTCCCAACTCGCCCATCATTTTTTTTTTTTTTTACCCAGCGTGAGTCGGGACAACAATTTCATTTGTGATTTTCGCAAGGAAAAACTATTTTTCATGCATTATATACTACTATAGTTTACAGTTTGCTGTATTTATGGTGGTTTTAGGTGTCAACACGTAGATATTTCTCATTTTCTGGTTGCATGCATGCCCTTAAGAGAGAAAATACTGTGATGTGGATTAGGGCAAAAAATCATATATTGGTGTAGTGTTAAAAGTAGGGAAAAAGAGTTGTACAGTGAAATTTTGGGAAAGGAAAGGAACAGAGAAATGCAACTAGCCAGTTCGTGATTATATACTGTACTGTATACTGATGATTTTCGGCAGTATATCATTTGTGGACCTCTCTTATTAGCAGGAACTGTACCTTTTACAATGCAAGAGGTGGACAAAGCCTTTCATGATTATAAAAAGCATATTTCTCAGTGAAAATTTTCAGCATAAATAGCTACAGGCAACTTGGAACTCTTACCTATGGAATTTGTATAGTGCAATGCAGTGCGTCCTAACGTGCGAGGCGTGGAGAGGGGGTAGGTTTATGATGGAAGAGTTGTGAGGCAGGATGGGATTGGAGTGCATTGGTGTTGTGATGAGGAGGGGTAGATTGAAATGGTTTGGGCATGTGGGGAGGATGGGGGATGATAATGGGGTGCAGAAATTGATAAGTGGTGATGTTAGCGGTAAGGTTGCAAGAGTTTCACCAAAAGGACCTACACGTCTGGCACACAGGGTATGTAACACATAACGTTAAATGCATAAATTTAACGCATCATTTGTACTTTAGTAATTAGTATAGTAATTGTACTGGTGATAAGTCCAATATTTTATGAAATGAATGAAATATGCACATATTTGGTTGAAAGTTAACCAGTCACCTTAGAAGAATGGCATTTGCCTTTCTGTTACTAATGATTAAAATACTTTTTTTTTTCTTTCAGTCTTAACCTTGACTTCTGACTTTGACTTTTTAGCGGGGTCATGTCCTTTTATTGATACCCCGTTAGAAAGGTAAGTTACCTTACTCAAATAATATCTAAATTGCATTGCATTCTCAGATTTGGCTTGTCGTCGTACCTCGACTGGCGTCGGATAGCTCCTTGTTTAACCTGTTCGGAAGTGTGTGATTGTTTAAAGTTGTGTTTTTTTAGTATTCTGAGGTAATAAAAATTCAGCAAGATGGATGGTTTTGCCATATATCAGCCCAAATGGTGAAGTGCATTGTATTTTTATATTTCTCATGGTTAGTCATTGTGGCCCCCGCCCAATTATATTTCTGGCTGCGCCCCTGATATATATATATATATATATATATATATATATATATATATATATATATATATATATATATATATATATATATATACACACACACACACACTTAGAAGCATTTCTAACCCTTCATACAATCTACACATGGAAAGACAGGCTGACGAATGAGGATATAAAGGAGCGTTTTGGTGTTGATGTGGATGTGATAGAAAGCGTTATGAGGAACACACTGAGGTGTTTGGCCATGCGGAGAGGATGGAGGGTGAAGGACTGACAAAGTGTGTGTGAGTGAGGTGGAGGGAGAAAGAGGGAGGGGGAGGCCGAGGATGAGATGGAGGGATGGGGTGGAGAGGTATATGAGAGAGGGGGGGTGTGAGTTGGGAGCAGGGCAGTGAAATGGCGGGGGACAGGGCTACTGCGAGGCGATTTGTTTGCGGCCACCCCAAACGGGATTGAGGCGTCTGGCAATATATATATATATATATATATATATATATATATATATATATATATATATATATATATATATATATATATATGTGTGTGTGTGTGTGTGTGTGTGTGTGTGTGTGTACTGGTGTATGTACAGTATGTGTTTATGATATATATCATCATCATCATCATCAGCCGTTTCAGTATCCACTGGAGGACCGGCCTATCCCGACTGAAGTCGGGACGATACAGCCAGTGTATCTCTACCAAGTGGCTTAGGCTGTCTGGTAGATTGTATGAAGGGTTAGAAATGCTTGTAAGTGTAATGTAGTGATGGATTGGCTTTGGATGTGTGTGTAGTCTGTGAACCAAGTGTAATTGGCCCGCGCAAGCCAACTGGGTGCAAGCATACTTTATAGTAAATGACACTGGTTCAACCACAGCACCCCTTGTGTCCGCCAATGCAGTACGTGGCTGGGTGAACACTCTCAAAGTTCATTACCCTGGCGGGGCGTGAACCCTGGTTCACCCCTGTACGAAACACACACTGTACCACTGTACCACATATATATATATATATATATATATATATATATATATATATATATATATATATATATATATATATATATATATAATCCCATTGGAGCCCAGTGTCCTCAATATGGGACAGAACTGGGATTTTTCAAAATTCAATAAAGTAGGGAACTCCCGGGTAGGGATCTATGAGCTTCGCGACTATGAGCATAAAGGTGGACGGTGGTACACTTAGTACCCTCCCAGCACAGTGCCTCACGCAGGAACCCTGGGATCCAATGGGATATATATATATATATATATATATATATATATATATATATATATATATATATATATATCTATATATCTATATGTGTGTGTGTGTGTGTGTGTGTGTGTGTGTGTGTGTGTGTGAAAGTGTTTGTATATATGCATGTATGTGTGTATCTGTCTGTGTGTATATATATGTCTGGATATATACTGTATGTATATAAGTGTTATATATATACATATTTACATATATGGCCTTAATGACCAGAGGCTCCGGCCCCAATGGTCGACATGGCATTGATTAAAAAAAAGAAAAGAAAAGGCAGGTGCCAGTTGCGAAGTGGAAGTTATTGCTACGACACGTCCTTTCACGTGATGGGATATCCTGGATAATGGTGATCATTACATACATAGCCTGTTTTAGGTTTCAGTCACGTAACTTAATTCAGGCATTTCCTGTTAGATGATCGTTTGAAGAAGGGCGTCTTAATACTGCTTCTAGAGCCATAACTGGTCCTGACGTTTTCTGAAACATGACCGGTAGGTAGTTTAGTCCGTCCAAACTAATTTCGGTACTCACTATGCCTTGCACAATGGCTGTACAGGCGGTTGGTGCGATAAGACTCTCTTGCCTGACTACATGATGAGGGTGTAAGTTAGGAAATCCTCTTGATATCGTCAGATATAGGAATTTTCTGGAATAATTCGCCTCATCTTCACCTATCGGGAGAATAGTAGATAGCTAAGCCACTGATGTTAGCAAGTCATACCAAGGATGGTGAGTGTGATGATGAACATTTCAGTTATCTCGACCTGTTTAACCTATTACCTGTAAAAGGAGTCTAAATCTATTACAAGAGCCTGTAAATCACTTGTTATGGTAGATGCTGTATTAGTTGCATCTATGTTCGTCTGTTTGGTATGGGATCGTAATTTATTCCGGTATGTGTAAATTTCTTTCAGTATATTTTCATCGTATGTATGTGGTAGGTGGGGGCGCCCATCATCCACTCACTCAATGTTGAGTGATGCCATATGAGCTCTACACTGAGTGACAAGCCAAATGGTTTCCTGTTCTCAGGAAACCATTTACTACGCTGGGTGGTAACCATATAACCGGGGTTTCTGCCGGGGTTAAGTGTCCCCCAGATTCCCTTATCTAAATTCACTTAACCCGTACCATCCTAGGCATTTTTGCAAGTTTATACCCACCAAATTCCGGACCAAAAACGGAAAAACATTTTATTGCATAAAACAATCCAGAAGGACATATAAATCAAGGAAAAGCAAAAAAGGGTACTCCTTATAGGAGAAATAAGTGCAGGATGACCGTCCATCCTGTTTCTAGCCCAGTTTCCCAAGCCATGAGCTACGTTCTCCCACCCAGCTGGGCGGGATGAGAGAGAACGGGGGGAGGGGGGGAGGAGGCAAATAGGGGAATCCCCGTTCTCAATATCCTTCTCCACTGGCTCATATTCCTCCCCAGAAGAGTCATCCAAGTCTTGCTCTTCTATAGAATCACTAAATGAAGGGACAAAGGGTCCATGTGACAGTTTCAACTGCCTCCTCCAGCCCAATGAGGCGGAAAAATGGCGTGACTTCCGCAACATTCTAAGACTGTGACGGACAGTGGAACACTGATGTTACTCAGCCATGCAGAACCAAACTCAGTGCTACAAATGCTTGTGCACAATGTTGCCAGTACATTAAGCTACTCCTTAGCAAAAATTAACTAGACTGAAGCAGTTAGAGATGCTCCACAACACTCAAATTTTGCTGTCAGCACCATCACGTCGATGAGATTACTCGAGACGTTTTATACTGTCGGCACAATGCCGACGGCGGGATTGTACGGGTTAATCATGGCAGTCATTTCAGAGAGCTTCAGAGGGTCCAATACCTGCCCAGGTCACCAACCAAATGGGCAGACTCGCATGGCCATATGGAATGTGAGAGGTGTTAATGAGGAGAGCAAGATGGTAGAAATGGTGAATGTGTTCAAGACTGCGAGATATGATGTGATGGCATTGTGTGAAATGATGAAAGGGTGCAAAGTGGAAGAGTGGGAGGTTGTGAAATGTGTAAGATCAGGAATAAATGGGCGAGGAAGGTGTATGGAAGGGGTTGCTTTCTTGATGAATAAGGTGTGGCAGAATGGAATGGAAGACTAAAATGTGTCAACTCGAGGTGTATATGTATGTCAAGTTCAAGTCTAAGAGGGTGAAAATGGCAGTAATTGTAGTGTACGCACCATGTGAAGACAGGAGTGAGAGAAAGAAAGACAGGTTTTGGGATGAGCTGGGTGAAGTAGCGGGAGAAATGCCCAGGAGCTTATAAAGTCAGAGTGATGGGGGATATGAATGGAAGAGTAGGCACTGGTCCTGAGGATGACATAATGGGTTGTTATGGAGTACCAGGAGAAAATGACAATGGAAAGCGACTAAAGGATATGTGTCAGGAGAGAAGGTTGTGCATTTGTAACTCGTATTTCAAACATAAAGATGCACATAAATATACATGGTATAAACAGAGATCGTGTTGAAAGAAGCCTGATTGATTAAGTGCTTGTAGAGAGATCGATGATGGGAATGGTTGCTGATACGAGGGCCGTGGGAGGAACGATGTGGAGGTCTGTCAGATCATATGATTGTGGCATGCAAGATCAAGCTGAGAGGAGTGAGGTGGATCAAGAGAGAGAGGAGCAGTCAGGGAGAAAGATTGAAAGTTGAGAAGCTGAGGATCAAAGAAATGACAGATGACTGCAGGACCAAAATAGAGGTATTAGAATCAGTGAACTGGAATGAAATGGATCTGGACAACCTGTGGAATGCATATAAGGATTGCTTAATTAGGAATGCTAAAGTGGTGTGTGGTGTGGCAACAGTAACAACAAAGAAGAAAGGTACGGCATGGTGGGATGAGGAGGTTAAGAGAGCAGTGAAGGAAAAGAGGAAGAAGTGGCTAAAGTGGTTACAAGATAGGGGTGTAGTTAAAATAAGAAATGAGTACACTGAGAGCAAGAAGCACATAAAGAGCCTAGTGAAGAGGAAAGAGAAGGAGGTAAATGATGATCTGGGAAGAAAAATGAATGCGAACTACTCTGAAAATAGGAAGTTATTCTGGAAAGAGGGGTGGAAATGTAGAAGTGAAAGCGGAAAGAGATGTGATGGTATGAATGACGCTGGTGGTAGATTATTAACCCATGGAGATGAAGTAAGGACCAGATGGAAAGAATATTTTGAAAGCCTAATGAATGAGAATAGAGAAAGCAGAGCGACTGTAAACATGATTGGTTTTGGGGGCGTACAGAGAAGGAATGCAGTGCCAGGAGACGTGACACTTGCACAGGTGAAGAGTGCTGTGAAGCGGCTGAAAAATGGGAAAGCACCTGGGGTTGATGAGGTGTTTGCTGAGATGCTTAAGTGTAGTGGAGAGAGTGGAATGAAGTGCTTGTTGAAGATATGTGAGAAGGCATGGATGAGTGAAACTGTGCCTGCAGAGTGGAAAAAGGCTGTGATTGTACCCCTATACAAAAATAAATGTGAGCTAAATGAGTGCAAGAATTATCGTGGCATAAGTTTATTAAGTGTGGTAGGGAAGGTATATGGAAGAATTATTATAGAGAAAGTAAGAGAAATATCAGAAGTCCTAGTGAGTGATGAACAGGGTGGCTTTAGGAGTAGCAGGGGATGTGTAGATCAAGTATTTGCAGAGACAGGTAGCAAAGAAAGCTTGTGAGAAGGACCATAAGGTGTTTGTGGCATTCGTGGATCTGGAAAAAGCATACGACAAAGTAGACAGAGATGGATTGTAGAAAGTTTTGCGCATGTATGTTGTAGGCTGTAAGCTGCTAGGTGCTGTCAAGAGTTTTTATGATGGTAGCGATGCATGTGTAAGGGTTACTGGGCATGTAAGTGAATGGTTCATGATCAGTGTGGGCATGCAACAAGGTTGTGTGATGTCCCCATGGTTGTTCAATATATAAATGGATGGGGTGATGAAAGAAGTAAAAACACGAGTAATGAAGGGATGGCGTTGGTAATGAAAGGTAATGGATGGATTATCTGAAATTTGTTGTATGCTGATGATGCAGTACTGCTTACAAGTACCAGGCAAGAACTTGGTAGACTAGTGCAGAGTTTTACTGATGTCTGTGAGTGTTGCGCCTTGAGAGTAAATGTAGAAAAGAGTAAAATGATGGTTACTGAAAGAGAAGGTGACTCCCAGTGTGATGTTACAGTTAATGAAGAGAGATTGGAATTGGTGAGAGAGTTCAAATACTTGGGTACAGTGATAGAAAAGAGAGGGAAATGTGCAAAAGAAGTCGAAAGTAGGGCGACACAAGGAAGAAAAGTAGCTGGTGTAATGCAGGCCTTGATAAGAAATAGAGGCTTGAATGTTGCACCTGGACGAGGCTTACATGAGGGAGAGTTGATGCCAACTTTATTGATGTGAGACTATGATGTGGCATGAAAATGAAAAGTCAAGAGTAGGAGCAGTGGAGTACAGAGAGTGAATAGGATATGAAATAATGTGATTCGTGAAAGGTGTGGAGTGAGGAAGACGGTGGACACCAGAATCGAAGAGAGTGTAGTGAGATGGTATGGTCATGTGGAGAGAATGGATAACAATAGAGTGGTGAAAATTGTATATCTGAGTGAATTTGCAGGAGGGAGGAGGAGAGGTAGGCCAAGGAGAAGGTGGAAAGATATGGTGGATGAGTGTTTGAGGAAGAGAGGTTTGGGAGTTGGTGAGGCTAGGGAACTAACAAGAGATCGAGCTGGCTAGATGAATGTTGTGAGGAGAAGTGCATGATAAGGGATTTTGGCACCCCTTTTAACATGGCAGCGTCCAAATTAACTCAATCGGATACGTTTATGTGAAGTTACGGATGTGGTGAATGGTTTTGGCAAATCTGATAGAGCCAGGATTCTGGGGGCTTGAATAATGAGTGAATGGAAACATGGCCCATTGGATTGGGCAAGTTTGGGCTGTCTGGACATTGCTACTCCTCAGCCTGCCATTGGGTGGGAAAGGAGGTCCGAATGATGATGATGATGATGTACTGTAGGCTTTTCAGTCGTCCATTGTTTTATAAATACAAGCTAAATTTCTTTTTAAGTGATCAGTTTGAGTTTGTTTCTCTTTGTCACTCAATAGTGACTTAATATCTTACTGGTTAGTCTCTTAATTACCCTGCATGAGCCCTCAAATTTCGGTGACAGTTTATTGTCTCTAGTGTGAATGATGCCATAGACATTGTCACGTATGTTGGTATTTGATTTTACTGCCTTCTTATTAAATGATTCCGTCATTTCTTCCTAGAACATCGTTAAAAGTTTCTTTAATTTTCTATGAATCTCTTGGAATTCAGGTAAACTAAGTTTAGGATAATCGTCATAATTGTATATAGGCTTTTGCTTGCCTTCCAGTATCTTGTATGGGAGACGTTTGTCTGTCCAATAAATAATAATTGATTAGCTGATTGATTGATAGATTAATTGAATATAATTAACCCATTCACTGCGTCAGTGTTTGTTTACATGTACATCCCATGTGCGGCAGTTTTCAAATACTTAGAAAAAAATATTAGAAAAAGAATAACATTGTTAAAAGATAAAGAAAAAATCCCGAGTTCAATGGTATATAACACAATATAGCAAACAAAAAAGTTACCTCTGAAACAGGTCCGTGAATTAATAAACATTCCCTGTGCAGGACTGCCATGTGAACGATGTGTTATGGTTGCACTGATTCATCAGTGCCAATCTTGCGATCAGATAAGATGTAAATCAGCATCTGAACCACCACAGTCATCACCTAACAGCGTATCACTATCATTACTACACTCATCCAAATTTTTCATCCAATATTTGCTTGGGCTACTGCTAGCAGTGGCATGGAGAATATTTCGTTCCAGTACCTTTGGTATTTTGTAGGTAACTGAGCTGAGCTCTGCTCCTCGTAAAAATGCATAATCTATGTATGACAATATTCAATAGGGTACCATGAGCTGCTAGCTGACTTATTTCATGCCATTTCTGACAGTGGAATTTTTGAAAGCAGGAAAATCATATATGATACAGCCACAGTCAGAGCTATTTGGATTCAGATATCATAAATGATACAGCTGCAGCCAATGAGTTAAAACCTGGCGGCGAAACTACCAGAGTCATATACCACCGGACAACAAGGTAAAAGATGCTGCAAATATAAAGTGCATATTCAAAATAAAGTTAATACCCATTAGTAGGAATGAAACACTGAAATTAATGAAAGTATAAAATATCAGTTACTTATAATAATGGAATGAGGCCCGCCTCCTGAATAAAATTAACCCCTTCTTACACATGGACGTGTTCGTCGTCATTAGGGTGTGGCTGCACCCATACTCATTGATGCTTTTGTCGTCATTAAAGCATAAAAGCTTTAGTCAGAGAAAAAGTTTTCAGCCGATCGGCGTAATTTTTGGAGGCGTCATAGCTTAGCTGCTGCTCATCAAAAGTAATGAGTTGGCAACTGTGGGTCCCAATACCGGCAAGAGAGCAGACACGTTATTCAGTACCAAATGAGCTGTGAGTGGGCGAGGTACTGTGCAGTTTGACCCTTTAAAGATGTTTCACTACACCAGTAGTGCTTGTGTATATTGTTTGGGCACTGTTGTGATTAGATTTCATATTGGCAATAGGAAATTTGGTGTTTGTGAAACACTCCTGGTCGTTATCAGCCATTGGCCCAATGAAGATTGTGCTACTGTTTCTAATCAACTACACTGCCTCTACCCTGCACCAAATGTGAGTATTCAACTATAAAAATAGTGACAGTGAATCATAAGAATATAGTGTGCATATCTAGTATACAAGGAATTCGTGAAATACGTGTAGTAGCTCAGAGGAAGGCAGGAAACTGCCCTACAGTCATGACATGGAGTGGGTACATTGTAGTTTTTTACATTTTTCTCGAAAACTATGAGGCATAGGAGAACCGTTGTGGTCTCAATTGAAAGTGAATGAAATTCTGCATAGGATGATAAAATAAAAACATAACAGTGGCAAGAAAAGTTTTTCACTAGAGGTTCCCGAGAAAAAAACTGTTGTCTATCGGATATGGGTTTTACTTTTTTGCTTATTTCTCGAACACCATACCTCATATCAAACTGGGACCTCAAGCATTCGAAAGCTAATAAAATTCTCTTTCCAGTGATGGTACAACATGTAGAGATCGATAAGTAAACATTCAACTTATGATATTGAGAAGTAAGCTCTATGTTCCTTAATGTTTATTCCCACAGCCGTAATGTAGGTATAGTGTTTTTTTTTTTTTTGCTTATCATGTAGAACAAACATCAAAGAATAGGAATATGTGGGTTTTGTGGCAAATAAATATGTTTGGGTGGTGAAAATATGCCAAGAATACACTTTTTTTGGAGTGTGCGGTGGCCGGGGTGGAGGGGAGAAACGCTGATGTGTCATAGAACACAAAACTTAAACTCTTAACTGCATGTGAAAGGGTTAAGAACATAAGTAAAATCGTTGGAGGCTCCTCCAAGTATCAAGGACAGACAGTAGGCATCATTTGCCTCCTTATGCCTACGGCAGAATCTCTGACGTAGGTCCCCCAGACCTGGACACTCGACCAGCAAGTGATGGACAGTAAAGGTAACATGGCAATCATCACAATACAGTTGAGTCCCACCACTCATCAGGAACCCATGCGTAAGCAGAGAGTGCCCAATGTGAAGCCTGGCAAGAGCCACCTTCAATTGCCGAGGTATGGAAGGGAAGACCTTTGGGATAATCACTCTCTGAAAGTTTTTTTTTAGTTTATTATGAGCAACACCATCCCAGTGTCTCTACCAACATGTATGAATTGTGTACTGCAAGTAAGGTGTTACATAAGAAGCAGGAAGCTGGTATTCAGCTGGGGGCTGTTGAGAAGACACAGCTTTAGTTAACCCCTACACCGCGGGCTTGTTTACCAATGACTTGCGTGTGTCGCGGGGTTATTTGGGCTCCGACAGACTCTCAAAAAATATTTGCCAAAAATCAGTTATTAGCCCTAGAATAATAAAATTACATATGCTTATGGCACATACCTTCAGCTTTCTCCTGGAATGATTGTTGAGCCTTCGTCTGTTACCGTAGGACTTGTGGAGACCTCTGAAGTAGGGTAACGAAGTCTCCACTTTACACTTCCCGACAACCCGTAATATGATTACCACAGCCAGATACAAACACTATAAACACTATTCTACAATTTTCAAGTAGTTTGGGATCCATACTAAAAAAAAAAAACACTGTGAAAGCAATGGAAATTACGAGCGCGTCTGATCGTCGCACTGGCACTAGTTCGCTTTTGTTACTCTGTCATTTATTATTCATAAAACCCCTCACACTTTATATTTCTATTACTATATAACACTTATATATGTCTACAGTCTTTATCCATAAGTTTCCTTCAGTAGTATTAGTTTATTGTCACTGTAGAGATTCAATTTCTTTCAGTAAAATACGTAGCATTCACTTTCTCGTCCTGTATACTGGCATTGAGAGTGAGTGTCACTTTCATCTTCACTCTCATAACTCATAGCATTCAGACATGCTAGAGTGAAACTTTCACTTTCATTACTCCTAGGGTATATACTCGTATTCTTATAATACTACTCATTTACATTTCTATTTACGTTCTCTATTTTATTTACGTTATTTACATTTCTATTTTATTTACACTGTGTTGTGCACTGTCACTTGAAATAACTTATAAAGCTATTTTCCATTGTTCACGTATATTTACATTCATTACTTTCACTTGCTGTTTACACATTATTTACACATTATTTACAATTCCACTTGCACTGTTTTACTCAATAGAAAGCTTGTAGTCACTCTTTTATCAATTGTCAGCCCTTTACCTCATTCCACACGAGGTTTAGTAGGGGGTAAAGGTCACAGGGCCATTTGCATGGGGGTGAAAAAAGGCCTTGAAGTCAGCAAGAAGAAACATACGTACTCTCACTTCGGAAGATGAGAGTAAACTGATAACGGAGGGCCAGCGTGGAGGCCTGCTTTAGGGGTTATTCAGAGTTACCAATATTGGTTCTTGAAACAGCTAAGTCTAGCACTGATATGATTGGCAGGAAATCTAGACAATACATTATAAATTTGGTAGTTCCAGGTGAATGTAAATATCACTTAGGCTTCTCCCTTCCCTCCTTACATGTATATTTATTACGAAAATAGATTAGAGGCCTACTTAGGAGATATATATTCAGAGCTACCAATGTTATATCTTGAAACAGCTTTGTCTAGCACTGATATGATTGGCAGGAAATCTAGACAATACATTATAAATTAGGTAGTTCCAGGTGAATGTAAATATCAATTAGGCTTCTCCCTTCCCTCCTTACATGTATATTTATTACGAAAATAGATTATACGGCATATTTCAAGGGGAAAAAAACAGCGAAAATTAGCGAACGAGTGCACGTGAGGTGTTGTCAGGTGATGATTAGCCAATTCCAGGTGTATGGCACTCTCACTTACCTTATTTCTTTCTTATATATATTATTTGGTATAAGAATAGGACATAGGGCTTATTTCAATGGATGAAATCAGTGAAAAATTCCAGGGAAGATTTACTTAGCGTAGCACGGCCGGGCAGGCGAGAGGATAGGGTAATGGAGGGGGGGTAGGGAGGGGAGTCAAGAACGGGGAGAAATGGCTAAATTGTCAACAATGGATGGGAGTACAGATGAGATTAGGAGTGCTGACTAGTGTTGGACATTGGCAGTACTGATAGATGATACAAGCCCCCGCTTGGAAGCCCGGGTGAATTCAAAATAACACAGAATCACAAAAGCGACGACCCGCGGTATGATCCCTTGCTCCCAAGCGTCACGAAAGTGACGCCCCGCGGTTAAGGGGTTAATGTATCTGCCCTCTCATTGCCCACCATACCAACATGTGCAGGAACCCAATAGAAGTCCACGTGATGGACACGACAGCCAAGAAGAAAAGCTACTTTATAACTGATAAAACCAATGGATGGAATGCATTAAAAAAAAAAAAAAAAAAAAACAGTGCAGAGCACTACAGGAGTCACTAAAACTCACAAACACTGATTGAAGGAGAGTAAAAATGATTTGGAGAGCATATAAAATCGCAGTCAGTTCCGGTGTATACACTGAAGTAATATCAGGAAGGATACCGCACCTACTAAAGGAAGGGAGGACAACACCAAAGCCTACTCCAGTATTAGTCTTAGACCCATCAGTATAGACGGGGACAGAACTCTCCTGAGTTGAGGCATGTTCTATAAAGAGAGAGAGGGACACCTGAGAGAGAAGTGAGCCCTTTTTACCAATAATGGACCTGGACCTACAAAATATCACACGAGAGAGTAGTTAAAAACTCACCCTTGGGATCCGATGTGGACAAACTGCCAGTCTCAGAACAAAGAGGGCTAACATAACTGACCGGACCCTGTAACCGTAGGGATTCAGAAAACTAGTACGGCTGTAATAAACTGAAGCTCAGGAATCTTGGGAGATGATGGCACAAAAAACTGAGTCCGGAATGCGGTGAAGACAAGCTCAGCACCTCATCATCAACGACTGGCATTGCAAATCCAAGGGGAGTACACCAGCATCCACCAACAAACTTCCAATTGAGGATGACCTGAATGCCCCAGTTGCCAGACGTACAACAGCATGATGAACAGAATTTAACAACTGGAGATGGGCATCTCTTGCAGAGGAGTAGACGTCACACCCATATACAAGTTTAGGAAGAATAAGAGACTTATGCAAGATGAGGAGGGTCTGACAGTCATCACCCTAAGAGGTGTGAACCAAAATCCTCAAAAGACTCAAAGCTTTAACCCGCCCTGTCCCGTCGACGTATGGGTATGTTACAACATTTTGCATTTGCCAGTCCCGATGACGTACTGGTATGTCGTCCAATTGCAAGGTCCCTAATTTGCACAATTTTCAATTTTTGTGCATGATTTTTCGTATGTATACACGGGACACCTTCCTCTATTCCTCTACAAGATGCCAAGAAGGGACAATGCCTTACACCGCATAACCTCCCCCCTCCCCCCCTCATGCCATTGTCTTGGCAATTCACCTGTTACCAGTGACCTGGCCAGTAAAGACATTCAGGGCCAGAGTGATTCCCCAATCGATTTCAATGTGGAGGACAAAGTTTACATAGCATTAGAGGAAGAAACAGTCAGAAATAATGATCAGGTAATGTGGCAAAAGAAGGTCAGGTATGGTGATGAGTTAGTGAGTGAAACAATGCTTATAATGCCTATATTACTGTTTGAAAACCAATATACTCTCGTACTACATATGAATTCGTACCAAGTAAATAAATAAATACCGTTTATGAGTGGTGTGAAATAGTTACCCTCCCATAGAACTCGATTTCTTTGGTGCCAGCCTGTTAGAAAACCCGGTCAGGTAAGGAGGTACTGGTACCTGGATCGAGTATTTTAAACCTCAGGTGAGCGATTTCTCTATGAATTTTCGATGTTTCTCACCAAAAGCGGAGGTTTTAGCCAAAAAAAAAAAAATCGAAAATACCTTGGGATTGGGGGGTGTCAGAGGTGCAAAATAGTTCGGAACGTGACGGGTTAAGACAAGCTGCCTTAACAGAACGAATATGAGGAACCCAAGTTAATTATCTTCCAAATAGAAGGCCCCCAAACCTCGTCTCTCCTGCACAGGATATTCTCTGACCACAGAGATACAAGTCAGGGTGTGGGTGAACATCCAGAAGACAACAAAAATGTATAGCCAGTCTTTGTTAAAGAAAGGTGGAAGTCGTGAGACGTTCCCCAGTCAGAAATTCTATTAAGGACCAGCTGCAACTTCCTCTCTATCACAGACATTCTAGATGCCATGAAGGAAATTGAGAGGTCATCGACATATAGTGGGCCTCATACACCATTAGGAAGTACACTGATTACGCTGATGATGGCCACAGCAAAGAGAGTAACATTAAGGTATTCCATCTTTTAATGCATGGGCATTAGAAAGAACTCCTCCCACTCGGACCCTTAATTAATGGTTAGATAAAACTGCTGAAGGAAAATAGGCAAGCGCCCATGAAGACCAAATTCATGAAGAGAAAGTAAAATGTAATGACAACAGACAGTGTCATATGCCTTCTCCAGATCGAAGAAGACCTTGACCTGGTGTTGGGTAGTGGAGAAAGCTTCACAGACAGAAGATTCCAAGGAGAGTAGTGCATCAGAGGTAGATTGCATTTTTCCAAAAACATACTGGGCAGGGGATAAGAAGTCACCTCTTTCCAAAAACCACACAAGACTAACATTAACCATCTTTTCCAGAACTTTACATATACAAGAAGTTAGAGAAATAGGACAATAATTCGTTGCCTGTTGGTGGTTCTTACCTGGTTTGGGGATGGGGATAACTACAGCAACACCCCAGCAAGCTGGAAACACACCAGAACACAAGCTCATATTAAATAACGAAAGCAAAAATGAGGGTGAGTCATCAAACAGGTGACGTAAAAAGGCATAAAGAATATCATCACAACCAGGAAAGGAATCATAGCACTGCAAAAGAGCCACCTGGAGTTCAGGAACAGAAAAGGTAACATTGTAAGACTCTTTCCCAGATGGGGCAAAACTGAGACCACGAGAATCTGGGTGCCGACAGTGGCAAGCTGAAGGCGTATCTGCATTCTCCTATGACATACTGGCAAAATGATCAATAAGCAACTCTGCAACAGTGAAAGAATCAGTCATAGTTCCACCTGCTGCAGATAAAACAGGAGGGGAGGGTATAGTAAATTTTCCTGAAAATTTCCTTACCCAGTTCCACACCTGAGTGAGGGAAGTCCTCGAATTGATAGAGGAAACATAACTTCCAGGATGAATGCCTAGCCTTCTTTAAAACCCACCTCATATGAGCACATGCCCTCTGATAGGCCATCAAATACTGGGGATCCCCACGGTGATGATGAAGTCGGGAGAAAAAGACTTGTTTGGCTCTCACTGTGGAACTGCAATTAGTGCTCCATCAAGGAAACGGACGTTGAGGAAATTAATCCCTCGTTCTTGGGACAGATAATAGGACCGCTAAGTGCAACACGTCACTGAAATATGACACTGCCTCAGTAATACAGCCAAACTCATTGACAGAAAGGGAAATAGAACTTAATTCCCTGAAACGTGGCCATTCAGCCTTATCCAGAAGCCAGTGAGGAAGACGAGGCTGAGGTCCACCTGCACTAGCAGTTAAGAGTAATGGAAAATGGTCACTGCCATACAGGTCTGGCAACACATCCCAGTTAAAATAAAAAACAGCATCAGCTGAGCATAAGGACAAATCGATGGCAGTAGAAGGAGTTCCTGTCTGACTATGGAAATGAGTCGTTCTATTGGAGTTAACTAAAGAGCCAACATTACAGCCTGAAGGTTGGCCTCACTGTTACCCCATAGTGGATGGCGACCATTCATATCTCCTAGTAATAGAAAGAGAGAAGGAAGGCCATGAATAAGGCATTCCAGATCCGTAGCACTAGGAGGAAGATAAAGACTGCACACTGTATACTGCCAACATAAAAACATCCTGACAACAACTCCTGCAGAGGACCAGAAATATCCAGATGACTGTATGGAATGTCCTGGTGAAGGAAGATAGCAGCACCTCCATAACGACCTTGTCCCGGCACAGGATCAGAATAAAAAGCATGGTAGCCAGAAGGACCAGAAGGAATAGCATAACTAACCATGGTGTCCTGGATACACATGCATAGACGAGTAAATTGAGAGACTAAATGACACAGTTCATCATAGCTAGCACGTAAACTCTGACTATTCCACTCGATGATAGAGCCCATAGTGGAGGGGAAAATGATTAAATGTGGGACTGTATACCTGAGATGCGAGCGGGTTTGGAATGATGCTTAGGAGGGCCCTTGGGAAGAGAATGCCTAGCACCAGGAGCATGCACCCTATGTTGAATGTCCATGGGCAAACGTGAGGACGAGGAAGAGGAGTGTTTTACAACACTCTTCCTCTGAGGTGGAATAACACCCGGCTTGGAACGTGGTTTGGAGGCCACCTTGGGTGTCATGGGACAGCCAGTGCCACCATTCCTCAGAAGTGGAAAGAGTGTGTACAGGATTAGAACCCTGTGAGGATGACATTGAATGTTTCAGAACTGAAGCACCAACGGTCTGTCCAACATCATCTTCAGGTGTGAACCTGATCACAGGTGAACCATCAGGTGCAGCTTCCACCTGGCTAGATCCCTCAGCCTCTGAGGCAAAGGGAACAGGAGAGAGATCGATACAAGGTTCAACGACAGAGACCTTAGGTGGCCGATCTTCAGGTTCAGAGGACTCTGAAGAATTACAGTGACGCTTGCTGGGTACAGAAGGAGCCTCATGCACACTGGACAAAGCGGAAAAGGAAAGATCATGGAAGTGCACAAACCATCAGCCACTGAAGTGGAGAAAGAAACAGTTGGACCAGTGGGTGGGCAAGCACCATTCTCACATGTGTTACTAATTCCAGGGGTAGCATCTGGCAAATCAGTAGTTAGGGAAGTGGCCACTGTAAAGGGTCATGGCAACTTCTGGGACACAGAATGACACATAGGTGGCCCAGAAAGAACAGAAGCATAAGTAACCCCAGGCTGAAAGAAGAGATCTGGGCCCTCCTATTTGCTTTTGGAAAGGAAACCTTCTCACTTGTGCGAATCCTCAAAACCTCCTTATCCAGGCAGTAGTGAGGACAGTTTTTAGAAGATGCAGCATGAGGACCCCCACAGTCATAGCATTTAAGCGGTCCTGGGCAATCACTGGTATGACTTGATCTGCCACAGGAGACACAGACACCAGGAAGGCCAACAAGTGCAAGCCGGCAAAATCTGCTAACATGGCCATACCCCTAACAGCGGAAACACCGCTTTGGGTCAGAGCATAACGTTTCATAGAAAGATAAGGCAAGCAGTTTCACAGGTGCAGGCAATGTTAAGCAGTCAAAGGTCAGAACACCAGCAATCTTCTTCTATACCGGGTTAACATTTACAACACCGGATGAACCTAGTTCTTCCAATAACCATGACTCAGGGTATCGGAGGAGGTCCCGGAAGTTAATGACCCCCTTACACTGGTTAAAGGTGGCATGAGGTATACAGGACATACTGTGACCAGAAACGGAGGTTACAGTCTGGAGACACGAGCTCTCTTCTGCAGAGGAAACCTCAGTTAGGAGGCTATCATCCCTTTGGGTAGGAATCACTGGTTCACGGCCACAGGCAGAAACAATGGCACGGTGCAGATTGAAGATGTCACTATCCAGCACTGAGCTCCCTGCAGAGGGTTTCAACATTAGATACTTCATGAAGTTTTCCTGTACTGTGTCTTTTGGGCCAAATGATGGAGCCAAACCAACCCGGTGGGACTTCCTCCCAGTCCCAGTTGAGTGCTGGGGCATAGGAGGGAAGTCCCCAGGGGGCTGAAAAGGCTCCAGAGTGGCAATAAGGTGCGCAGAGTCTGAAAAATGGGCGGGGACAGATGTGTTGTCATCAATAGGAGTTTTATTTAAAAGTGTCATACGGTAACCAACAAAACTTCGTTACTCCACCCCCTCACCCACCATGGAGCCCCACAAGGGGAAGTCATAAGCCAGGGATAACATCACGGGCAACCCCAGAGGTAACGGGAGAGTATACGTGGGTATCCACTGGGGGAACCAGACAAGGATGACTCCAGGATGAGAGGAGCCACCAGGCCCCCCAGCGTACACTTGACCCTAGCCAATGCATGACCAGCTGATTGACTTGGTCGAGCCAACCAGTCTGCCCATCTAACCAGAATAAGGGACAAAGAGATGTATTGTTAGCTGCAATGTGCAGTGTGCAGCACCTCTCAACTCCCAGGACTCCCATCTCCCAGCATTACGGGATGCCATGCACGGTAAACACGTGGGGAGACAGTTCCGCCCTAGATGGCAAATGGGCAGGGACTAACATCACCAACAGGCCTCCTCCATCAGTGATAGAGGGTGCTTGCTTCATGAGGCCGACAAATGCCGAGCCCCATAATGGTAGGAAGGCCTTCAAAGTAGGTGGAACTGCTGGCCATGCTTCAAGCCCCACCACCACCACGTCAAGCGAGAATCTTCTCCCGGAGCCTCCCCTCTTTTCATATTTTTAGGAGAAATATTTACTTTGGTGTTACCTCAGGTATGTAACTTGTGTCAACTGACAAGTTAGCTATATGTACTACTCTCTTTGATGCATACAGTTCTTTGTAAAATTCAACTCTCTTCACCATCTTATCTCTGCATTTAATGACTTCATCATTTTTGTCTTTCAGTGATGTGATTTATTGCTTTCCTATTGCCACTTTACTTCGGACCTGTTTCAGACTTTTTCCAATTTTGACGGTTTCTTTGATCTGATCCATGTTTTTCTTTTTGCCTCTCTTTGTCTCTTGTTGATAAGGTTATTTAACTCCACTCGTTCTATTTCATCTTTGTTTTTACTTTCTTTTTCTTTCTTTTTTTTTCATAAGCTCGAGTATCTTTTCTGAATACTTCTTGGCTTTGGCTGTATTAGGTTTTCGCATTGACTCTGCTGATTCTCTTACCACATTGTTAGTCTGTCATTCAGCTCATGCAATAGTACTTAAAGCCTGAAATCAGTTTCTTATTTCCATCTGAAAGGCTGGTTTGTTTTCATTTACTTTTATTGGGGATATCATTTTTTTCTTTATCATCTTTCTTTCACTTCTAAAATAGAATCTGGCTGTGCAACTCACCATTCTCTGGTCACTTCGTATATTTACTTTGTTGATAACTAACATTTGTGATCGTGTTATTCTTATCTGCTATAATGAAGTCGATTTCATTCTTTGTTTCTCCATTTGGGCTTCTCCCGGTCCACTTTCTCCCTGTTCTTTTGAAAAAGAATGTGTTCATTATTCTTCTGTTATACATTTCAGCAAAGTTTACCACCATTTCTCCCCTTTCATTCCCTTCTCCCAATCCAAATTTTCCCATACATGCTTCTCCATTTTTGTTCTCCCAACTTTTGCATTAAGTCATCCATGAGTATAGTATATGTGGTCTTTTCGTCTTCCATAATCTGGAACATGTCGTTATAGAATGTTTCTATTTCTTCATATGAGCTTTGAGAAGTTGGTGCATATACTTGTATTACTACCTATCTATCTATCTATTGTCAGACGCCTCAGTCCCGTTTGGGGTGGCCACAAACAAATCACCTCCAAGTCGCCCTGTCCCAGCCATTTCACTGCCGTGCTCCCAACTCACACCCTCCTCTCTCATATACCTCTCCATCCCATCCCTCCATCTCATCCTCTGCCTCCCCCTCCCTCTTCCCCCCTCCACCCCACTCACATACACTCTCTTCGTCAGTCTTTCACCCTCCATCCTCTCCACATGGCCAAACCACCTCAGTGTGTTCCTCATAACGCTTACTATTACATCCACATCAACACCACAACGCTCCTTTATATCCTCATTCGTCAGCCTGTCTCTCCATGTGACTCCACAGGCTTCTCTTAAATAACTAATTTCCACTGCTCTCACTCTTGACTTGTGTCCTTCCAACAATGTCCAAGCTTCTCTTCCGTACGTTAGAGTTGGTATCACAATACTGTCATGAAGTAACTTTTTCACTTCCATGCTCACTTCCCTGTTTCTTATCACTGCTTTCAAAGAACCAGCAACCTTTCTTCCCTGCTGTACCCTTTCAAGCACTTCACCCTCCAAACCTCCATCCTTACACATCACACTACCCAAGTACTTAAACGTACTCACATTTTCCAATTCCTCTCCATCGAACCTCGCTGTACGTTCACTGACTTCACCTCTCTCAAAGACCATCACTTTACTCTTCCCTACATTCACCTTTAGATTCCGTTTCTTACACACTCTCTCAAACTCATCCACCAAGCCTTGCAGCTCCCCTTCGTCTTCACTCAACAACACAGTATCATCTGCAAACAACAGTACAAGGAGTTTCCAAACACTATCCTCTCTCACCAGGGCCACTCCAACATCCACTACCCTACCTTGTACCTCTTTTATTACCCCATCCATGTACAGATTGAACAACCATGGAGACATGACACATCCCTGTTTCAAACCAACTTTCAAAGAGAAAAATTCACTTAGTTCACCATCCACACGCACTGCAGCCTTTGCACCATCGTACATACTCTTCACAGCATTGAACAACCTCCCATCTACTCCATATATTCTTAACACTTTCCACAATCCTTGTCTATCCACCCTGTCATATGCTTTCCCCAAATCCATGGAAGCCGCATACAACTTCTTTCCCTTCTCTAGAAACTTTTCCACTAACGATCTAAGAATGAATATCTGATCTACACAACCTCTTCCCTTCCTAAAGCCTCCCTGTTCTTCTCCAACTAATTTCTCTGTTCTTTCTCTAACTCTGTCTATAAGTATCCTACCATACACTTTTCCTATTATACTAAGAAGACAAATGCCCCTATGATTACCACACACTTCTTTTTCGCCTTTTCCTTTGTACAAGGGAATAATTATACCTGACTTGCAATCCTCCGGGACTCTACATCCCTCCCAGGCCAATCTGCACATCTTCCACATCCATTCTACTACTATCTCTCCCCCATGCTTCAGCATTTCACCACACACCCCATCAATTCCTGGGGCTTTCCCTGATTTAACTTTCTTCATTGCTTCCACAACTTCTATCCTACTGATGTCTTCCTGTCTTGTCACCTCCCTCCTTCTCCCAGCCATTCCCCAGCCACTGATACTCGCATTACTTCCATCCTCTACGTTCAACAATTCCTTAAAGTGTTCTCTCCATCTGCTCACTTTTTCTCCCTTCTCCACTAGTAATCTACCATTTTTATCTTTCACTCCCCTGCTAACTTCACTTCCACCCTGTCTTACTCTTTTCACCTCTCTCCAGAACATTTTCTTACAGTCCCTCCAATTTACACTCAAATTCCTTCCAAATTCCTCATCCACTCTCTTCTTACTCTCTCTTACTAATCTTTTCACCTCTCTCTTTCTTTCTACATATAACTCTCTCTTCCGCCTCTCAACTTCTTCCACGCCCCTATTTCTCATCCATTCATTATATGGTTTCTTCTTTTGTGCCACAGCCTGTTTCACCTCTTCAGTCCACCACGCTGTTCCTTGCACCCCCCTCCATCGTCTCTTCCTTCCACACACCACATCACATGCTGCACATATTTCTTCTGTAAATATCTTACACACACCTTCCACGTCTCCCATCTGCTCCAATTCATATTTGCCCAATCGTTCCTCCACTTCTCTCTTATACTCTGCCTTTTTCTCATCCTCTTGTAACCTTTCCACTCTCCTTGCAACTACTC